>NW_011494661.1:3002299-3018720 GCF_000754665.1 Bison bison bison | reverse complement strand
ATGCAGGTCAGGAAGCAACAGTTAGAACTGGCCATGGAATAACAGACTGGTTCCAAATAGGAAAAGGAGTACGTCAAGGCTGTATATTGTCACCCTGCTTATTTAACTTATATGCAGAGTACATCATGAGAAACGCCGGGCTAGAGGAAGCACAAGCTGGAATCAAGATTGCTGGGAGAAATATCAATAACCTCAGATATGCAGATAACACCACCCTTATGGCAGAAAGTGAAGAGGAACTCAAAAGCCTCTTGATGAAAGTGAAAGAGGAGAGTGAAAAAGTTGGCTTAAAGCTCAACATTCAGAAAACTAAGATCATGACACCTGATCCCATCACTTCATGGGAAATAGATGGGGAAACAGTGGCTGACTTTATTCTGGGGGGGCTCCAAAATCACTGCAGATGGTGATTGCAGCCATGAAATTAAAAGACGCTTACTCCTTGGAAGGAAAGATATGACCAACCTAGATAGCATATTCAAAAGCAGAGACATTACTTTGCCAATAAAGATCTGTCTAGTCAAGGCTATGGTTTTTCCTTTTCCATACATGACCACATGACCATACATGTGGTCATGTATGGATGTGAGATTTGGACTGTGAAGAAAGCTGAGCACCAAAGAGTTGATACTTTTGAACTGTGGTGTTGGAGAACACTCCTTAGAGTCCCTTGGACTGCAAGGATATCCAACCAGTCCATTCTAAAGGAGATCAATCCTGGGGGTTCACTGGAAGGAATGATGCTAAAGCTGAAACTCCAATACTTTGGCCACCTCATGCGAAGAGTTGACTCATTGGAAAAGACTCTGATGCTGGGAGGGATTGGGGGCAGAAGGAGAAGGGGACGACAGAGGATGAGATAGCTGGATAACATCACTGTCTCGATGGATATGAGTTTGAGTAAACTCCAAGAGTTGGTGATGGACAGGAAGGCCTGGCGTGCTGCGATTCATGGCGTCGTCAGGAGTTAGACACAACTGAGCGACTGAACTGAACTGGGAGGTTACTTTGTTCCCCCCTCAAAATTCATGTTGAAGCCCTTAACCCTTAAACTTCAGATGTGTCTAACTTTAAAGATTATTCAAAATGATAATTAAGTTAAAACGAGCTTGTGAAGTGGACCCTAATCTGGTTTAACTGGTGTCCTTATGAAAAGATAAGATCAGACATACAGAAAGATACCAGCGATGTGCATGTGCAGTCAAAATTCTCTGTGAGGACGTGGTGAGAAGCTGGCCGTCTGGAAACCAAGGAAAGAGGCCTCAGGAGAAATCAAATGGGCTGACATTTTGATCTAGGATTTTCAGCCTCTAGAATTGTGAGAAAATTAATTTCTGGTTAAAATACCCAGTTTGTGTTGGTGGGAATGCAAACTAGTACAGCCACTATGGAGAACAGTGTGGAGATTCCTTAAAAAACTGGAAATAGAACTGCCTTATGATCCAGCAATCCCACTGCTGGGCATACACACTGAGGAAACCAGAAGGGAAAGAGACACGTGTACCCCAATGTTCATCGCAACACTGTTTATAATAGCCAGGACATGGAAGCAACCTAGATGTCCATCAGCAGATGAATGGATAAGAAAGCTGTGGTACATATACACAATGGAGTATTACTCAGCCATTAAAAAGAATACATTTGAATCAGTTCTAATGAGGTGGATGAAACTGGAGCCTATTATACAGAGTGAAGTAAGCCAGAAGGAAAAACACCAATACAGTATACTAACGCATATATATGGAATTTAGAAAGATGGTAACAATAACCCTGTGTACGAGACAGCAAAAGAGACACTGATGTATAGAACAGTCTTATGGACTCTGTGGGAGAGGGAGAGGGTGGGAAGATTTGGGAGAATGACATTGAAACATGTAAAATATCATGTAAGAAACGAGTTGCCAGTCCAGGTTCGATGCACGATACTGGATGTTTGGGGCTAGTGCACTGGGACGACCCAGAGGGATGGTATGGGGAGGGAGGAGGGAGGAGGGTTCAGGATGGGGAACACATGTATACCTGTGGCAGATTCATTTTGGTATTTGGCAAAACTAATACAATTATGTAAAGTTTAAAAATAAAATAAAATTAAAAAAAAAATACCCAGTTTGTGGTATTTTGTTATGGAAGCCCTAGCAAACTAGTACACCATCCACAAAGGCAGTGGAATGCATTCATTGTGCGAGCTGTAAACTAGTATAAGGGCTTCCTTGGTAGCTCAGCTGGTATAGAATCTGCCTGCAATTCAGGAAACCCTGATTCAATCCTTGGGTTGGGAAGATCCCCTAAAGGAGGAAATGGCAACCCACTCCAGTATTCTTGCCTGGAGAATCTTTATGGACAGAGGGTCCTGGTGGGCTACAGTCCATGGGATCTCAGCGTTGGACATGACTGAGTGACTAAGCAGAGCACAGCACACACAAACTAGTATAAATACTAATGATCAGGCCTCAAGGGAAACATCAGGCCCTGGACAAATTGGATAATCATAATAAAGTAGAGCAAAAAGGAAATTCAATTTCTCCATTTTCATCTCTTTTTTCCCCCCATTTTTTGAGCTAATAATACATGTAATAGTTAGGCCATCTAATGTCATTTTAAATATACATATGTTGAAATGAATCTATCTATCTTTGTAGCAGCAGCAGTAGCCAGAACACAGGCCACCTCTTTCCTGCTTCCTCTCATTGATTCAGAATGGACAGTTATGGAGAACCAGAGAATTGATGCTTTGAAACTGTGGTGCTGAAGAAGACTCTTGAGAGTCTCTGGGACAGCAAGGAGATCAAACCAGTGAATCCTAAAGGAAGTCAATCCTGAATATTCTTTGGAAGGACTGATGCTGAAGCTGAAGCTCCAATACTTTGGCCACCTGATATGGAGAGCTGATTCACTAGGAAAGACCCTGATGCTGAGAAAGATTGAAGGCAGGAGGAGAAGGGGACGACATAGGGTGAGATGGTTGGATGGCATCACAGACTCAATGGATGTAAGTTTGAGCAAACTCTGAGAGAATGTGAAGGACAGGGAAGCCTGGCATGCTGCAGTCCATGGGATTGCAAAGAGTCAGACAAGACTGAGTGACTGAACAACAGGAATGGGCAGCAGTAGAGATGCAAGAGATGAAGCATTTGCCCACTATTCTTCACATTCTTCTCTGGCTCTGTGAGATGGATATGAATGGCTGGGAAGAAAACCATCCTTGCTGAGTGATGGGACTCCTCTGCAAATCCCTCAAAATGATTTTTAATGCTTTCAGGTTAAATGTGTGAGAACCTGGCAACCAAGAGCTACAACATACCTTGGGATGGCTTGTCCCATCCTTTATTTCTGAACTGTCTCAATCAAACCTCTGAATTTGAATCTAGTGATGTTTCTTTTCCTTTTTCTTCTCCTCCTTCCCCCTTTCCCCTTTCTATTTTGATAAGTGCTGCAGATACTCCTTCTGATCGGGATGTCAGATTTGGCGGGGGTGAAGGGGTATGGAGAAGTCCATGAGCAGTGAGTACTTTATTCTATTTTACACACATCTCATCTTGATTATGTTCATTTAGGCAAAATTAAAGTATTGGTTTGCTTTTACCCAACTTCTCCAACCACTTTACTGGTCCCCAATCTCCTTCTTCTCAAGTATTTCATCTCTTCACCATTTCATATTTGATATGTCTGAAGTATGACCCAAACTGTTACTTGATCTGAGCTTTACGATCCACCTCCCCACCCCTTTTGCCTCTTAAAACTCTAATTTTACTTTCATTTGTGCACTACTGGCAATCTTCAAATCTCTTTCTCTCTCTCTCTCTATTTTCTTACAAGCTTCATTCACTTTATTTTTTTTTCCATTTACTTATTTTTTTAAAATTTTAATTGGAGGCTAATTACTTTACAATATTGTATTGCTTTTGCCATACATCAACATGAATCCGCCACGGGTGTACACTTTATTTTTCTCATAGCAAAGTATGCGGTGGCTACAGTTGGAGCCTGGGTCCTCTGCATGGAAACTCTGGTGGAGGTCTCTGCAAGATGGTCAGTGAATTCCTAATACCAAGACTGGGTGAACACTGTCTCTTTCCAGAGATAGGAGTGAGATAACTATAGATTGGCAATGGCATCAAAAGTGGTCTTGGCCAAGTTTCCCAGAATGGTGGAGCAGCTCCTGTCAAAGGTGTAGCACTCTGTCAATTCCGACCATCAGTAGAAGCTTTTTGGGCACAGGGGCTGAGACCAGGCCGGAGCCCCTGGACGCAGGCAGGGAGTGGGTGCTCCAGCACACAGCTCCAGTGACCAGTTACCTTGGAAGGGACAATATGGGGCTTGCAGATCTTATTCCCCAGTAACCTCATCGCACACTGACAATGGAGAACTTGGCCAGAGTGCTGGCCCCACAGATGTTAGTGGTTACCTCCTTGGGAACTTGACACCAAAACTGACATGTCCCTTGTAAGTCCCGATGGCAACAAATGCCTTGAACTTGGTCTACTGGCTAGCATAGGGCTGCTTTTGCACAGGCATATTCTTCAAAACCTTCTTCTTGAGGGATGCCCTGGGGAAAAAAGTCAGTGATCTCAGATCCCTTGATCGGCAGAGAGAAGAGATAGATCTCCTCCAGGGACTTGATCTTCATGTCGTGACCAGGTGGCCCAGCTTGGTGACATGGCAGGAGGGGGGTGGCTGGGTGTGGGAGTGGGTGAGTGTCGGGGGCGGCGAGGCCAGTCCATGTCCTTGGCCTTGCTTCTGCCAGCTTTGCAGCGTCGGCCTCAGCTGTGACCCGGGCATGGACACAGGTGCCCAAGCCTCCCAGAAACCACTACAGGAGGGTTTAAAACACACATTGTGTACAACACTCTGTGTAAAAGACAGGAATGTGCTCCAGGGCCCTGGGGCTTCCAGGTACTGCCGTGGCATCAGGGGTGTCATCCGCCATTTGCTGTTTTTACACAGAAGAAGCCAAACACCTCTGCTTTTTTCCCTACATTTTCTCCAAAGATCCTTATTGGCAACACTGAATTTCTCTGTTGGTCCATCTATAAATAATTCCTTGAGGCTATTGCAAACACAGCTTCTTCTTCTCCCCTACCCTGTATCTATCCATTTCTTTCCGTTCAGACACCATGACATCTAGAGCCTTGGAAATAAATAGATCATCTTGTATAGTCAGATTATATTTTCTATTGATTTTGAAGGTGAGAGAGGCTGCCACCCAGAGAAGATAAAAGCTTTCATGCTTCAGGACCTTATAGCAGGCAAGTTCTGGGATAGAAAATTGTATAGAAAGGCAGTCATCTTACTAAAATTAATCACTAATCCAGGTTCAAATTCACAAATTATTCTTTCTGAAAATAACAGCATCATGGTTAAGAGCTTGAGCTTTGGAGTCCGCCAGGAAATGAACCTAAGCTTAGTTTCTCAGCAGGGATCTGTGTGTCTTCATTTAACTTTTCTGAGTCTCAGTTTTCTCAAATTGATTGTGACTATTAATATCTACCTCATGGGATAGTGTATGGCTTGCATGGGCTGTCATAGATTTAACACTTTTCACAATATCTGGCATGTAGGTGTTCAAAGATGGTACTTTTCTGATTACCATTTAATTACCATATAATTACCACATTGTTTGCATTTTACCCCTGTATACATTTGTATTTTAAATGTATTTCTTGTGTCAATAAAAATTTAATTGGTTGATCTAAAAAAGAAGAGGAAAATTTTATTCGAGCCAAATTGAAGATTATAACCCAGGAACTGTGGGAAGCCCCAGTGATTCAAGAGCTAAAGAATCTGCCTGCAGTGCAAGAGAAATGGATTTGATCCCAGAAGATCCCTGGAGAAGGAAATGGCAACCCAGTCCAGTATTCTTGCCTGGAAAACCCCATGGACAGAGGAGGCTGGTGGGCTATAGTTCATAGTGTTGCAAGGAGTTGGACAGAACAGAGCACAAACTCAGGTACAGCATCAGAGCACTCTGAGAACTGTCCTGTCCATTAGAGGTCAAAGCACAGTAATATAAGTTTTTTGAGAAGAGAGCTGTATTTTAAATGGTATATTCTTGACAGCTGACACAATCCTAGATCTGTAAGTACACAGTGGTGGGTCATTGTGACCCCTTATAAGATGAAGAAGGAATGTTATCTTTTAAGGGATCATCTTATTGGTGCTAGGAGAATGCTGCTGTTCATGGTTGAGCCGGTATTTCTGCCTTTGGGGAGGTTTTGCTGATGTGTAACGGAGATACAGTGCACAGTAGATGCGGGGAGAGGAGGCCAATGGACCAAGAAAAAATTTTTATGTTCAAATTTTTCTTGTCATAAAATATGACTTGTATTTCTCTTTTAAGACTTTCTAAAACATATATTATATTCTTAGATTCTGACCTCTACTTTCACTACTCTGTTGTTCATATTTTTTTTTTTTCAATGGAAACCTTTCAGGTTATGGTTTTCATGTACTTTAGGATCATTTGCTGCATATTTTTCACTGATATCCTATAGAAAATATTTAGGAACTCATTGATTTCATGTAAGAATTAACTATCTGTGTTTATGTAAATAGTTTTCTTATATTCCCACTTTAAATACATCAGCACAGGAATCAGTCTTCTCCACGGAATGAAAGTAACATAAGCCAACCATCAAAATATTGTTAGGAATACTATGACAGGAATTAAAGTAAAAGAGCTCAAATCCCTAGAAGTTTATATTGGGGTATTTCTACAAATCTACATGCTTTCCATTATATCTGAGTCTGGAGATCTTAAGGTTAAACCAAGTCCACATTAGATTATACAGATAAAATCATTTCAATGGAAACGATGGTTCTTCAGCCAGGATGCTGAGACTTTTTTTTTTAATTCCCGATTTCATTATTTATTTCTTTTTGGCTCTGCTGGGTCTTTTTTGCTGTGAGAGTTTTCCCTCCAGTTGCTGTAAGTGGGGGCCACTTTCTTGTTGTAGTGTGGGAGCTTTTTATTGCTGCGGCTTCCCTTGTTGTAGAGCACAGGATTTATGGTGTGTGGGCTTCAGTAGCTGCAACACGTGGGCTCAGTAATTACGGCTCTCAGGCTTTAGAGCACAGGTTCAGTAGTCATGCATGGGCTTACTTGCTCTGTAGAATCTGGGATCTTCCTGACCCAGGGATTGAACTTGTGTATCCTGCATCAGCAGGCAGATCCTTTACCACTGAGCCACCAGGGGAGCCTGATGCTGAGTCTTAATAAGATTTTATTCTGGTGATTCTTTAGCTCCTCCAATTACATATCTTTCTCCTTTCCCAATATTACTTTTTCCAATCTCTCTACTTCCCCACTTCTCTGCTCCATTTTAAGGCTAAGTATAATCAGTACTGTTAAACTGAATTTCCATTCATCAGTAACAGAGCTCTACAAATTCTCCAACTGAAACTCATTAGCAACTGTGAATATTCCTTAGTGTTTACATTACACTGTATTTTAACCTTATTTACATGGATAACTCACACCTATCATTCCCAACTTTATAAGCCATCATAACAGGTCACACGGAGAAGGCAATGGCACCCCACTTTGGTACTCTTGCCTGGGAAAATCCCATGGACGGAGGAGCCAGGAAGGCTGCAGTCCGTCAGGTTGCTGAGGGTCAGACACGACTGAGCGACTTCACTTTCCCTTTTCATTTTCATGCATTGGAGAAGGAAATGGCAACCCACTCCAGCGTTCTTGCCTGGAGAATCCCAGGGACGGGGGAGCCTGGTGGGCTGCCCTCTCTGGGGTAGCACAGAGTCAGACACGACTGAAGCGACTTAGCAGCAGCAGCAGCAGCAGCAGCAGCAACAGGTCACAAAAATTCAACAAAGAGAATGTCAGTTCCAAGGACTGTTACTATCATAAGGATAAGAGTTGAATATTCATTAGTGCCAGGAAATTTTTAAAAATGTCCAGATATACTCTGGTAATTTTGTTTGCTCCAAATGACATTGGCAAACATGTAGAGTATTATTGAAGAATATTTCCAGTTATAATTATATCAAATATAATTTTAATAAATTATTTCTAAAATTGATAGATTCTAACAAAATTGCATCAGCATGTTATTCAAAGTCATTAAACCTCAAAAGGAAAATATAATCAAAGCAAAATAATTATAAGACATGTTGGGATTTGCTAAGTAATCTTTCCATTTAGAAGTGGATTTAGACAGTAGGGTACCAAGCCTCTATAACAGAGAGTCTTACATACACACGTTCATTTAGTCTTTCATGTTAATTGATTTAGAGGGACAAATATTGATGTTTGCTTCATAAAGAAGCTTTAAAAACTCTTCTCAACCCTAAAATTTATAATTCAAGTGTTATAGCTTAAAAAATGTTTTTTTTTTCTTTTTAATGTCGATGTGACCAAGATGCTGATTATTATCTGAGTGCTACATCACATCCATTCTCCAGGTTTCTAACTTGATCGGGCCCAGGAGGCTGACCTCTATGGATTTCATTCCCAGGGTTTGCCCTAAGATCTCCTGTTGAGTTGGGTTGATGAGCTGCTCTGGCCAAAGTTTGGAGTACAGGAAAAATATGGCAAGGGACTATGAGTTAGAGTCCCTGGCTGAGACCCTGACTTATGTTGGTCTCAAGAGTGATCCTCAAAATGGAATTCTCAGGTTGCAACATTCACATACTTGAATGCATAGATATCATCCTCGTTGGGAGGACACGGGATACAATAACATCACATTACTCAAATTATCATTAAAGGTGGCATGGGATGGAATATGGAGCTTCACCAGTGGCTCAGCAGTAAAGAATCAGTCTGCAATGCAGGAGACTTAGAAGACTCTGGTTCGATCCCTGGGTTGGGAAGATACCCTGGAAGAGGGCATGGCAACCCACTCCAGTATTCTTGCCTGGAGAATCCCATGGACAGGGGAGACTGGCCAGCTACAGTTAATGGGGTCACACAGAGAAGAACATGACTGAAGTAACTTAGCACACATGTATGTAATAGAGTACAGGGAGTGAACAAAGTAGTGAGGGACCAAATAGTCTTCCACTTAGTTGATATGGCAACCATGGGGTGGATTGTGGAATGGACTGGACACTTCTGGGTACTCTGGAGAGTGTACATTAAAAGATAAAGTCTAGAATTCCCAGTTCAAAACACTAATCGGTGGAAAATTCCAATAGCTCAATAAACCTGAAACACCAAGGACTCAGATTTTGCAGGCAAAAATGTTTGGGTAACTCCACCAGATAAAGAATTCTGTTCAGCCAAGATGCTGGTAGAAAGTAGAGGAATAAGTGCTAAAAGACATAAGCTGTTGTTATTGGTTTTGTAGCCAACTACAAAAAGCTTTCCCAGCAGTTTTAAATGAATCGCTTTCCTCTTTTTCCTTCTTACATTTTATGAAGAGTGTCATTGGTGGCTAACATCACAGTCTAGATTCCAGGGGTGGGAAGTATGACAGAACTGATATCACTCAACCACGACACTACAGCTGATGAGATTTTGTGTTTCTCCTGTGCAGGGTTCACAAGGTCTTCATTTAGGCAAAGGTCAAGGGTAAAAGCTGAGCAGCAAAATGAATGGACCGTATGCTTTATTCTCTGTTTGCATACCCCCACCTCACACTTTGATCCATACCATGCTCTTTACCCTCTGTGTGTCAGACACTGACCTCTATTGGATTCCATTATCAGGCTTTCCTTGTCCTTTGACCTCTATCTGGATTTGGCCAAAGGGAGACAATAATAGGGTATTGGGAGGTGAAAGGGAAAGCATGTTGGGTTACTTATCCCCTTTGCACCTTTACTTTTGCTTGGCCAAAGTTGTGGCAGTGGCTGTGTTCTACAGCTACAGCTTTGGTCCTTCAGTTCCTCTTCTACGGTCCCAAATATTTTCTAGGTTATGGAGACACTATTCCCATTCTTGTCCCTTTGGTTGTGAAGTAGCAATGATCTGCCAGTCTTGCTGATGATCCCTGAGTGTTTCAGTAAGCCTTGCCCATACTTCTTTCATGGAACTCTTTCAGTTACAGTCTTTGTGTTTGCCATTTCTTTCCTGCTAGTACAGCAATATCGGAGAAGGCAATGGCACCCCACTCCAGTACTCTTGCCTGGAAAATCCCATGGATGGAGGAGCGTGGTTGGCTCCAGTCCATGGGGTCGCTAAGAGTCGGGCACGACTGAGCGACTTCACTTTCACTTTCCACTTTCATGCATTGGAGAAGGAAATGGCAACCCACTCCAGCGTTCTTGCCTGGAGAATCCCAGGGACGGGGGACCCTAGTGGGCTGCCCTCTATGGGGTCGCACAGAGTCGGACACGACTGAGGCGACTTAGCAGCAGCAGCAGCAGTACAACAATATACCATTGAAGGAAGAAAAAAAATTGAGAGGGACTTGATAAGGATAGCCATTGGCAGTGGGATACATCTACAAGTGATGGAGAAAATGTGTCTAGGAGAGCAGAGCTGAGAACGCAGAGAATATGGACACAGACAACAGTCGGTATTCTAGATGAATAGCAGTCAGCATTATAGATCATAGCAATAAGTAGTGGTGTTAACTGATAGGCATGTGGGGTAAAGGAGGTGAGAATCCAAGTGAAGTTAGTCTCTGGAAGAACCTGCTAGCCAAGTGGACAAAGTAAATGAATCAGGATTTTCAGGTGTCAGGGCTTCAGGCATCAGAATTCTCATTTCTGTTTGGGACTTGGCAAGTGCACAGAAAAGCTTTGGTTTTGATGACAGTTTTTGAACAGATTACCAAACACTGTTCATTTACTTCATACACTAGCTTGTTTTTTCATCCATTCATCAAATATGTATTGAATTCCTTTTATACTGCAGGTCCTGAGTTGGACACCAAGGCTATAAATAAATGTGTGTAAGATATATTATCTTACTTCATGGGATTCACAACTTACCAGGAGCTGAAGACATGTATGAATGTAACTAGTACTTGGTTACTAAACTTCTTTTTCTGGGTATATCCTGTAGGTACCTCATACTAGATATGCATTCAACCCTACTCCCTATTTTCTAAAAAGCACAACTCTCTTCCAGTCTTCATTTCATGAACAGCAGCATGGCTATGACCTTGTTTCAGAGTTGACCCCTTGGCCCATTGGAGTCATTCTTTTTTTTCTAAACTCTGTTTTGTACACATTCTTAATAGAGGATTTTTCTTACTTATGCATCTGATGAGCAGCCAAGGTTGAGAAACTACTGTATTAGATATAAATTCTTCCTAAACTGAGGTCATAATTGGTCCATAGAGAATGGAGTCATCTGTATCTTGTGGGGGGAGTGTATGTGTGTTTGTGTATATCCAGGAAGGAGAAGAGTCCAGTATTTCTTGCTAAGTTGTATATATGGAGCTGGTGGTGCTTGTTGGAGATGTCAGACACATAGTGTGTGATTAGTTGCTCAACCACGGATTCTCAGGATGATATTATTTGTAAGAATCTCCACATTCAAGCCATCATCATTGTTATCAGCACTCTGGGATCTTAGGCACTGACTCGTGCAGATTGAACTCAAAAGCCAAAAATGTCAATTTATTATTATTTTTTTATAAGATACACATGTCATTGCCTGACAGTGTATTCTGTCCTGTGCAGGGAAGTCTGATTATAGCTGGACACAACCCTCTCTACAGAACTGAATGTAGCATAAAGAAAATAGGTTTCAGCTTCGGCCCCTCCCTTACTTGAGCCCTGTGAGTGCTGGGCTTGACTGGGAACTATAGATTATTCCCAGTAGAGAAGGGAAGCCAGAGTTGAAACCAGGAAGTATTTCTATGTAAACATTTTTGGTAAATTGCCTGAAGAAATCTCAGAAGAATGGGACCTGAATTTTCAAGCCCCTAATAATTCATCATGAATTCTTTTCTTAGTATAAATAAGAACTCATTATTGTACTTAATTTTAAATTTATAATTTTGTCTTTTTTATTGAAGAAGTTCCAACAGATGGTATCTCAGTTTTCCCTCAAATCTGGATCTGTCCCTGTGTCTCTAACATGGGGATCTGGGCACTGCTGGCCTGACCAGATGATTATCTTTCATGGGCAAGATTCTGTTTACCTTTTTGATTCCATGCATCTCACAGTTCTGGGGTTATCGTTTCATTGCTTCAGGCAGAAAACAAGCAATTAAGTTACAGCTTGTTTACATGATTGTATCCCATAGAGATCTTGAGAGGAAAACAGGTTCTCCTGAAAGGGACCTGGAAAATCCCTTCAGTGATTCATTTAAAAACAGTTCCTACGCCTTAGCTGGTGGTCTTGTAGTTAAGAATTTACCTGTCAAAGTAGGGGACATGGGTTCGATCCTGATCCAGGAATATTCCACATTCCCAGGAGCCACTAGGCCCAGGGGCCACAACTACTGAGCCAGAGAGCCTAGGGCATGTGCTCCACAAGAGCAGCCACCACAGTGAGAAGCCCACGTCCTGCAATGAAGACCTCCATCTTGGTGCTAGTCATCTGTTTCATTGGAGGGTGATACTTGTCTTTTTACTCACGTTGTCAGGCTAGTGTGCCCAGTATACCATATGTAATAATAGCAACATTACCATTTTCAAGATAGTACTCACCAGTGAAAACTTTGATATGCTTTTTGTCAATCTACCTCATGAAGAAGCATGGGTTACAGAAGACTTGTCAGAGATGAGTGATTAAAAATGTTTGTTTCCACCATTCTCTTTTTGTAAGGAGCTGCATCAGGCATTACTGACAAAATAGAGGCATGGCCCTAAACCCCCTCCCTTTGTTCCGTAGGCATGGACCGGACCTGGAATGAAGGAGTTAGTCTTTGTGATTCTGACTTGTTTTTCCCTTTCCTCGGGCTGAGTTGACTGAAGAGAATATTAAGGTGCTTATTGTTTTTGAGAGGAGCATGAGAAGGCATAAAGCCTTCTGCAGCTGTGCTCAAAGAACAATTCATAAAGTTAATCACTGACATTTGTTCAAGGACTTTTACAAAAAAGTGTTCCAGGGTGAGCACACAGGCCACAGCTTGAGGCCATGGGAGGGATTGCTATCTGAAGCCCATTTGTGAGAAAAGTTTATGGCAAAGGAGTTTGCTGAAGTTAGGGCTTAGGAATAATTAAAATAGTTAGGAGCTAAAGATTTAAGGATTGCTGTAATGTTAGCATATTCTACTATAGCTTATAAAAATTAGGGACTTTAGAGATATTATTAGGTAGAAGCCCTTTCTAAGAAATAGTGAGCTTGGGATACTAGGGGCAAACAGGACTTAGAAAGATAAGAATTAAACTGAGGAATGTGGTAGGCAGCCCAGACATTAGCATGAGTTACAGTGTATTCACAAGGACACATGAGAAAAAGTAGATAAGAGAATCACTGAGGAAGGAACTCGTTTTGAGGGGCAACAATGATTTTTGGAGAAAAATAAATCTGGGTGCATTGGAACTAAAAATATCAAACCTCTGACCTAATGCTTTTGTAAAAGTATAAAAGAGAATCATAAGCTTGAAATAAACAGGCAGTCCAAGAAAACTGAGAGGCTGCCTCAGTTTCTCTCTCGCCGACACCACTCACCCCTTCAGGTTGAATCCCTGGCTGCTGGAGCTGGACTCTGGCATCTTTTCATATAGGCATTTTTGTAAGCAAAATACTTTTGCTAGTGAGTCTGTAGAAAATGCAGGTATAAGGGCGTTTCTTCAAAATCCATAGGCGTAGGTCTTTTAAAAGTAGAATCAACCGGTCTCAGTGTACCTGTATTTCAGGTTGATTTTAGAGCTCACAATGAAGCTGTAGCTCAATTTCATTTTCTTTAGACATTTAGAGCAAACAACCTTTGAAAGATCAATCTAAAGAAGTGATCTTGATTTAAATTCCTGCCGATACAGTTACTGTATGTTTCTATCTTCTTCATTCATTGCATGATTTTACTTTTTTGTGTGGGTCCTCAGTGATACATGAGCAATCACCATAATATTGGGGGACAATCTGGCTGTTTGATGAATTAAGTCTGTACTAGGTTCCCAAGGCCCTCTGTAACAGAGTGGCAATGACTAGGGTTGTTGTTTTTCAGTCACTAAGTCGTGTCTCTTTGTGACCCATGAACTACAGTGTGCCAGGCTTCCCTGTCCTTCACTATCTCCCTGAGTCTGCTCAAGCTCATGTCCATCGAATTGATGATGCTATCCAACCATCTAATCCTCTGTTGCCCCCTTCTCCTCTTGCCCTCAATCTTTTCCAGCATCAGGGTCTTTTCCAATGAGTCAGTTCTTCACATCAGGTGGCCAAAGTATTGGAGTTTCAGCTTCAGCATCAGTCCTTCCAATGAATATTGAAAGTTGATTTCCTTTAGGATTGACTGGTTTGATCTCCTTGCTGACCAAGAGACTCTCAAGAGTCTTCTCCAACACCACAGTTCAAAAGCATCAATTCTTCGGTGTGCAGCCTTCTTTATGGTTCAACTCTCACATCTGTACATGACTATTGGAAAAATTATAGCTTTGCCTATACAGATCTTTGTTGGCAAAGTAATGTCTCTGCTTTTTAATACGTTGTCTAGATTTCTTATAGCTTTCCTTCCAAGGAGCAAGCATCTTTTAATTTCATGGCTGCAGTCACTATCCACAGTGATTTTGGAGCCCAAAAAAATAAGATCTGCCACTGTTTCCACATTTTCCCCAACTATTTGCCATGTAGTGATGGGACAAGGGGGACTTAGAGCAACATAAATTTATTGCTTCACAGCTCTAGAGACCGGAAGTCTGCTATCAAGGTGTTGACCAGGCTGTGGTCCCTCTGTAGGCACTATGGGAGAATCTTTCCTTGCTTCTTCAAGTTCCTGGTAGTTTCTGGGGTTCCTTGGCTTGCAGTACTAGAACTTCACCTCTGTTTGTCATGGCTTCTTCCCTTAGTGTGTCCTTTTTTTCTTTTTAATTTCTTTGGTTGTTCCAGGTCTTAGTTGTGGCACATGAGGTTTTTTTTAAGTTGTGAGATGTGAGATCTAGTTTCCTGACCAGGGATCAAACTTGGGCCCCCTTGCTTTGGGAGCCAGAGTCTTAGCCACTAGACCAGCAGGAAAGTCCCCTGTGCCCTTTTCTTTTAAAGGCATATTGTGATGGATTTAAGCCATCTGAATCAGGTATGATCTTGTTTTGATTCTTTCCTTCTTTTTATCTGTAAAGACTCTATTTCCAGATAAGGTCACATTTCAAGGTTCTGGGTGGACATAAATTTTGGGGCAGGAGGGTGCCATTCAATCCACTAGAAATCCTCTGAATTCCATTAGGTGCTAGGAATGCAGTTCCCTCCCTGACAAGAGAGATGGTATTTCCCTGTTGTGGGATCAGCAGGTGGCACAGCCAGGCATCTGCCAGCCATGGAGCTTTCATGGCAGCCAAGAAGCTGAGTACGTAAGCAGGCCAGGTAGCCTGTGCCCTAGACAGAGGCAGGAAAAAGCAGAAGTGGTTTCTAGTAGTGAAAGTTTTCTTGAACTTAATTCCTTCTTAAAATTCAACAGAGGTGTTCTAAGATGTGGGTATCATCCCCCAGCCTTTGCTATCTTTGTTGTTCCTGAAACCCCTTTCTTTTCTGTTCTCTGTGGCAACTCATTCTCCGGTCTCCCTCACATTGGACTTGTGCCCAATGAGTAAACTTTGCCTTAAGCCTTCTGCTCCTGGGTCTCACTTTCTACCCACTTCATTCTTTATCCTTATTTTCTCCACTCTTCCTCATTTTGTTCCTATTTCATCCTTGGTCTAAATCTACTTCTTTCACAAAACTACACAGATCCCTCAGACCCAAGTGGGTGTAGAGCCGGCAGTGGACACCAGAAGTTTCCAAAGACAGACCACAGGTCTTAGACTCCTAAGAGTTTATTCATTCCTGTGGTATTTGTCTTGACACAACTTCGACACTGGGCATTTAGCCTCTTAGGGTAGGGATTGTGTTTATTTAAACTATGTTTACAAAATAGCTAAGAAATATTTGGAGTTAGCCCGCATATATGGGCCCAGGAAATAATCTCTTTATGGAGCAAATTCTTGTCTTTCACGCTTTTGCCTTTGTTTTGTTTTAGGTCGTTCAATGATAAATGAGAATGATGGACAAGCCTGTGCCTATCATGGGCAATGTCCACATTACACCATTCAATGAGAGCACCTTCCTTTGATGTTCTTTCTTCTTTTCAAATTTTATTGTGTTTGTTTCTGGGGAGCTATACAGATGGCAATGATCATGAGAGTCAGTTCAATGTCAGGGATACATTCTCCACCTGACTTCCTGCTTCCTGATGTGACCTTGTCTATGCTGAGTTTCTTTTTCCTAGCTGCTGCTTCTTACACTGCAGAAAACAATATGTATATTCTTTTCTTCTTCCTGTCTCTAGAGTGAGATGACTACAGTAAAGGATTGGTTTCATTCTTTCCCTAACCCAAACCAGGACTAGAATGAGAAAACCTTCACCCTCTTA
>NW_011494661.1:3000856-3002199 GCF_000754665.1 Bison bison bison | reverse complement strand
TACCTTCTCATCTTGGCCTTCTGTTTATCTCCAGCTCAATTACACTGACGATGACTCCAGAAAAACTGCCCTTGTATTTTATTTTTGCTTTAAATTCTTCCTCCTTTCTCCAATCTTTTCTCAGTCCTTTAAGAGATCTTCTCTTCAGAGATTTTTCATTCAAACAAGGCTGAGAGGAGGAACACTGGTTTTTCTTCCTTGATTTGAATATGTTTTAGTTACATTTGAATATATTAGATTAATTATTTGCCAAGGAGATATACTCCAAAATATATTCCAAAATTTGCATTTCCCCGATTTGCTTGTATTCAGTTCAGTTCAGTCGCTCAGTCGTGTCCAACTCTTTGCAACCACATGAATCGCAGTACACCAGGCCTCCCTGTCCATCACCAACTCCCGGAGTTCACTCAGACTCAAGTCCATCGAGTCAGTGATGCCATCCAGCCATCTCATCCTCTGTCATCCCCTTCTCCTCCTGCCCCCAATCCCTCCCAGCATCAGAGTCTTTTCCCATCAGGTGGCCAAAGTTCTGGAGTTTCAGCTTTAGCATCATTCCTTCCAAAGAAATCCCAGGGCTGATCTCCTTCAGAATGCACTGGTTGGATCTCCTTGCAGTCCAAGGGACTCTCAAGAGTCTTCTCCAACACCACAGTTCAAAAGCATCAATTCTTCGGTGCTCAGCCTTCTTCACAGTTCAACTTTCACATCCATACATGACCACAGGAAAAACCATAGCCTTGACTAGACGGACCTTTGTTTGCAAAGTAATGTCTCTGCTTTTTAATATGCTATCTAGGATGGTCATAACTTTTCTTCCAAGGAGTAAGCGTCTTTTAATTTCATGGCTGCAGTCACCATCTGCAGTGATTTTGGAGCCCCCAAAAATAAAGTTTGACACTGTTTCCACTGTTTCCCCATCTATTTCCCATGAAGTAATAGGACCGGATGCCATGATCTTCGTTTCTGAATGTTGAACTTTAAGCCAACTTTTTCACTCTCCACTTTCACTTTCATCAAGAGGCTTCTTAGTTCCCCTTCACTTTCTGCCATAAGGGTGGTGTCATCTGCATATCTGAGGTTATTGATATTGCTTCCTCCAGCCCAGCGTTTCTCATGATGTACTCTGCATAGACGTTATATAAGCGGGGTGACAATATACAGCTTTGACGTACTCCTTTTCCTATTTGGAACCAGTCTGTTGTTCCATGTCCAGTTCTAACTGTTGCTTCCTGACCTGCATACAAATTTCTCAGGAGGCAGGTCAGGTGGTCTGGTATTCCCATCTCTTTCAGAATTTCCCACAGTTTATTGTGATCCACACAGTCAAAGGCTCTGGCATAGTC
>NW_011494661.1:2994380-3000756 GCF_000754665.1 Bison bison bison | reverse complement strand
CTTTGGCATTGCCTTTCTTTGGGATTGGAATGAAAACTGACCTTTTCCAGTCCTGTGGCCACTGCTGAGTTTTCCAAATTTGCTGACACATTGATTGCAGCACTTTTACAGCATCATCTTTCAGGATTTGAAATAACTCAACTGGAATTCCATCACCTCCACTAGCTTTGTTCTTAGTGATGCTTTCTAAGGCCCACTTGACTTCACATTCCAGGATGTCTGGCTCTAGGTCAGTGATCACAGCATCGTGATTATCTGGGTTGTGAAGATCTTTTTTGTACAGTTCTTCTGGGTATTCTTGGCACCTCTTCTTAATATCCTCTGCTTCTGTTAGGTCCATACCATTTCTGTCCTTTATCGAGCCCATCTTTGCATGAAATATTCCCTTGGTATTTCTAATTTTTTTGAAGAGATCTCTAGTCTTTCCCATTGTGTTGTTTTCCTCTATTTCTTTGCATTGATTGCTGAGGAAGGCTTTCTTATCTGTCCTTGCTATTCTTTGGAACTCTGCATTCAGATGCTTTTATTTTTCCTTTTCTCCTTTGCTTTTCGCTTCTCTTCTTTTCACAGCTATTTGTAAGGCCTCCCCAGACAGCCATTTTGCTTTCTTGCATTTCTTTTCCATGGGATGGTCTTGATCCTGTACAATGTCACGAACCTCTGTCCATAGTTCATCAGGCACTCTGTCTATCAGATCTAGTCCCTTAAATCTATTTCTCACTTCCACTGTATAATCATAAGGGATTTGATTTAGGTCATACCTGAATGGTCTAGTGGTTTTCCCTACTTTCTTCAATTTAAGTAATTTGGTAATAAAGTGTTCATGATCTGAGCCATAGTGAGCTCCCGGTCTTGTTTTTGTTGACTGTATAAAGCTTCTCTATCTTTGGCTGCAAAGAATATAATCAATCTGATTTCGGTGTTGACCATCTTGTGATGTCCATGTATAGAGTCTTCTCTTGTGTTGTTGGAAGAGGGTGTTTGCTATGACCAGTGCATTTTCTTGGCAAAACTCTATTAGTCTTTGCCCTGCTTCATTCCGTATTCCAAGGCCAAATTTGCCTGTTACTCCAGGTGTTTCTTGACTTCCTACTTTTGCATTCCAGTCCCCTATAATGAAAAGGACATATTTTTGGGGTGTAAGTTCTAAAAGGTCTTGTAGGTCTTCATAGAACTGTTCAACTTCAGCTTCTTCAGCATTACTGGTTGGGGCATAGACTTGGATTACTGTGATATTGAATGGTTTGCCTTGGAAACGAACAGAGACTGTTCTGTCCTTTTTGAGATTGCGACCAGCACACTTAGCACGGCCGAGAGGAGCTACCCCAGTCGGAGGCCAGGGGCGGTGGCCGTGACGAGCTACCCCATGTCCGAGGAGCGGTGGCTGCGTGGGCGCAGGAGGGCCTAGAGGAGCTATTCCACGTTGAAGGTCAGGAGGGGTGGCAGTGAGGAGATATCCCTCATCCAAGGTAAGGAGCAGCTGCTGCGCTTTGCTAGAGCAGCCGTGAAGAGATACCCCATGTCCAAGGTAAGAGGAACCCAAGTAAGATGGTAGGTGTTGCAAGAGGGCATCAGAGGGCAGACACACTGAAACCATATTCACAGAAAACTAGTCAATCTAATCACACTAGGACCACAGCCTTGTCTAACTCAATGAAACTAAGCCATGCCCATGGGGCCACCCAAGACGGGTGGGTCATGGTGGAGAGATCTGACAGAATGTGGTCCACTGGAGAAGGGAATGGCAAACCACTTCAGTATTCTTGCCTTGAGAACCCCATGAACAGTATGAAAAGGCAAAATGATAGGATACTGAAAGAGAAACTCCCCAGGTCAGTAGGTGCCCAATATGCTACTGGAGATCAGTGGAGAAATAACTCCAGAAAGAATGAAGGGATGGAGCCAAAGCAAAAAGAATACCCAGCTGTGGATGTGACTGGTGATAGAAGCAGGTCCGATGCTGTAAAGAGCAATATTGCATAGGAACCTGGAATGTCAGGTCCATGAATCAAGGCAAATTGGAAGTGGTCAAACAAGAGATGGCAAGAGTGAACATCGACATTCTAGGAATCAGCGAACTAAGATGGACTGGAATGGGTGAATTTAACTCAGATGACCATTATATCCACTACTGCGGGCAGGAATCCCTCAGAAGAAATGGAGTAGCCATCATGGTCACCAAAATAGTCCGAAATGCAGTACTTGCTTGTATTACCATAGCATATAATTGTTACTCAATTTATAAAATGCAGAGATGTGGAACTGGAAATTTAGAGATCCTGGTAGACTTATAATAACAATTACTAAGCAGATGATGGTGAGCAGCAAACCTGTCCAGTGAGTTAAGCCTTGATGCATAACTCTTGAGGGATGTTGTGAACTCTTGGGGATTTTGTGAAACCAACAAATGTTGATCCTGGGCCTTGGAATTTTCTTAAAAATTCTTTTTTGCAGGAAGGCTCCTGAAATAATGATACTGGTAACGGCAGAGGAGGGGAAATAAAAAGTAGTTTTATCTGCTTTATTCATCTAAGGTGGGGGCAAATATAATCCCCCAGGACATCACTGTTTCCACCCAGAAACTGTTGCAGGAATTGTGATTTTTCTGTGGATGGTTCCTGCTCTTACCTTACCTAATCAGATTTTTAGATTCCTTGGTGGTAAAGGAGGTACATTTCCTTCCCAAGATAATTTGGGAGTTAGGCAACAATAGTAATTGTCACTTAGATATTTTTCTTTCCTAAACTACTTCTTATTTTAAACAACATAAGACTTGGTACTTCCTGTCGGTAAGACATTTATTTATAATAAGTTGAATATCTTATTAGGGTGAGTGGTATAGGTGATACTGTGAAATTTACTGTTCATGTGAGAAATATAGAGTCTTGAGATCAATAGATCAAATGTCTACCTCTTTTCTTTTTATGGCAAAATTCACATAAGATTGAGAATGAGTTCTGAATACAAAGAAAGGAGTGCATGAAACAGAGTAAAATAGTAAATCTCAATAATAGTTCATGCATATTGAGTATGTCCGTCACTTAAACTTCTTGAGAACATTATCATGTTTGCCGATGTCCTGATGGGAAAATGACTTGCTAGAGAGTTGGTGAAGGAGGGATGAAGTCTAGGTCTGGCTCACTGCAATGCTCACGTGCCTAACTACTACCCTTATGGCCTCTCAGGAAGAACAGAACCAAAGTAAGGAACAAGGCAACAAAGTCAAAGAATGTGGAGAAAGAGAGGCAACTTGAGTGGCCTAGACCCAACTTTCCAATTTCAAGAGTATTGACATAGCACCCTACATGGGTAGAAGGGTTCTCCCCTATTGAAGGAGTCTAAAGGATTGACGGCAGAAGTCCTCTGAAAGCACTTTAGGTGTATCCAAGCTTTGTTTTTCTTGCATTTATTGTCTCTCAATTGTGAAGAAATTTCTGATACCTGTCACACTTATTACAACAATCACTATGATGAAAAACCTTCAAATTCTCCCATTTTAAGGATGAGTATTTTTCATGTGCCTATTTTGCAAAATCCTTGAGCACCATAAACATCTGAGTGATGGTTTGGAATTCAAGGGAAGGATTTTTTTTTTTTTTCGGCCAGGTTAATATTTCATTACCAGGTCAGAAGTGCACAGGATTTCAAAATAAAGTAAAGAGAGAGCTAACGGAGCATCACAGGCTCCAGAGTCACCACAATCCAGGAGCCTTTCCAGGCGGTGCCCATTGAGGGATGCAGTTTTGATAGTTTTCCCATAAGTGTTCCACCATTTGCAGGGTAATTCATGGTGATCAATCATTCATTTCAACAAGCATGTCTTGAATACCTTTTGTGTTGAATATGCTCCTTTGAACCTTCTAGAACTCCTGTCTCCTCTGTACTTGCTTTGTCCCTGAAGGGTTGACCTTTATGGACTGTACCAGCCCTCTGGCTTTCCTTGTGTCAAATTTGTAGAAAGCACTAGCAAGAGGTGGGAGGGTAGGAGAAGGAAGTCAGGTTATTCATTCTATGGGCTGGGGTTCTGCAAACTATGACCCTGGGTCCAAATCTAGCCTGCAGTTAATTTTTACAAATAATGTTTTATTGGCACACAACCATGCTCATCCATTTAAGTATTGTCTGTGGCTGCTTTTAGTCTCCAAATGTCAGAATTGGTGAATTGTGACAGAGATTTAATGGCTTGCAAAGCCTAAAATATTAATTTTCTGGTCCTTTACAGAAAAAAAAAGAGTTTATTGACCCTTGCTTTAGATAAATCCCTCTCTGGGCAGGCTTATTGATTCCTTAGGCATCTCCATTCCTGTCAAAAGTCATCACTGTCTGGTGGCTTTCCCTATAGCTTCTGCCACAGCCCAGGGAGAGCTCTTTCTGTGTTCTGGTAACTGTCTCTTCCTCTGGACCTATTAAGGCCTACAGGTGTCTCACTCTTTCTAGTCCTGGAGAGCAAGTGGGCATCACCATCTTTTATCTGTTGCCCTCCTTTATCCCTGCATACACTTCCTTCATGTCTCCTAATTTACCTAATTGAAACAACAGAAAACTGCAGATAAATAGACAACAAGAGACTTTGGGAAAATAAATAATAATTGTCTGTTTCTTAGCTAGATGCTTGGCAGAGCACTTTGGACATCATCTCATTTTATATCCCCACAATAACCCCTGAAGTAGTCCCTATCATTTTCCTACTAATAGATAAGGAAACCTAGGTTTTTTTGAAAACTAAGTAGCTTATTCATGATTTATACTTCGAGGAGGAAAAGTAAGGATTCTGATCCAGGCTCTTAATCCTTAGGAGATAACAAAGGACAGATTGTGGTTCACTATTCTTTTCAGGCTGGTGTTGTTGTCGAATGAAGCTGAGATGGCTGATTTTGGCCACATTTTGAAGGAACTCAAACATTGTATGAAGGACTATGGGCAAAAGAGTCTGGGCATGACACACTAAACAGACGGGTGTATCTCCTGGAAAAAAGCTTTGAACTCATGACTATGACATTTGTTTAGTGATATGCACTTTCCAAAATATTTTCACAGCCTCATAACAAGCCTGTGAAGCCAGATGACAATTCTTAGAACAGTTATAGAGTTCAGCAAACTGAGACTGAAAGATTAAGTATAGCATATCCACACCCAATGAGTATTAAGAATTCATGCATATGTGACAAAGTCCAGTGTTCTTTAAAAGCCCTGACTAGGGCTTCCCTGGTGGCTCAATGATAAAGAATCTGCCTGCCAGTGTAGGAGACATGGGTTTGATCCCTAGTCTGAGAAGATCCCACATGCCGCAGAGCAATTAAGCCTGTGTGCCACAGCTATTGAGCCTGTGCTCCAGAGTCTGGGAGCCACAACTTATGAGCCCTCGTGCCTCAACTACTGAAGTCTGAGAGCCCTAGGGCCCATGCTTGCAACAAGAGAAACTACTGCAGTGAGAAGCCCATGTACCTCAACAACAGAGTAGGCCCCACTCTCCTTAACTAGAGAAAAGCCTGTGGGCATCAAAGACCCAGCACAGACAAAAAAAGAAAAGAAAAGAAAGTCCTGGATAATTGGCCCTGGAAAACAGGAGAATATCCGTTTTGTGAATACTAGCTGCAGCTCTAGAAGCTGAAAAACTAAGTCCATCTGTAGTCTTCCTAGGGTGTCAGTGGCCAGAGGGTAATATTTACTTCTGTTTTGAAAATTTTCTCCAACATGTACTTTTCTCATACCTGCCACAGCTGGGTTTAAACGCTCATGTCAACAATATTGAACCTAGAACATTTTTATAAACTCCACTCATATCTCCAATTACAAAGAAAATTAGAGCCTTCTCTGGAAGTTGAGTTTTCCCTCTGCATCTTTAGCTTTACATAGCCAAGATCATATTCCTAATCATTCCTCTAAAGCCTTTCCTTCCTGCTATGTTTCTCTGCACTGTTCTCAGTATCATCCACTTCCTAATCACCACTTAGCCAAGCTTGAAACACCAAATTTGCTTCAGTTCTTCCTCTAACCTGTCATACTTACCCGTAGTGTTGACTGTCCTTTTAAAGTTTTCACTATCATTTTTACTCAAATCCCTTCTATACACTACCTAGGCCATATTCCCTTAAGCACGCAACTCTGATCATCTCATTGATTTGAGCGAAAAACCTCTGGGCCTACACACTATTTATAAGAATAAAGTTCAATGTAAAATTATTAAATTCATTAATGAAAATTAATGTTCATTGGATGTGGACACACAACACTTAATTTTTCAGTCTCCGTTTGCTGGACTCTAAAACTGCTCTAAGAACGGTCACCAGGCTTCGCAGTTTTGTTGTGAGGCTGTGAAAATGTTTTGGGAAGTGCATATTGCTAAACGAGCGTGATATACACGAGTTTGAAACTC
>NW_011494661.1:2971222-2994280 GCF_000754665.1 Bison bison bison | reverse complement strand
ATATATCCATCTGTTGAACGTGTAATGTTCGGACTATTTCCTTCACCGTCTCCGCCTGTCCCCTGCTGCGGACAGTTACAAACTTGGTCAATAACCATCCTGGAAGGACGTGAGGTCCCCGGCTACGGACGTAGGTCAGAGATCTAAAAAGGCAGAAAGATTTTCTGGGTGGAGCTGGGGCAGGGTATGACTAGTACCTGGCAGCGCCGCCGATTGGAGGAGAAGAAGGTTGTTCCCTCAGGGCGGGTGCTGATTGGCTGGGGGGGAGGAGTCATGACGTCCTAAGAAGTTGAGCAAACACCTCCTCCTCACCGCCTGCATCCCAATTTCGGCTGGAAATTTGGAGCCTCCCCTCCCAGGGCCCGGGAGCTCACAGGCGGCGGGGACCGGACGAGGTGAGGGCGGGTTGGGTGCCAGGAGGAGCTGAGCTGATGGGCAGTGGGCTCAGCCTGTGAGATGAGTTTGGAGACCGCTGGCGGGGCTCTGCCTATCCGCCGGGAGGTGTGGGCGAGTGTTCTGCCTACTCCTCCCTGCGGCGCTGGGGACCCGGGAACTCTGCGGACGCCGGCCGTTGCCGGGACGAGAGTGGGGAAGGGCGTGAAGAGCGTTCGGCCTCCTCTCCAGGCCTCTCCCCGAGCGTTTCCCTGCAGACGAGGGGTGGGAAGTCGGGGGCAGTGGGCGTAGCCCCGGAATTGCTGTATATGCAGGAGAAGGGATGGCAACGTGGATTTCTTTTTTGGCCAGGGCTGAGGTGGGGGGCGGTTGCTGGGGAGTAAAGAATTGGTATTGAAGTTATAGAACAAAGCCTCTGTTAACTCTTGGACTGTGTGCTTATTTAGATAGGCGGCTGCAGCGGGTGGCTGACGGATGGCGGCGGGCACCGCCCCTGCCGCCCAGTACGCTCGCACCCCCAGGCTTTCTTTCAGCGCAGTTACTGGTTGACCTTTTCAGCCCCTGGCCTGCTTAAACAAATTCGGATCACAGACTTATTCACACTGCCCATGTGGACCTGACCTTTCTCTGGGATGGGGGCCATCCCCCTCCATCCTCTGACAGACAGGAAAAGTGCGGAAGTTGAATGTTTGGATATCTGCGTTTCCTGAATTTCTGAGACTCCGCAGGCGCCGTGCAGGCCAGTGGGAGAGTTCGCCCGCGGAGGGGGCGCGGTTAGAAGCAGTTAAGTACCCTGTTTAACTCAATGGGGCTAAATGCCCTGGCTACTTCTGGAAGAAATATGCTTTCCAGGTACGGATTTTAAGAGAGTGGAAGTGGCTTGTGGCGTGGGGAGAGGGAGAGAGTGTGTTTAATAACTCGAACGAAGACGAGCATTTTTTGATGTTGTGGGTCGTCAGTTATTCGGACGTGAAAATGTAATTGATTAGGGCGACCTAGCTGTGCACAGGAGTGAACGCTCATCGACTTTGACATATGGCTTTCATATACTCTATATTGAAACAACAACAACAGCAACAAAAACCAACCATGACACTGGGTGTGGGCTGCTTCTATATATGTGTGTTGTGAACTCCTCTCACTCCTCCTCCCCCTTTTTTGCTATACAGAGGAGTGAACCTGTGGGCCACAGAATGTTCTAGCTGTGTAACCTGGTGGCCCCTTCTGCAAAATGAGCTAGGAGGACAAAGGTTTAAGTCAATGTCCCCAAGTGACTTTCCCACTCTCCAGAAAATCCTATTTGTTATCAGCCTCGCTTGTTATTGGTGACAGCATCATCAGAACTCTGATTTATTTGTAATTGAAAATGTATCCCATAACTAACCAGTCCTCAAGCATTAGCAGGATTTTGGAAATGATCTTTGGTGGGTAACCAATCCCATTTAACACAAAATTTTCATTTTTTCCACATATTCTTGTATTAATTTTCTCATAGAGATAACACTACAAACAGTGACAAGTTTCTGTGGTGAGGCCACAAAAAATTCTATGGAATTTCTGGAATCACAGAAATGCTGTATATCTGGAATGGAAAGTAACCAACAATGTTATTACCATATTCATAGAATTAAGACACAGTCGATTATTAGATGTATCCTCCTTTCAAGGATGCTAAAATGTGAAAAAAAAGTAATTTAAATTTGATGAATTATAGTATTAAAATGATAACTTATTATCTTGAACCCTCATGCCTGAAGGGTGAAGGTAAAGAGAAGGCTTACTGGGCTTTTTAAATTTTTTTTTTTAAAGAAGTAAGAAGAGGGAGGGATGAACATAGAGTCATTGTGAAGGCCTCCCCACGGTGTGACCCAGAGGAAGGGAAAGTGATGTTCTACTGTCAGGGGTGATGGATGGCTGTGTTTACCTTTGAGGAGAGGGCAGCTTTGCAGCCTTTTGCTTAGCATTTACTGAGTGTTTATGACATGCTCAGCACTTTATGCCTATTAATGCAAATAAATTTCTCAATAACCCTATGCTGCTGCTACTGCTAAGTCGCTTCAGTCGTGTCCAACTCTGTGCGACCCCACAGACGGCAGCCCACCAGGCTCCCCAATCCCTGGGATTCTCCAGGCAAAAACACTGGAGTGGGTTGCTGTTTCCTTCTCCAGTGCAGGAAAGTGAAAAGTGAAAGTGAAGTTGCTCAGTCGTGTCCAACTTTTAGTGACCCCATGGACTGCAGCCTAGCAGGCTCCTCCATCCATGGGATTTTCCAGGCAAGAGTACTGGAGTGGAGTGCCATTGCCTTCTCCGCAATAACCCTATGAAGTAGGTATAAATCCCATTTTGCAGGTGAAGTACAGACAGATACTCACCAAGGTCTTTGAGTAAGTGGGAAGCTGAGGAACCCAGGCCGTTTATGGAGGAGAGTAGTCAGAATTTTTTGTGAGGTATCCCCCTCCTATTTTTGGCTCCTGGTCACTGCAGTTAATGCAGGTAACTTAGGTGAATATCCTGTCTTTCTTCATAGTGCTTTTGGTATTTTGTTTCCCTGTTTGTGTACTTTGGCTATATCTTCATGAGTGAGAGTGCCTGTTTATGTTCTAAAATTTGAATGCCTTTGTAATCCACAGTGTCCAGTCACTACTATACTTAATGTTGTTGTTGTTCAGCTGCTAAGTCGTGTCCGACTCTTTGCGACCCCATGGACTGTCCTTTACTATCTCTGGGAGTTTGCTCAAATTCATGTCCACGGAATCAGTGATGCCATCTAACCATCTCATCCTCTATATACTGTACTGAATAGAACCAGCATATTAAAGCTGAAAAGGATGTTAGCATTATATTCCAGCCTGAATTATGAAACTGAAGTCAAGGAAGGAGTCCCATATCTAGTTATATGTCTCAGCAACCAGATCTGGATTTTAATACCATTTTTATTTGTATTTCATAATATTCATTGATCTATGAGATCTTGACAAGAGATTAGATCTTTTGTGAGCCTTGTTGGGCCAGTGGTAAACATGAAATCCTGTTCTTATTCATGAGTCTATTTTGTTTGCTTTGCTGGTCTTTATTACATTCATTTAAATCTGCTCATTTATTTATTCATTCTTTCGCCAAATATTCAAGTTCTCCTGTAGGGAAGTCACTAGAAATATAGAGATGAGGAAAACAGTTCATTTCTTCAAAGAATTTATAGAGTTTAACAAAGAAAGAAATTAAGCAAATAAACATTGTGGATAAGACTCCAATTCAGAACTAACTTTGCATTCCATCTCAGTGAAGCTACATTTGTAGGCTAGAGACCAGGAGACTGGTAGGTGGTATTATCTTTGGATGACTTTGAGTAGTTGATGGACTTGAGAACACATGATAATCTTAGATCAGGTTAATGAACACTAACAGATACGCCTCTCCCTCCAAGTCTACTTGTTTTTCAGATCAGATCAGATCAGATCAGTCGATCAGTCATGTCCGACTCTTTGCGACCCCATGAATCGCAGCACGCCAGGCCTCCCTATCCATCACCAACTCCCTGGACTCCCCTGGTGGCTCAGACGGTAAAAGCGTCCGCCTACAATATGGGACACCGGGTTCGATCCCTGGATCAGGAAGATCCCCCTGGAGAAGGAAATGGCAACCCACTCCAGTACTCTTGCCTGGAAAATCCCATGGATGGATGGAGGAGCCTGCAGGCTATATTCCATGCGGTCCCAAAGAGTCCTACACGACTGAGAGACTTCACTTTCACTTTGTAACCAGTTTAACATTAAAAGAATATAGCTATGCAACAGGAAATAGAAGTATATGGAGGACGGTGTTCAAGCCTCATGGTCATGCCTCGTTCAAGCCTTGTTCATGTTCACGTTCAAGTCTTGTTCTAACAAGCCTTGGGGGAGTTCTAGGCTATCATTAGGTGTTCTGTTAATTTGGAACTCTTATGAACCTCTTCAGGATCATTATGGTCTGGATGCCAAATATGTAGTGTGGGCTAAGACTCATGGTCATGAAGTTGCTTGCCTTTATTGCATCAGGGCTTCCTGGGAAACTACGGCTTTTATTTTTTTAATAAAAAAAATATATTTATATATTTGGCTGGGCCAGGTCTTAGTTGCAGCACACAGGATCTACCATCTTCTTTGCGGCATGTGGGATCTTTAGTTGCGGCATGTGGGGTCTAGTTCCCTGACCAGGGGTTAGACCTGGGCCCCCTGCAGTAGGAGCTTGGAGTCTTAGCCAATGAACCACCAGGGAAGTCCCATCATGGCTTTTTAAATATACTTGCATGTTTTGAATAAACTGGAAGTGAGGGTATAAATCATTTGCATTTCTCACCCTTTATTTATTTTAGTCAACTGAAGGCTACTCCATCCTTAGTCACTCTGAATTTAACCAAAATGTATGCCTGATTGTATGCAAACAACTTGACATTGAGAAATGTCCCCCTGTGATTTGGTGGTTTTAGTGTGAGTCACTGGATTGTATTCTAGTGGAATTATTTCAAAGATCTAAAATATATGGACAAAGAGCACATTTCTGATTGGGGGCTAGAGAGAGATGATATGGCCTTAAATTTTCTTTAATAAAGAGTGTCTAATCCTTTTTACATATCCCAATGAAAGCAACAGAAATTAGAAGGGGCCAAGCCTAACTCTGTTTTGTATTTTATTGTTGAGTTCAGTCCTGTCCGACTCTTTGCGACCCCACGGACTGCAGCATGCCAGGCTTCCCTGTCCTTCGCTATTTCCCGGAGTTTGCTCAAACTCATGTCCATGAAGTCAGTGATGCTATCCAACCATCTCATCCTCTGTTGTCCCCTTCTCCTCCTGCCTTCAATCTTTCCCAGCATCAGGGTCTTTTCTAATGAGTCATAATAACCTCAGTTCAGTTCAGTTGCTCAATCATGTCCGACTCTGTGCATATTCTATCTTGGAACAATTCAGAAATTCTCACTGTTACATATTTCTTGATGACCTGAGAATGAAATGAATGGTGGTCCCAGGAAGTTTTATACTTGAGAGCAAGGTTCAAGGCTCAAGCAGTTACTGATATAATCAGACTCTTCTATAATCATCTCCTTACTAAGCATCCAGAAACTTAAAATTTACCTTGGCCGGGGCTCAGGATGGATTTTTGGTGACATGTAGGATGGAGGCACCCCATGCTGTGGGAGAACTGGTCATATAGCCAATACCATATGGATCTGATTTCTTTCTGAATTGAGCTGGCAGGAGTAACATGTGTCGGATATGAGAGGTGTGGATTTGCAGGCTTCGACAAAGAATCCCTAGCATTAACTGTTAACCTAGCTAGTCGGATTTCACTTCAGTTGCTTCATCTGTAAAATGACGAGAATAATAGTATCTGCTTAATTAGATTGCCACAAGAAGGAAATGAAATACTGTCTATAAAGTGCTAAGCATAGTGCTTGACATATAATGTTAAATCAGTGGTAACTGTTGTTCTATTTCTTTAGAAACAAAGTGTTAGGAATTGGGATTCAAGGATTCCCTCCAAAAAGTGAAAGTGAAAGTAGTTTCCTAAATAAAACAGAGAAGGTCAGCCTGTGCTACTTTACTTTCCTCTTCCCCAGGAAAGTCTGCCTCTGCAAACACGTACGTAAGTGTATGTGTCTGTGTCTCTCCTCCCACACCATACCCCCGACTCCAAACAAAGGAGGTATGGAGGAAGAGGAGAAGGCAGAAGAGTGTTTCTGAGAAAGGGGAAGCTGTGGTTTTAAATCAAACTTGGGCTGAGGAGAGAGACTGAATTACTTGGATAGGTTTCCGAATCTTTGTGCCAAGAACTGCTACTAAGTATAGAAGATTAGGATCACTTGGTCACCCATGGTATGTGAGATAAAACCCCTGCTGGGAAGATGGGACTGTTTGTGGGCTTGTCAGTATGTTGAGAAAAATCACTTGTCTTTGGAACTGATTTCATTCGTAAACATATGGTTGCAAGTTCTATGAAATATTGCAGATTTTCCTTTGGCTTGAGGGAGAATAAATGTTATGGGCTTGGAGTTAACATAGTCTGTTTAAAAATAAAGCTATATATATATATATATAAATCAAAGCCTTAGATAGAGTATGTAAGTCTTACTGAAATGTTGATCATCTGTATTTGGCCTGAGTAAAAGTTAGCCTGAACTCCTCATGATCAGACTGTTTACTTGCTGTGTGCTGTGTTTTCTCTCCCTGCCCTTCTTCTTCTAAAGCCTTCTTAGCTGGACTCCTTGCTGTTTGCTTTATTCTTTTACTCTGTGTTGTGAGTTATCCTACAAATTTTCTATCTAGGGTGATAAGTAGTTCGCCTCTAGGAAATTACTTGTATGTTCCATTGTTTGGACAAAGCTTCCCTCTCTTTAAGGTGGGCCTGGTTTAGAGATTGCAGTCTGATGTAACAGAAATGTGTTCCATAAGAATTTTGCTATATGCTAGGGAATTTCCAGAACATATAAGATCATTTAGTATCTATATTTTGATGCCAACCTTAAACATAGAAAAGCAAGGTTTAGCATCCAAATGATCTGAAATAACCTCTGACTAAGTTTATGTTCCCATTTGAAAACTGTTTAGTATTTATGCTTTAAAATTTTTTGTACAATTTACTCTGTGCTGACACATAGTAAGCCTCTTGTAAATATTTCTTAACTGAACAAATGAATAGAGTTATATAATCTGGGACAGCAGTTAGAGAACTGATTAAGACAGGTCTGGGTTTAATGTAATAGCAGGGAGGGGTGGTAGGGTAGAGGACAGGTTGGAAAGGCAAAAAGCAACAACAGGGTCAGCGAAGTGAGGCTGAGGGTTGTTGAGAGGGGCAGGGGTTGAGGGACATGCTTTCCAGCTTCTAACACCTGTGGTAAAAACATGTTTGTTTTGTTTTCCAATCTGCCAGAACCAATGCTTTTATAAAATTCAATACCAATGAATTACTAGAAAAAATGATCCTGTCATATAAAGATTTCTAAGTGCCTACTTTCTATTTCTGTACACATCTCATCCTGGACCAGTAAAAAGCAGTTCAGTGACTGACAACAGGCTGTAAAACACACTGAGTAGATTAAACTGGAAAGAGGTTGGAGCTAGATTGTCAAGGATCTTGTACATTATGACAGGATTCTAAATGTTTCATCGTTAAAATTGGTATGAATGATCTTCTTGTATTTGTAGATTAACTTGCTTAAAACCTTTGTGCTGAATGTATGGTTTGGTAAAACATATATTTTAAAAACATGATTTTGACACAGCCAATATTGATTAGTGTCCTGTCAGTGCTTGGGACTCTTTTTAATTTTGGATTTCCCTTTGTTTGTGAAAGTTCAGTTTTGGTTGGGTAAAGGAACACTGTGATGTCATCCAGGTTTTCCCTCCCCCTTCTCCACCTTGAATCTGTTACCACCTGGGTTGGTTAGATTTTACAACAGATTTCTCAGGAGACCAGAACTGACCTGTGAGCCCTCCTGCCTTTCATTGCCCTGCTCGTACAATGTCTTTACAGTCACCAGGTTTCAAGATGCTGCGAGTGTCCAGAACCAAACTGGGCAGGCTGAGCCCCAGCCTCTCCAGAGGGCTTCACCACAAGGCAGTGATGGCCTTGAGGCGGGAGGATGTGAATGCCTGGGAAAGGCGGGCTCCTCTGGCTCCCCGGCACGTCAAAGGGATCACCAACCTGGGATACAAGGTCTTAATACAGCCTTCCAATCGGCGAGCCATTCACGATAAGGTAATATTTCCAATTTGTAAAGATATGTGAAAGTGAAATGACTCTATGTATGAAAATTACAGAGCATCTGAGTGAACCTAAAATGTTAGCTGTGCTGCGCTGTGCTTAGTCGCTCAGTTGTGTCCAACTCTGCGACCCATCAGGCTCCTCTGTCCATGAGGATTCTCCAGGCAAGTATACTGGCGTGGGTTGCCGTGCCCTCCTCCAGGGGATCTTCCCAACGCAGGGGACAAACCCAGGTCTCCCATATTGCAGGCAGATTTTTTACCATCTGAGCCACTAGGGAAGCTCAAAAGGTTTGCTAGTGTCAGTTAAGGACCACACGACAGTATTTCTTTACTTCAGTTGTAGTGAGATTATATAGTTAGGAGACTTCTAGTTAGAATACTTTCTTGAGCCCAGAATTTAGCCAGTAAGTATTGTTTTCACTTATTCCATGCTTTCTCCAGTTTAGGGATGACATCCCATCATTCTTTCATGCGCGACCCTGGTTCTAGGACTGGGAAGACCGACGTCTCCAGGAAATGCTTTACTACGTAGAGTTTGTTCACGAGTCCTAACCTTGCCAGTCACCTCACATTCATCATTCATTCTTCACCATAATCTTATGACACAGATTTAACTTTTATTTTTACTTCAGAGACATGCACGTGGTTTTTCTTCTGTGAGCCATTTGAAAATATGTTGCAGACAATGACACTTTATCTCTAAATGCTTCAGTATGCATTTCCTAGGAATAAATAGTCTTTCTACATAACCATAACTGTCGTTTCTTTTTCACACCTAAGAAATTAATAATTCCACAAGATCATCACATATACCTATTTCAAATTTCCCCTTGTCCCTAATGTCTTTTAGGGTTTTTATTTTAAGCAAGGTTTAAATAAGGTTCACTGAATTTATTATTATGTATCTTTAGTTCTTTTAATCTAGAACAGTACTAGGTTTATTGTTAACTAGGCTTATTGTGGTGATCCTTTTGCAATGTATACACCTGAAACTAACTTTGGTATATACCTGAAACGAATATAATGTTCAGTTCGGTCATATCCGACTCTTTGCGACCCCATGGACTGCAGCACGCTAGGCTTCCCTGTCCATCACCAACTCAAATTCATGTTCATTGAGTCAGTGATGCCATCCAACCATCTCATCCTCTGTCCTCAGTAAGAGGACACTGAATGGAATTTAATATTTCTTAGGAGAATGGTTTTTTTGTCTTTAGACTGCATCTCACAAAGAATATTCAGAATGCTGTGTTCAAAACATATCTGAAGTAGTTTTTCTGTGTGGCTACATGTCAATGTGATATCCAGTTGGATTTATTTGTTTTTGTTTCTATTAAATTTTAACATTTGCTTTTAAATCCTTTTTGATTTAGTTTTATTTTTTAAATAAGTTAAATATTTATAAGTTTTAAAGATGTTGTTCCTGTTTTTCAGTCATTAAATTGTATCTGACTTTTTTCGACCCCATGGACTGTAGCCCTCTAGCTGCTCTGTCTATGGGATTTCCTAGGCAAGAATACAAGGTTGGGTTGCCAGTTCCTTCTCCAGGGGATCTTCCCCACCCAGGGATTGAACTCACATCTCCTGCATTGCAGGTGAATTCTTTAGTCTCACTTTAGTGAAAGTGAAAGTCACTCAGTCGTGTCCTACTCTTTGCGACCCCATGGGCTATACAGTCCATGGAACTCTCTAGGCCAGAGTACTGGAGTGGGTAGCCTTTCCCTTCTCCAGGAGATCTTCCCAACCCAGGGATCAAATCTGGGTCTTCTGCATTGCAGGGGATTTCTTTACCAGCTGAGCCACAAGGGAAGCCCCTTTAAAGATTGCTGCTGCTGCTGCTGCTAAGTCGCTTCAGTCGTGTCTGACTCTGTGCGATCCCATAGATGGCAGCCCACCAGGCTCCACCGACCCTGGGATTCTCCCGGCAAGAACACTGGAGTGGGTTGCCATTTCCTTCTCCAGTGCATGAAAGTGAAAAGTGAAAGTGAAGTCGCTCAGTCGTGTCTGACTCTTAGCGACCCCATGGACTGCAGCCTACCAGGCTCCTCCGCCCATGGGATTTTCCAGGAAAGAGTACTGGAGTGGGCTGCCATCACCTTCTCCGTAAATATTAAAACCATATAAAAAGATGCAACACAGAGAAGTCTTGCTGTTATCTTTATCCCCTCCATCCCATTCCTATCTACCTTGTAGGCTACTGTTTTCATTAGTTTCTGATCTATCATTCCTGTTTCTTCTTACAAAAATGTGTGTTATGTGTTTTCTTATTTTCCTTTTAATCTTATGCAGAACCTTGTGTACTGCATATACTCTTTCACACCTTGCTTTGTTCTTTGGCATATTCCCTGATGCTGGGAAAGATTGAAGGCAGGAGGAGAAGGGGATGACAGAGCATGAGGTGGTTTGACGGCATCACCGACTTGATGGATGGAGTTTGAGCAAACTCTGGGAGAGGGTGACGGACAGTGAAACCTGGTGTGCTGCAGTCCGTGGGGTCACAAAGAATTGGACATGACTGAGTGACTGAACCGAACTGAACTGAAGGCATATCCTGGAAATCTATGTCAGTTCATAGAAATCAGCTTCATTCTATTTAATGTCTATGTAGTAATTACTCTGTTATTATTGCTCTCTGATTTATCATGATGTATTTAACCAGTCTACTATAAATGGGCAGATTGTTTTCAGAGAAACCAGACATGAACATGTTTATTACTTTTACTGTCTCTTCTCTAGATTTATGCTTTCCTTTCAAGTAGATTCCTAACTAGATTTATCTTCCTTTTATTTAACTGCCACCTCTGATGCCTTAAAAATTCTGCCTGGATCATGCTGCTGCTAAGTCACTTCAGTCGTGTCTGACTCTGTGCAACCCCATAGATGGCAACCCACCAGGCTCCCCCATCCCTGGGATTATGCTACCCTTTTATTTAAAAATCTGAAATAATTCTTTGTGGCCTCTATATACTAGTTATGAAATCTCAGTTTAATGTGTAAAACTCGGGTTTCCCATTGATAAAATGGGGATAATAATAGCATCTACCTCATGGGAGTTTTGAGAATTAAATAATTCACCCAAAGAGCTTAGCAAAGCATACAGTAATTTATTAATAAATATCAATGATTATAATTTTTATTTAACAAAGATCATATTCACAATGATGATATTCAATCTACTTTTCTAAATTGATTCACTTATTATGCCCTAAACATCTCCTTACTTTCCCATCTCAATATTTGTATATGTTTCTTCAATACCTCTTACTGGTATTAGCACCTTGTATTTCCTATCTCTGTTCCTCCAAATCCAACTCAGCCTTTTAGATTAACTTAAATTTCTGTATTTCCATTGAGAGTTATCTCAATATCTGTTAAATTAATATATCATTTAGATTATTAATAATCATACTAATTATCATTAAGTAATGATTATTCATATTAAGAATAATCATACTATTCTTTTGAATTCAACCTAATATATTGTGCCTCTGATTCTTTCTACAATATTTTGTGAGCTCCTTTACAGGAGGAAGCTTGTTTGTCTTTCTTTGGGTTTTATCTCATCTCTATCACAATCCACTGTACAGAGTAGGACAATAGTAAATACTAATTGAACCCCACTCCCCAAAAAAGAAAGAAAAGAAAATGTTGCAGATTTATGTCTTTCTTTTAAAAATATACTAAAGAAATAAATTCCTGGGCTTCCCTGGTGGCTCAGTGATAAAGAATCCACCTGCCGATGCAGGAGACATGGGTTCAATCCCTGTATCAAGAGGATCCCCTGGAGAAGAAAATGGCAACCCACTCCAGTATGCTTGCCTAGGAAATTCTGCAGACAGAGGAGCCTGCCAGACTCCTGTCTGTGGGATTGCAAAGAGTCAAACACAACTTAGTGACTAAACAACAATAACAACAATAAATTACTATTACCATTTCATGTTTCACAGCATTGTTGAAAAACATATATTTTACAAGAATATTTAAATCACATGTTCTAGTGTGTTAGTGGCTATTCAGTTCAGTTCAGTTGCTCAGTCGTGTCCGACTCTTTGTGACCCCATGAATCGCAGCACGCCAGGCCTCCCTGTCCATCACCAACTCCCGGAGTTCACTCAGACTCACGTCCATCGAGTCAGTGATGCCATCCAGCCATCTCATCCTCTGTCGTCCCCTTCTCCTCCTGCCCCCAATCCCTCCCAGCATCAGAGTCTTTTCCAATGAGTCAACTGTTCTCAAATAAAATTATGTGCTGAATTTTCTGATTTTTGTTTTTGCTGCAAAAGTCAAACATGTTAAATTCATCTTTAGTCAGCAAGTAAGAATTTTATAAGTCGTTTTCCCATTATTTGTTCCTTATGTTTTATTCTTTCAAAAGTTTGTGTCTTTAACTGCTAAATTTATTTGGTAAAGAAAATATGAATACAACAAATCAGGGGAATAACTTTCAATCAAAATTGCATTCCCAGGAATATGTCAAAGCTGGTGGCATTCTCCAAGAGGATATTTCTGAAGCTTGTCTAATTTTGGGAGTTAAAAGACCGCCAGAGGAAAAATTAATGCCCAAGAAGACTTATGCATTCTTCTCCCACACAATAAAGGCTCAGGAGGCCAATATGGGTTTGCTGGATGAGATCCTAAAACAGGTATTTAGTGGGCAATATTCATAAATGTTAACACTGAAACTTTTTTTTTTTTTTGCTTTTAACTGTCAAGCGGAGTTTTAGTTTTCTTTTAGCGTCTAGGAAATACATCATGTTATTCACCTCAACAGGAAAGATGATCTGTAAGATAGTGCTTGAATAGTTCTGCTGCTGTTAGGGCTCCTCTGCAGGGCAGGGTCATAAAAAGAAGAATCAAACATATTTCATTCCTTTTGTATTCTAAAATGGAAAGAATGATAGAAGCATTTGTCCCAAATGATCATTAATTTATAAGGTTAGTTGGTCAAATATAGCCAAGTAGAATTTAAGAGCTGAAAAGAACCTTAGGGATCATACAACCCACGACCCTAATTTTTCAGATGGAGCCCAGAGAGGTGAAGCAAATTGACTGAGGATGCTCTGTAGTACCAGAACTGGACTGGAGACTATTTTTACATTTATTTCTACATATTCATAAGGGAAAAAAACTTTTTTGAGATTATTAGTACTGTGGAAAAACTAGCATCTATTTAAATTACAGAGTATTCACTCAGCAAGTATTTACCAAGTGCCTACACTGTGTCTGACACTGATTACTGCAATGAACAGAGCTTATATCTGAGTGGAAGGAGACAAATGATAAATAAATGACACCTCATACATTGCTTGGTGATATATGTAATGGAGGTAAATATGATACAGTAGAAAAAAGGAGTGCTGGGCACTGGGGGAGATGACAATGCTAGTTTAAATAGGATGGCTAGAGAGAGCCTCATCGATAAGTTGGAACTGAGCAAACCTTTGGTGATGAGGGGTCAAGCCATATCCATCTGGGCAAAGTCTGCTAAGCTAAGAGAATAGTAATACAAAGCCCTGACAGTCTTTTTGAGTAGAGGATTAGAGAAAATCATATTCTAAGATGCTTTTTCTGCCCTGCTGTGTGAATAACAGTTGGAAGTGAGAGGAGGAGAACAAAATTAATAAGACTGTTAGTCTGGACTAGTCCAGATGCTAGGCTGCCAATGATGGTGGCTTGCACGGAGGTGGCAGAAGCAGAGGTTGTGACACATGGACAAAACCTGCGTATATTTTAGAGGTCTGAGCCCACAGGAGTCACTGATGAAGTGAGTGTGGACTATGAGAGAAAGAGAGGAGTCAGAGCTGACTCTGAACGGATTTTGGTTTCAGTAACTTAAAGGAGTTGCCTTAGATTGAGATGATGCCACTGTCAGAGGAACGGGCTTGTTTGGAAGGATCGAGAGTTGGGTTTAGGGCCTGTTGAGTTTAATTTGTCCATTAGACATTGAAGGGGAGAAGCTGAGTGGGCCACTGAATGTGATCTGTAGTTCAGGAAGCCAGCTCCTCCTGATACACAGTTGTCAGAGACTAGAAGGTATCTAAAGCCATGAGATTGGATGAGGACAGGGAGTAAGTGTGGATAGAGAAGTCCAAGGTCTAAGTCCTGGAGTAAAGATATTAGGCCCTTAGAAACTAGACTAGCATTTGACAGTAGGCAGAGGACAGGAGAATTTCATGAACAGTAAAAGCAGTAGAGGAAAATGTATTTTATATAGGTATCCAGAATACATTCTTACTCTTTTCAAATTCACTAAACAGAGACTACAGTTAATTTGCAGTGTTTCAAAAGAACAAATTCAAAAACTAATTAATGAAAATATTAAGAATGTTTCACGTTAAGCAGATAAACTCCTCAAAAAGTACTTCAGAAACTTTTTTTTTGGGTTGTATGAACTTTTGTTCATTTCAAGAAAATCAATGAAAACAGACCCAGCAGGGCTGCTTTTGGGCAACATTTTTGTAACAAATGACTTGGAGTTGGATGAATATTAAATATTCTTAAATACATGGACATGGTAAAAATTATATTATCTTTGAGGAAATAGAGTATTTAAGACATTCTATAATTACAATGTGTTAGTAGCTTTTAAGTATGAATTAATAGAGGATTTCCAAGAGAAAGAGAAAGGGAAGATTCCTTTTCTTGGAAGGAAAGGAAAGGGGAAGGATATGATTTTAGTGAAAATGAGGAAGTGAAAAACAAGCAGCTTGTTTTATTTTTTAAATAAAGCTTGCTTGTGAAAGCCTGGAGAGAGAAAACAGAGAGAAAGAGAAAGAGATACTAAGAGAGTCAGAAAGAGAGAGAAGAAGAGGAAGAGAGAGAATGAGATAGATTTGCGTGTATGGACTTGAGAGGGTGTTTTGTTGTCGTTTTTAAGGTATAAGGGAGACTTGGGCATATTTAGAATGGCTGAGGGGAAGGAACATAGTAAAGAGAGACAATGCAGTAAAGAGAATAAGTTCAAGAGTGGTCTTGGAAGACACAAAAAAAAGTTGGGATCTAGCTCACAGGGATTAGTCTCAGGAAGGACTTGTTTTTGAGACTAGAGGGAAGGATGTGAGGATGAGCGGGGCATTATGTAGAAATATTGGTTGATGGTGCTGGGCTAAAAGTTAAAGGATATCATGCCTTTGTTATTTTATTGCCTGCCATCAAGGGGCATTAGCATCCTGCTAGGAGCATTCTTTCATTTCTCATCACAAACCTATCCTTGGTTTGTGACCCAGCATTTTCTAAATGTTTCATGGTGCACCTCATGGTAACTTCTGTTAGCAAGTCAAGATATATTTTATAAGAGGGAAAAATGTGAAATACCCACTTGCTCATATATGTGTTCTACCCACTGAAATTAAGCTGGATGATTTAGAAATTTTTTATCATTTCTTCAGGAAATCCGACTTATTGATTATGAGAAAATGGTGGATCATAGAGGAATACGGGTGGTGGCATTCGGACAGTGGGCAGGTGTGGCAGGTAGGTATCCAAGGCTGTTACATCGCTCACTTTCTAAATTTTCCTGAAAAGTAACTGTTTTTTCTGTGGCAAGGGGATGGGAGTGTTCATTTCCACCAATAAAAATAAACATGAGGGAGTGTGAGTAAGGATGATGAATATCAGGGGAATAAAATGAGACACTACATTTATTACAGAGATAAAGAAAAGGAACAGAGAGAAGGACAACAGCTATGGATAGGCTTGGAATTTTTCTGTTTGGGAGCTGGAAAGAGAGGTCAGTCTGGTGATGAGAAATTTGAAGGATGGAAGAAAGGGTGAAATGGGAGAGGTAAGATGTGGAGATCGGAGAAGGCAACGGCACCCCACTCCAATACTCTTGTCTGGAAAATCCCATGGACGGAGGAGCCTTGTAGGCTGCAGTTTATGGGGTCACTAGGAGTCGGACACGACTTCACTTTCACTTTTCACTTTCATTCATTGGAGAAGGAAATGGCAACCCACTCCAGTGTTCTTGCCTGGAGAATCCCAGGGACGGAGGAGCCTGGTGGGCTGCCATCTATGGGGTCACACAGAGTCGGACACGACTGAAGCGACTTAGCAGCAGCAGCAGACTACTTGAAGGTCTGTGATTGTCAGAATAAGTAGACAGAAAATTTGTAAGGTACGGAACACACAGCACTATCAACCACCGTGACATCAGCGACAGTTCTTGTGCACCCAGCATTCCACCTAGCAACTTGCAGAACAGAATAAACATTCCTTTCAGGTCATGTGGAACATCTACCTAGATGGGCCATGTGCTGGGTCACAAAAAAATCCTCAATAAATTCAAAAGTTTAAAAACCATAGAGTATGTGCTCTGACTATAATAAAATTAACTTTGGTATTATAATGCAAAGATATCTAGAAAATTTCCAATATTTGGAAGATAAACCACGTTTTTAAAAATAATTCATGAGTGCAGAAGATCTCATAGGAAAAATTAGGAAATATTTTTAATTGAAGAATTAAAACAGCACACAAAAATTTGTTGAATGCAGGTAAAATGCTGTTTAGAAGGAAATTTATAGCATTTAATGCTTTGATTAGAAAAGAAGAAAGCAAAAACTAAAAGCTGGTTATTTTTTAAAAAATCAGTAAATTTTATAAACTTCCAGTTAGATTAATTTTTAAGAAAAGAGACAGAGAAGCCACATTTCAAAAAAGCAATATTAGGAATACAACAGGAATTATCACTATATACATCACAGATTTTAAAAGGATAAGGGAATATTATGGATAGGCCAATAAATACGACAATGTTGACAAAATAGGCAAATCCTTGCAAGACACAACTCACGAAGAAATAAAATTCTTGAATATCAATGTACAAAATACATTATAGGCATTTGTCAAGAGAAGCAAATTATTATTTGTAAAGAATTATTTGTAGTAGCTTCATTCGTAATAGCCCAGGCAATCAGCAGAGGAATGGATAAATAAACTGCAGTATAGCCATAGAATGGAACACTCCTCAGCAGTAAAAAGAAGCAAACTTCTTATACACACAAAGTATGCATGAATCTCAAGAGCATTATTCTGAGTAAGAGTAAGACAGACGAAAGAATAATAAATATTTAAAATTTCATTTGTGTGCAACTAAAGAAGAAACTATGCTACACAGACAGAAATAGAATCAGTTGTTCGGAACCAAAGCTTGGGGAGGATTGACTGGTTGATGGGAGTAGCCTATATCTTAATTACGTTGGTGGGAAGATGGGTGTGTACATTTGTTAACAGTTAACAAAGTTTAGACTTTAAATTGGTGTGATCTATAGTATATAAATTATTCCTTAAAAGTAAACATCAGAAAAAAGATCAAAGAAAATTTGTCAGAGATATGGAGAGGGAAAGTTCTCTTCCGAGAAAGAAGAAGGGGAGAATGGATGCTGAGGTCCTCACTACGGGCATGCTAAGTTTTTGCTATTGAAGGACATCCAAAATGAGAAATCCATGAGGTAGTTGACTGGGTCTTGAAATAAAATATCTGTGTTAGAGATACAGACTTGTAGTCATCAGCATACAGAGAATACCTGAAATTTAGGAATGAATAAGTTTAGCTCAGGAAAATAAAAATGTAGAGGTTGAAGAGAAGAGAGCCTAGAACAAAATCCTGGGGATGACAGTGTTAAGCAAGGGGCAGGGGACACTAATATACAAAGAATAGGCATGCAAAGAGGAGCATGAAGAAATTTAGGGTGATGATGTGTTCAAGCCAGGCACGCTGAGGGAAGAGAGTTCCAACAAAAAGAAGCTCTACAATCTGCCTGCCGTGCAAGAGACCCCAGTATGATTCCTCAGTCTGGAAGTTCCCCTGGAGAAGGGATAGTCTACATACTCCAGTATTCTTGGGCTTCCCTGGTGGCTCAGACTAAAGAATCCGCCTGCAATGCAGGAGACCTGGGTTCGATCCCTGGGTTGGGAAGATCCCCTGGAGAAGGGAAAGGCTACCCACTGCAGTATTCTGGCCTGGAGAATCCCCATGGACAGAGGAGCCTGGCTGGGTATAGTCCATGGGGTCACAAAGAGTCAGACACAACTGAGTGACTAAGTACACATTGCCAAATGCCTCTGACAAGTAAGTCAAGGTCTGCAAAGTGTCCACCGAGTTTAGCTGTGTAGGTCACTGAAATAGCTGAGGGTGGGAGGAGGGGTCATAAGGTTAATGGTGACTTTGTTTTCCACATGTTCATTTGTTTTTGGTACCCGAGAAATGGAGGTGTGTTTAAATGTTAAGAATTAACCAATAGAGAGGGTTAGAAAGAGGACATAATTCCAGAGTAAATTCCTGAGTGAGGCAGGAAGGATGGGATCTGGAGCAAAGGTGGAAAGATTAACCTTAGAGAAGAAGAGGCACACTCTTTCCATTTTAGCAGGATTGGAAGTGGAGGGGACAGGAGGTGGGTGCAGCTGGGTTAATACTTTTGATGGCAGAAATTTGAGGGAATGGATAGATAACTTCCAGGGCCCCTTCCAAACCTGAGATGCTGTGGTCCGTGCTTCCTCAGGGCATGGAGCAGGTTGGAGAACTGGTGGAGAGAAGAGTTTCCAGTTCTCCTAACTAACCGTCTTTCTGTCGGTCTGATTCTGCAACAGGAATAATCAACATTCTTCATGGGATGGGTTTAAGGCTCCTTGCTTTGGGACATCACACACCTTTTATGGTGAGATGTTTATTGTGTCTCATTTTTTTTTTTTAAGCATGTCACATTTTAAACATAGAAACGTGTCATGGGTGGTCAACTAATGTGAATCACATATGCTTGTTTGCAGCACATTGGCATGGCTCATAACTACAGGAACAGTGGTCAGGCTGTGCAAGCTGTCCGCGATGCTGGCTATGAAATATCTCTGGGTTTGATGCCGAAGTCAATAGGGCCCTTAACATTTGTGTTCACAGGGACTGGTAATGTATCTAAGGTAAATTCCAATTGTCTTCTTTCCGTAAAGCAGTCTGGAACTCGGGCACTAACCTGAAGGATGTGGGCATTTTGTTGATGCTTCAGAGCCTTTCTTTTCCATGACTGGGCATTCTATTCTTGGTACTTTTCTTACCTATGAACTTTTCCTGTAGTAAAGAACAGTACTGGTCCAAACTTACTCTTTTTGCTTTTAGTTGATTCCAAGCTGTCAGGGGCTTTGAATGCTTTTTCTTTTCTTTTTAGACAGATAATTCCTTGCAGTGAAAAGTTCTGTTCTTAGGGTGCTCTATTTTACCTCAGTCTGAGATGTCCCAAAATTTAGAAGTAACCCCAAGATGAGATGCTAAGAAACTTAATTCAAGACTAGAATAAGTCTTATAGCTATAATTATGTCATAATTAATAAGTCTTATAACCTATAACTATTGTTATAAGTCTTATAATTAATAAGACTATGCTATGCTATGCTATGCTAAGTCACTTCAGTCTTGTCCGACTCTGTGCGACCCTAGAGACGGCAGCCCACAAGGCTCCCCCGTCCCTGGGATTCTCCAGGCAAGGACACTGGAGTGGGTTGCCATTTCCTTCTCCAATGCATGAAAGTGAAAAGTGAAAGTGAAGTCGCTCAGTCGTGTCCAACTCTAGCGACCCCATGGACCGCAGCCCACCAGGCTCCTCCATCCATGGGGTTTTCCAGGCAAGAGTTCTGGAGTGGGGTGCCATTGCCTTCTCCAAACTAATAAGACTAGAACTCTTATTTTCTTCCTTCTGGGGTAGTTTTGAGAATGCATTTGTGATCCCCTAGAGAAACTTATCGGAGAAGGCAATGGCACCCCACTCCAGTACTCTTGCCTGGAAAATCCCATGGATGGAGGAGCCTGGTAGGCTGCGGTCCTTGGGGTCGCTAAGAGTCAGACACAACTGAGTGACTTCACTTTCACTTTTCACTTTTCACTTTCATGCATTGGAGAAGGAAATGGCAACCCACTCCAGTGTTCTTGCCTGGAGAATCCCAGGGACAGGGGAGCCTAGTGGGCTGCCGTCTATGGGGTTGCACAGAGTCAGACATGACTGAAGCGACCTAGCAGCAGCAGCAGCAGAGAAACTTATAATTGTAAAATGGATCTTTCTTCCATGAGACTGTTTTACAAACAGGACATCGCTATAGTATACTGTGAGATAGTCATGTTGATTTTTTTTTTTTTTTTTGGTAGGAAATACAGTTTCCCCACTTCAAATAATTTCTGCAATGGAACAAAAGTTAAATAGAAATATTTTTATTGTACTCTCAATTCTAAACACTTTTGTGTCTGTGCTGAATAACTAAGTAAAAAATTAAAGCCCAACATGCATGCGTGCGTGCTCAGTCCCTTCAATTGTGTCCAGCTCTTTGTGAGCCTATGGACCATAGCCTGCCAGCCTTCTCTGTCTGTGAGATTCTCCAGGTAAGAATACTGGAGTGAGTTGCCTCCAGTTGCCTCCTTCAGGTGATCTTCCCGACCCAGGGAGCGGACCCACATCTCCCGTGTCTCCTGTACTGCAGTGTTTTCTTTTACCCAGTGAGCCACCTGGGAATCCCCCCCTCCAATGAGTGGTGTTTAAATGGTTTGCAGGCTGTATGCAAGAAGCTCCTCCGTACTTTCCTGTTGTGGTCCCAGCTGCAAGGCAGGGCAGGTAGAGCTTGTAATTGTGGGGAAAGTGAGTTGGAGCCTTTTGAGGAAATGAGGAAAACATATTGGCTCTTTTCCAATTGATTTTAAAATGTTTACTCATGCATTATTTACAGGGAGCCCAAGAAATCTTCAATGAATTACCTTGTGAGTATGTGGAGCCACATGAATTAAAAGAAGTTTCCCAAAATGGAGGTGAGGAGGGGGGAAGAGAGAGTGACTATATGTATCTTTGACTGTTTTTAACAGTTTGTGCATTATAATATTTTATCATCATAAACCTATATCACTTGTGACCCACTTTACTAATTTCTTTCTCCTCTGCAAGACCTGAGAAAAGTGTACGGGACAGTGTTAAGTCGCCATCATCATCTTGTCAGGAAAACAGATGGTGTATATGACCCTGTAGAGTATGACAAATACCCCGAGCGCTACATTAGCCGTTTTAATACTGATGTGAGTATCAGACCTAGCTTTTGAGTTACTTGCTCATGATACACTATAGTTAGGGCTGTTTTTAAGGCGAGAAATTGTGAATGTGTACCTTGATTTTCAGTTCCCCGTGTTGATTTGTTGTGAGTCCTTTGGGTATTATGAGTTGTTCTTAGGAATTGTTGGCTTTTATTGATGTTTGGAGTGGCCTTTGCCTGGTAACTTTGTGGCTTCTGTGGGTGTGCCCTTTTCTTCACTGACTCTCTTTCTACTTGAGGTCTGCACATGCTTAATAGCTCTAAACCATTTCCTGTGGGTTACTGTTTTCTGTATTTATCGTGAGTTAGTACTTGGACAAAGCACAATGTGGATGAGTTTTGATTTCAACATTGGTCCATCATTTCTATGACCACAAGTTGCAATCATAATCTCGGCCAGCCATCTTGAAATACATTTTGATTACAGGGAACCAGCGTGAAATAGTATGGTCTCCACTGTACAAAAGTTACTTCCAATTCACATCCTTCTGCTGGGGACACGATGGTCTCATCTTGTAAAAGGGATAATATATGTGTGCTCTGTAGTCATTGGTTATGCATTCATCCTCCTCAAAATTAGCCAACAAAAATGCATGCACCTATTGTGGAAAGGCAGGTTTTAAATAATTTTAAATGTTTGAACAAATATAGCATTTATAGATTTTGGTATGAAATTCAGTGTTATAACATGTAAAGCATGTTATAGAAGAAGGACCTTTACCTGCACCTTGAGAATGCTTGAGATGCTTGAGAAACAGGAATTATAAAAACTAGTTTCAAATTGAAAAATTTTGAACCTAGTAAATTTCCATCCCTTCTCTTTTCCCCAATCACAGAAGTATTGGTGATTGGATGCATCCTAAAACTTATAATGACCTAGTTATCATGTATGCATGCATGTTGCACATTTGTCCATGGAGCTTACAGATGTTATCTGATTTAATCTTCACAGCATTCCGTTGAGGAATGGGGTACATATTATCCCCATCTGGAAGGTAAGGAAAACAGAACCCAGGGAAGTTGAGGTAGAATGCTTTAGATCATACTCTACTAGAGGCTGAGCTGGAAATAGAACACTTGGTTGCTTAAATTTCTATTTCTCTTTTATCGGCTATGCAGTATATTGTAGAACACTGATATTGATTATATTTATGTTCATACGTTTTTCTATGAGGTAGTTCTCCACCAAAATCTGGGTGGATATTTATTGCCTTTCCTTCAAAATGTAGCCACTGACTTGGCAAATAACAAAGTCAGTTAGAGGTAATGTTGTTTCTCATGAATTTTACTGATAGTTCTCTTTCAACACACTGCACTGAAAAGGGCTATTTCCTATCTTGTTGAACTTAGAATTTCCTTTCCAGATTGCACCCTATACAACTTGTTTAATTAACGGGATCTACTGGGAACAGAACACCCCTCGTCTACTCACCCGCCAAGATGCTCAGAGTCTCCTGGCTCCAGGCAAGTCCCCAGTTGCTGGTGTTGAAGGCTGCCCTGCATTGCCACACAAGTAAGGACTTCAGCAATGACAGCAGTGTTCAGCAGCAGGCCCACTGGGAGAGTATCACACACAGGGATCCAAATAGCACAGGACTTGACTGTTAGTAACTGGTTGTCTGCCTTCAGTTCAGTTCAGTTCAGTCGCTCAGTCGTGTCAGACTCTTTGCGACCCCCATGAATTGCAGCACGCCAGGCCTCCCTGTCCATCACCAACTCCCGGAGTTCACCCAAACCCATGTCCATCGAGTTGGTGATGCCATCCAGCCATCTCATCCTCTGTCGTCCCCTTCTCCTCCTGCCCCCAATCCCTCCCAGCATCAGAGTCTTTTCCAATGAGTCAACTCTTCTCATGAGGTGGCCAAAGTACT
>NW_011494661.1:2960341-2971122 GCF_000754665.1 Bison bison bison | reverse complement strand
CAAGAGTCTTCTCCAACACCACAGTTCAAAAGCATCAATTCTTCTGTGCTCAGCTTTCTTCACAGTTCAACTCTCACATCCATACATGACTACTGGGAGACCATAGCCTTGACTAGACGGACCTTTGTTGACAAAATAATGTCTCTGTTTTTGAATATGCTATCTAGGTTGGTCATAACTTTCCTTCCAAGCAGCAAGCGTCTTTTAATTTCATGGCTTCAATCACCATCTGCAGTGATTTTGGAGCCCCCCAAAAATAAAGTCTGCCACTGTTTCCACTGTTTCCCCATCTATTTGCCATGAAGTGATGGGACCAGATGCCATGATCTTAGTTTTCTGAATGTTGAGCTTTAAGCCAACTTTTTCAGTCTCCTCTTTCACTTTCATCATGAGGCTTTTTAGTTCCTCTTCACTTTCTGCCATAAGAGTGGTGTCATCTGCATATCTGAGGTTATTGATATTTCTCCTGGCAATCTTGATTCCAGCTTGTACTTCTTCCACCTTACTTAATATCCTGGCAATATTTGACAGTTAACCTTCTCTCTCTCTGTCTCTTATTTTTAAATTGAAGTATAATGATTTACAATGTTGTTAGTTTCAAGTGTACAGCAAAGTAATTCAGTTATACATATGTATAAAGCAACATCCCCAAAGTTAGAAAAAGTGTTCTGGGCTTAAGTGATCTGTGTTAAGTGATCACTGAACTCTGTGATAACATATTAGGGAGAACTGATATAACAAGGTTTCTTTTTCTTTCTTTCTTTCTTTCTTTTTGCCCTAGGCAGCCAGTTTATTTTTTATTGAAGCATAGTTGATTTACAATGCCATGTTAGTTTCAGGTGTAAGCACAGTAATTCAGTTTATATATATATATATTCTATTTCAGAATCTTTTCCATTATAGGTTATAATAAGATACTAAATATAGTTCCCTGTGCTATACAGTAGGTCCTTTTAAAAAATCTATTCTATATATAGTAGTGTGTATCTATTAATCCCAAACTCCTAATTTATCCCTCCCTCACCTGCTGTGCCCATTGGTAACCCTAAATTTGTTTTCTGTGTCTATGAGTCTATTTCCTTCCCTCCTTCTTGAAATTCTCTTCTCTTAACTTCTATGAATCCACATGTAGCTCAAAATTAAACTCCTCAGAGAGGTCTGTACTTGCTTCCCCATTCCCATCTCTCATCAGTTTGTTACTGTTTTTTCCCCTGAAATTCTTTTGTTTATGATTTTAAATTTTCTTGTATTTATGATTTTTCCTGCCTTACTAGAACTTAATCTCCTTAAGGATAAGGGCCCTATTTGTCTTGACCACAGATATCCAGTATGTTGTTTGAAGTACAAAGTTCATTCAATTAATAACTAATGTTGAATAAATTAAGTAATCCATACATATTTGTGGAGCACCTGGTCTTCCTGGCACTGTGCTAAGCTGAGTGATAAAGAAAAAATATGACTGTTACCCTCATGCATGTAACTGGCATCAGGTAAATGCCACGGTAATGCTGGGAGCAGTCAACATCAGAGGAGTTTAGAAGAAAGTGGGAGGGGGTATGGGCTTGGCAAAGTCTTTAGAGAGGAGTAAGAACAAGGAATTCAAGTCACAGGCTTGGTGTTTGATAAATATGGAAACACCAAAGCACAATTTAAGACAGTGAGTGGGATAGTCTAGCCCTAGGATAGGGTTTATATGGGCGGTTGGAAACTAGAGACTGGGCAGGAAAATTGTGGCCAACCTCTAAATGATTTCTAATCCTGGGCTGAAACTTTTGTTCATAATTTCAGAGATTTCCATGTATTAACATGTAAAATTATACACTATTAAGCAGGGTGGAGGTAGTGCAATTGAAAAATCTAAGTTGTTTAAAGTTAACTAAGGAGTTCAGCTTTAGGCTGTTGTCAGTGATTTCTCCAGGAAAGCTTTTTTAAAAAAATCTTTTTATTGAGTATAGTTGATCCGCCTGCAATGCAGGATACAGGAGACATGGGTTCTATCCCTGGGTCGAGAAAATCCCCTGGAGGAGGAAATGGCAGCCCACTCCAGTATTCTTGCCTGGAAAAAAAAAATTGCATGGACAGAGGAGCCTGGTGGGCTACAGTCCATGGGGTTGCAAAGAGTCATATATGACTGAGTGACTAAGCATAGCTGATTTACAATGTTGTGCTGGCGTCAGGTGTACAGCAAGTGAACCAGTTATACAATACGTATGTGTGCATACGTGTAAGTCACTTCAGTCCTGTCCAACTCTTTGTGACTCTGGACTATAGCCCTTCAGGCTCCTCTGTCCATGGGATTCTCCAGGCAAGAATACTGGAGTGGGCTGCCATGCCCTCCTCTAGGGGATCTTCCTGACCCAGGGATTGGACCCATGTCTCCTGTGGCTCCTGCATTGCAGGCAGGTTCTCTGTTGCTGAGCCACCAGGGAAGCCCACATATATCTATATCCACTCATTTTGAGGTTCTTTTCCCTGTAGGCCATTACAGAGTAATAAGTAGAGTTCCCATGGTACAATAAGTCCTCACTAGTTATCTGTTTTATATTTAGCAGTGTTTATGGGGAAGGGATTTTTCCTTTTTGTTTCATCTCTTTTCGTTTCCTGTCTTCCTCTTCCTCTTTTTCTTTTTGCTTGTGGTGACTAAAACTCCTATCAGGAAGATTCTCTGTATCCCAGAAGATCTGTTTCCTGAACAGTGAGCCATAGGAAAAAGAGCTAAGAGCCTTAGAAATATTTGCCACCTACTTGAAAAAATTTCTAAGCACTTTTCATTTTTATTCATTTTTAATTCTGTTGGAAACTCCAGAGATCCATGCTCTCATCTAAGTATTGATGTTATTTACAGACTTGTGGCAATATGTGACATTTCAGCGGACACAGGAGGATCCATTGAGTTTATGACTGAGTGTACGACCATAGAGCGTCCCTTTTGCATGTACGATGCAGATCAGCATATTATTCATGACAGGTGAGTTTGCTAAAGCTGTTAGATGGGGAGAGATACATAACTATATATCATTTACTTCCTTTTATACGCTACTCTAAAATACCCACACTGAGTGACTGAGCACAACAACAATGCAAGTTTCCAGAGATATGCTCCAATATATTTAAAAACTTGGTGGAAAAACCACATACAAATTTGAGCACTTAAATGCACACACACACATATATATGTACTGCATTTCAAAATGGGTTGCTGAAGAAGGGAAAGCCTTTTGTTTGAAAAGGCTTGTTTATTTTCTTATATACCATGGCACAAAATTACAAATATATAATAAAGCAGACATCTGGAAAAGTTAGAACCTACACATAAATTTTGTCCATCTGAATGAAACATGTTGCTTCTCCTAGTGTGGAAGGCTCTGGGATTCTGATGTGTTCCATTGACAATTTGCCAGCACAGCTTCCAATTGAATCTACAGAATACTTTGGAGACATGCTTTACCCTTATGTTGAAGAAATGGTAAGTGGACTGGTAGCATCAGCAACATCTCTGTGGCTATAAGTAGAACTTTGGAGTGATCTTATGAATGTTCTGGTCTTCTGTATCTAAGAAATCTGTTGTAAAATGAAATGCCAGCCCTTCCCCAAAGCACTTACTGACACTCTTATTTCACCCATTCTGCTTACTTGTTTCATGGGAAATGTTATTTTGTAACTGCCATCATGCTTCATTACAATTGCATTTGCCTCTCATTATGCATACTTTATTAAGAATGTTCCTGACATTGGAGATGAGGTTTACTTTATTTCCACTTTTCTTCTGCTTTCTAGATCAGTTCATATTGGGGCGTTCTTACTGTACTGTGACTGGATGTGTGTGTGTGTATGTGTGCGCTCAGTCACTCAGTTGTGTCCGACTCTTTTTGACCCTATGGATTGTAGCCCACCAGAGTCTTCTGTCCATGGGATTTTCCTGGCAAGAATACTGGGGTGGGTTGCCATTTCCTGCTCCAGAAGATCTTCCTGACCCAGGGATTGAAGCCATGTCTCCTGTATCTCCTGCACTGGCAGGAGGATTCTTTACCATTGCGCCATGGATTTGAAAAATCAGAAATGGAATATTTTGTTGGAGTTTAATCAGTAATGCTTAGTTAAATGACAGCCTATGTTCTAGTCATGTATTATTCACTGTGATCAGTGATTGTTGAAATACTGGGTTTATCTATTTTTTAAAAAAGAATTTACCTTTATTATTTATTTATTGGGCTCTGCCAGGTCTTAGTTGTGGCATGCAGGATCTTTAGCTGCAGGCATGTGGGATCGAGTTCTCTGAGCAGGGATCGAATCCTGGCCCCTGCTTTGGGAGCAGAGTCTTAGTCATGGGACTACCAGGAAGTCCCAGTATTGTGTTATCTAAATTCCACTTTCTCTGTTAGAAAAAGGCTTTCTTGTTTCATTATTTATCCTAAACATTCACACCCATCATGCTTTATTTCTGTTGCTGATGGTTGTCTGCCTCTGGCAAGGTTCCCAAGGTCTGAAGAGTGGCTCTTGTGCTTTTCATCCAGTTTCACCCAGGAGCTCTCAAACTAAGATGGGGCAGTAGGTAATGTGGCCTGAATACGTGCAGCTTCCAGTCTATCTTCTTTCACTTACTATTCTATTTTGACCCTTTATTTTTCCTCCTGGAATATGTCAGCAGGGAGATATAACAGACTTTAGAAAATGCAGGTAGCGGGCATTATTATGGTTGGAAACAATATTATACAGCACTTACTATGTTCTAGACAGTGTTCAGGTTGTTTATTTGGCTGCATCAGGTCTTGGGTGCATCACAGGAATCCTTTGTTGCAGCGCATCAGCCTTCTAGTTGCTCTGGAGCGCCCAGGCTCAGCACTTGCAGCACGCGAGCTGTCTAGCTGCAGCTCAAGGGCCTAGTTGCTGTGTGGCATGTGAGATCTTAGTTCCCCAACTAAGGATCGAACCCACATCCCCTGTATTGCAAGGTGGACTCTTAACCACTGGGCCACGAGCGATGTCCCCAGATTACTTAATATATTTTAATTTTTAAATACTCATGATCACCCTCTCAGGTAGGTACCATTATCAACCTATTTTACTGATTAGAGAACTGAGGCACACGAAGAAGTGAAGGCTGAGAAGGGTTGCTGACGCATCTGGTGCTGGACCTGAGCTGTGTCTGGAATTGACTCTGAGGAGTTCAAGTAGCTTGAGAAAGGATAGTACAAATGTCAAATTTTACTGGAGATGTCAACTTGTTTTATGGCCTTGAGCCAGGCACTCACTTGCTTTCTGCACCTCGGATATTTTACCTATAAAATGATATTTAATTTTAAAAAATATTTTTTAAAATTTATTTGCCGTTATTCTTTTTCCTTTTTGGCTCTTCGTCGCTGTGTCCGGCTTTCTCTGGCTGTAGTGAGCGGGGGCCACTCTGTAGTCGCAGTGCTCCGGTTTGTCACTGCAGGGGCTTCTCTCGTTGCAGAGCACAGGATCTAGGGCATGTGGGCTTCTCTAGTTGTGGCGCTCGGGCTTAGTTGCTCTGTGGCATGTGGGATCTTCCCTGACCAGGGATTAAACCCCCGTCTTCCTCATTGGCAGGCGGATTCTTAACCACTGGACCATAGGGAAGTTCTGATAATACATAATCTTAATGGTCCCTCCAGTTCTAACATTCTGTAACTGTAAATGTCTAAGTGGCTGAAAGGCACATATATATATATATATTTTAAAAGTAATTTACCCAGACGTTTACTATTTGCAGTGATGCTCATTCATTTCCCTCTGGGATCATTTCCCTGAAGAATCAATAACTTTCATTAGCCCTTTACATGAGTTTTTTATTTCAGATTTTCTTTTTTGCAGTTCTAAAATTTCTTTTTTTTTTCTCCTGAGAATTTCTTTTGATTTATCTTGAGTGTAGTTTTCCTTATCACATGGAGCAGAGTTGTAAAAGCCACTCTACGGTCTACCTGTTATTTCCAAAATTCTGGGTAAACTTCAGCTTGAAATATAGTGATTGTCTTTTCCCCTGAGAATGAGTCGGGTCATAGTTTTCTGATTTTCTTAAGCTGAATAATTTTGAAGTACATTGTGGATCCAGTGAAGACTCACGCTGTGGAAATTCCAGATTGTTACATTTCTCTGTAAAGTGTTGATTTTGTTTGGTTTATTTGGCTTTTTTTTTTTTTTTTTTTAAGCAGGCAATTAATGAGGCTAGACTTAAACTGAAAACTCTGTCTCACCTGAGACAGGTATCTCAAGTAAAAGTTCAGCTTTTTCATCCTTTCTGGGCTGCTTGTCGTCTGACCTGCGCATGCTCAGTCCTTCCAGACTCGACCCAGAGCTGACATGGAAGCTGGGCTTCACTTTTATCTGAGTCTGTCATTTCTGGCATTTCCCGCTCACATTCTGGAGCAGGCTGTGGTGCCCAGGGTTTCGTTCCTGTTCCCTTAGACCAGAAAGTCAGTAAGCTTGCTGCCTGTTTCTACTTCCTCACAGCACACGGCCCCTCCTCAGGGCAATACCAAAAGGACAGCACACTCAATTTCAGCACTGATTATTTCTTCGGAGTTTTGACACTCTCCCCAAACCGCCTGCTCTTCTTCATTCTCTGAAACTGTCATGTAGTTAGTTTTGCTTGTATTTTGTCCAGAGTTTATAGCTGTGATGTATAGAAGGGATAGTTAGCACTTCGTCCCTACCTGAAATAGAACCCCTCAGTCATAATGCATTGATTAGATCAACTTGACTCCAGCAGAGTCTTGGAATAGCTAGAAGAGCTGTTGCTGAGCCTTTGGCTGTCTTTCCTTTTTTAAAAAATATAATTTTATTTATTTTTGGCTGTGCTGGGTCTTGGTTGCTGTGAGGGCTTTTCTCTAGTTGCCGCAAGCAGGGGCTCCTCTTCATTGCAGTGTGAAGGCTTCTTATTGCTGTGGCTTCTCTCGTGGAGCATGCGTTTGAGGGCACATGGGTTCAATAGTTGCTGTTCCCTGGCTCTAGAGCACAGGCTCAATAACCGTGGTGCATGGGCTCAGTTGCTCCACGGCATGTGGGATCTTCCCAGACCAGTGATTAAACCCATGTCTTTTGTATTGGCAGATGGTTTCTCTACCACTGAGCCACCAGGCAAGCTCTGAGCTTTTGACTTTAATTCATTTTTTCGAATCCTTCAGGTATGCATTTTAGTGCGATGCTTAGCTTATAAGGCCAAATTATGGAAAATGTTGCATACTAATTTGCCTTTATGAAAGCATTTGACTATTATTTCTTGAAATGTCATTTTGTTTGGCTGCTCTGACACCATTTACCATCTAAGAAGTTGCTACTAGCCATTTTCAATTCACAAATGATCATGCTTCAAAATTTCAACTACAAGTTTAGTTTTCTTGGACCTTAGACCACAGTTTTTCATTGTCCTTAGTCAAAATTGCCTTTCATTGAGTACAGTTGATCTCATACAGATGTTAGGAGAAAAACAAGCCAATTCAATGAAATTCTTAGTAAAGTGTGTTTGAGAGTTAGCCCATGTAACTGATGAGGGCTAAGTAAATTTGAATGAAATTTTCTTTTTTTTTGTTTTGGCTGCACCCACAGCATGTTCTATGCTAGTTTCCTGACTAGGGATCGAACTCAGACCCTTTTCATTGGGATCATGGAGTCTTAGCCACTGGACCACTGGGGAAGTCCTTAAATAAAAAAAAAATTTTGTTAAAGAACAAATACAATTTTTTTACATTATATGATAGTATACAATATTAAAGGGTCACAGATAAGTGATACTTAAGTATATAGCATGATAAATTATCACAAAGACATGCAGGTGAACGCTATAAGGTGAAAACTAGAACAAGGTTGCTGCTAAGTCCTTCAGTCGTGTCCGACTCTGTGCGACCCCATAGGCGGCAGCCCACCAGACTCCTCCGTCCATGGGCTTTTCCAGGCAAGAGTACTGGTGTGGGGTGCCATCGCCTTCTCCGAGAACAAGGTTAACATCCCAGAAATCCCCTGTGCCTCTCCCAGCACTATCCCGACTCTCCTTCCTAAAGGGACCTAGTGTCTTGACTTATAACTGTGGATTAGCTGTGCCTTTTATGGGAAAATTTTATTTTATGAACATATTAATCAGAGTTTAAAAACACTTCTGATACTTCTAATGAACTTCTTGGGTCTGTTTAATGTTCTTTGTTTTACTTTTTCTTGGTTTTTAGTCCGTTCTTATTATTTAATATACCTGTTTATTTTTGATTGAATAGGCTCTGGATGGTGTGTGTGTGTGTCATAGAGAAGATTTTCTTTGTTTCCGGCAAGGAGGCTAGGAGAAAATCACCTCCGTTTAGTTAAGAATGGAAGTGATTCCAAAGCTGAGTCTTGGTCCTTTGGAGAACTACATTTTTCAGTTGACCCTTTATTTAGAATATAATCTTCAGGATCCCAAATGGAAATCTGGCCTTTATTAGGATCCCCTTCAGCTGAACTTAAACTCCAGTGTTTTTGTTTTTTTTTTTCCCCCTGTGGTCATCCACAAGCTCTTCTCAGTTTCTCTCTGCTTAGCATCCCAGCCACTGCTTCCACATTGGCAGCTACATCTAAGAAAAGTGCTTAGATTTGTTGACACAACCAATTTCTCTAAATTTTAACACCTTCTTCCTTTTATATGTCCCTGCTGCCAAGTTGCTTCAGTCGTGTCTGACTCTTTGCAACCCCATGGACTGTAGCCTGCCAGGCTACTCTGTCCATGGGATTCTCCAGGCAAGAATGCTGGAGTGGGTGGCCATTTCTTTCTCTGGAAGATCGGTCTTCCAAACAGGGTGGTGGGATTGTCTTGGAGGCATCAGTCTCAGCACTGGACATATGTAAAAACTGATGACTGTCTCTATGTAGTCTTGATAATATGTGTACCTGCTTGACACTAAAAAATTAAGTATATTATCTATGTTCTTTTGATAACAGTATGAAGCTACATTTAAAGTACCTTGGATATATCTGGGGTTTAGTTTCAGGCCACTGCAATAAAATGAATATCACAATAAAGTGAGTCACACAAATTTTTTGGTTTCCCAGTGCATATATGTTATGTTTAAACTATACTATAGTCTGTTAAGTGTACAATAACCATAGGTCTAAAGATGACATACATACCTTAATTAAGAAATTCAGTATTATATATCAACTATGTGTGTGTATTAAGTTGCTTCTGCTGCTGCTGCTACTGCTAAGTCACGTCAGTCGTGTCCGACTCTGTGTGACCCCATAGAGGGCAGCCCACCAGGCTCCCCTGTCCCTGGGATTCTCCAGGCAAGAACACTGGAGTGGGTTGCCATTTCCTTCTCCAATGCATGAAAGTGAAAAGTGAAAGTGAAGTCGCTTAGTCGTGTCTGACTCTTAGCGACCCCATGGACTGCAGCCCACCAGGCTCCTCCGTGGACTGCAGCCCACTAGGCTCCTCTGTCCATGGGAGTTTCCAGGCAAGAGTACTGGATTGGGTTGCCAGTGCCTTCTCCAATTAAGTTGCTTCAGTTGTATCCAATTCTTTGTGACCCCATGGACTGTAGCCCACCAGGCTTCTCTGTCCATGGAATTCTCCAGGTAAGAATACTGAAGTGGGTTGCCATGCCCTCCTCCAGGAGATCTTCCAGACCCTGGGATCGAACATGCATCTCCTGCATTTCAGGCAGATTCTTTACCACTGAGCCACCAGGGAAGCCCATATCAACTATAGTTCAATTTTAAAAAAGAAAAAGAATATTGCTAAAATACGTTAACCATCATCTGAGCCTTCAGTCAGTCATAATCTTTTTGGCAATAGTAATGTCAAAGATTACTGATCACAGATCAGCATAACAAAAGTAAAAATAATGAAAAATTTTGAAATATTGTGAGAATTACCAAAATGTGAGACAAAGACACAGAGTGAGCAAATCTGTTGGAAAAAGGGCACCAATAGACTTGCTCAATACAAAGTTGCCACAAATCTTCAATGAAGAAAAAAATCAATATCTGTAAATGACAGTAAGTTGAACCACAATAAAACAAGATATAGCTGTATATGCACTGTCCTGTTTCCCCCTGATTTTCTTTTTTGACGGGACAGACCCTATAGCATTCCAGGGCATAGGATATCCTTTTGAACCAATATGGAAGTTTTGTTTCAGTTGAATTCAATAGATATTTATTGTCTATTGGAACAAGGCAGACATCTAAATGAAGAGAATTTAAACACAGCTGCTGACCTATAGATGCATGAGGTCCAAGAAGGGCATAAGACACGTGTGCAATTCTACTGAAAGATGGAATGTGATAGTCACAGGAAGATGCTAATGACGTTGTGGAGGGAGAGGATCTGTCCAGTTGAGGAAGTTGGGAAAGTGGAAGTAGGAGGCATACTGTGCAATGTAGATGGGGGAGCAAAGGTGGGAGCTAATTTAACATAAGGTTTCTGTGTACTGTCAGATCAGATGGAATTAAGGTAAATATATTGGTTCCATGTTAAAAGGGGTCTTAACACTGGGAAAATAGCTTGAAATTAATTTAGAAAAGAGTGATGAGCCTCAAAAGTGTTATATGTGAAAGTGACAAGACCTACCACATGCTTCAGGAGGCTGTGCTTGCAGTTTTGTATTGGATGAATTCTAGCAAGGGAGACAGTTAAATGCGGTAATTTAGCAGCCTTTAAAAAAAAAAAATATTTATTTGGCCATCTCAGGTCTTAGTTATGACACAAGGGATCTCGATCTTTGTTGCGGCATGCTGGATCTTTAGTTGTGGCAGGTGAACTGTTAGTTACGGCATGTGGGATCTAGTTCCCTGAGCAG
>NW_011494661.1:2951964-2960241 GCF_000754665.1 Bison bison bison | reverse complement strand
ACAGGGATTGAACCCAGGCCTCCTGCATTGGGAGAGGGGGAGTCTTAGCCACTGGACCACCAGGGAAGTCCCAGAGCAACCTTTTGTCTTTGTTTGATATTTGCCTCTCTTTAGGTGGACTCGTGACAATTATTATTTTCTTGGGGAAAAAATGCTCTGAATTTTCAATAATGACTGCATGTATCCACTAATATATTTATTGAATATTTGCCATCTTACAATTAGTAGCCTTACAGCAAGATGCCAAGTGCAGTTCCTAATTTCCAGGTCTGTTTGGGGGCAGGTTTTGATAAGATTCCCTTGTGGCTCAACTGGTAAAAAATCCGCCTGTAATGTGGGAGACCTGGGTTCAATCCCTAGGTTGGGAATTCCCCTGGAGAAGGGAAAGGCTACCCACTCCAGTATTCTGGGCTGGAGAATTCCATGGACTGTATTGTCCATTGGGTCACAAAGAGGTGGACACAACTGAGCGACTTTCACTTTGATAAAGGCTTCTCTTCACAGAGAAGGCAGTTCTTCAGCTGCATCTCGGAGAACAAAGCAAAGGAGTTGGAAGCAGCAGAGTAACATGTGAGTTGGCTACATGGTGTGGCCAAGAGGCAGGTGAGGACGTGATGTGGGTACCCAGCTCCAGGCTGTTCACATGATTGGAGTGTTGGGTGTGAGGCCAATGCGGGGGTTGAGGCAGGAGAGGCAGAGCCAGACTACAGAGGGAACTTGAGACTAACTCGAAGGCAATGGAAATCTACTGAATTATTTTAAACAAGCACAGGAGCCTGTTTAAATACAAACAATCAGATTTGTTTTTCAGATTGGAGATAAATGGAGGGAAGAGATGTGGGAGGTAGTTCCCATGGTCCCAGTAAGGCCTACATAAGGCTATAGAATTAGAGATGAAGAGCAGAGAGAGAGAGTGAAAAGATACATAGGAGTTGAGTGATTTAACCATATACTGAGTGAGATGTGAACTCATTTTATTATCTGTAAATGGCTCTTGCCTCGTTGACAGGGTTGGTAGGTGGAGGAGTCAGCTTGAGAAGGAAATACTCCAAAGGTAGCTGGGAGAAAGAGGCAGTGGGAAGACCCCAAGTGTCAGTTTCATCCATTCCCCTAAGAATGCCTGGCTTATAAATATGTATACATGTCTTTTTTTTTTTTTTTTAATGCTGTTTTCCCAGGAATAGTGAGCCTAGGTATCTGTTTTAGATACATGAAAGTAGTTTTGTATTTCATTTAATACAGTAAATAAATACTGTTCTGCCAGCATCTGGTAGGTACATTTAACACTTTCTTAGTTGGGTGAGTACTGTAGGGTCTTGATTGTCTCATTGGCCTTAAGGCCCCACCCCTTAGAAGCAGTCATACTTAACGGATCTTTACCCTTTGGCATCTATTCAAAGGTTGGATCCCTTGGAGGAAATGAGGACTGGAATGCTGGGGTGTCAGTATGTGGTGTGGCTTTTGTTGTTGGCCATCGACTCATACTTGTGAGATAATGGTAAGGGTATGAAGGATTTTTTGAGTCTACTGGGTCAGGTCATTTTCCTTGACGCTTCTGAAATGCTGATGTGTCTATATAGGGAACCATTGCTGACCTGAGGGAGACTCCCTATGGTAGCATACCCCATTTTCTATTGCTAATAGAACAGGCTGAACCTTTGGGATGGGATGGAGGTCCTCAGAGTGAGGACTGTGGTGATAAAGCTTGTGGTGATATTTGCCAGCATGCTCAACTTGACACAGGCTTCCCTGGTATCTCAGGGGTTAAAGAATCTACCTGCAATGCAGGAGACACAGGAGATGTGGGTTTGATCCCTGGGTCAGGAAGATTCCCTGGAGAATGAAATGGCAACCCACTCCAGTATTCTTGCCTGAAAACTCCCACGGACAGAGGAGCCTGGAGGGTTTCAGTTCAAAGAGTAGCAAGGAGTTGGACATGACTGAGCAACTAAACATACACTCAATGTGACACATCTAACTGGTGGGGAAGTCTAAGTTTTTTGTGTTTCCAGTAAGCAAATGTGATTAAGGTTTTGGAATTGGAAATTGTACTGAATAAACATGTTTTGGGGAGCAGAATTCATTGCTTGCAGAAGACTCCTTTTGCCAATTAATTATACAATTCAGTGATTTTCAAAAAACTTTTCTAAACCTTTTTTCCTTTGACTAATATTTTAATATAGATAAAATTGCAAGATGCCTTCTTTGCAACATCATTTATCTTTTTCCAATTTCATTTCCTTTTCAGATACTATCAGATGCGACACAGCCTCTTGAAAGTCAGAATTTTTCTCCTGTGGTGCGAGATGTAAGTTATGAAAAGTATTTCTTTTCACTGTATTTTTTCCACACTTTCCTTGATCCCTTTTCCTCTTTCCCTCCCTGTCTTTCTCCCTCTCTGTCACTCTCTCTTTTCTCTGTTAGTCATGAGCCCAATTGTGGGACTAAATGTGCTGACTAAAGAATTGTCTTGTATCATATATATTCAGGCAGTGATTGCATCTAATGGCATGCTGTCTAACAAGTATAAATATATCCAGAAACTCCGAGAGAACAGGTAAGCATCATTTACAACCTCTTGTTTAATACATTTATTCTTGGATCTCATGAGTATTTTTTAAATGCTTCCATATGAGTTCTTGATGCTAGGATTATGCAATATGTATTTTTTTAATGTCTGTAAATATTAGGAATTTTAAATGAAGTGACTGGCTGAAACCAATGTGAATTATTTTCCTTTGAACAGTATTGTAGCATCATTTTGGCTTTCTAATATCCATGTAGACTTGTGTGTAGATAAGCAAAACTTCAAAAGCTCTGTCCCTGTTCTTTCTCTAGCATTTTGCATATTGTAATGTCTCAGCTATTCTCTCAAAGGAAAATGAGCAAGCTAACCCTTTCCTTGGCACGTTCAGATTGATTTCTAGTTGAGGATTTGGATTGCTTAGGATAATATATAGCAAACTGGACTCTTGGTTAGCAATTAAGAAAAGTACTGAAAAAAGAAAATGGTGAGAGGTCAGTTTTCCTTGGGGTTCTTATTAGGAGGAAAGTGTCAAAAAGTAATGAGACAAATCCACTGGAGAGAACAGTTCTCTTAGGAAGATACTTAGCTAAGGCCTTGGTTTCCATAATTGGCGTTGCTACTCAAAATTGGAAACACAGACACTGACATTGGAATGTTCTGGTCTCCAGCTGGTTGTACTTGGTCTGTGTTTATGCCTGCTCTATTGGTCCATTCACATTTAACAAAATGACCCATGCATTGAATTCTCAGGAGAAGCCAGAGTGGGAAAATTAGAAACTAACTGCCTGATCTTCTCTCTGTTATTCCACCTATAAGAAGTAAATAAAAGATCAAGTATTATTGTTATGCCTTTTCCATGTGTGTTTGTTAGCTTATACTTACTTTTGTGTGTTAGTGAAATATTCTGGCATGAAACCAGGGGTATATAATTTTTTTTTTTTTAATGAAAAAGCAATTGGTTTATAGAACTCCATAGGTGAGTGTCTTCTAGGGGAAACTTCATATGTTTGTTTTTCATAGTTTTGTTTATCTTTGGATTTTCATTCTGATGATCTCTTTCTTACATGACTAATCTCAATGACATGTCTAACATGACTAGTCCCTCTTTATACACCATATTCCATGTAGCAGCAGGTGTGACTGCTAGGACTTCCTGCCTTCCTTCCCAGGTAGAATCTTGTGCCAAGAGATTGAAAATGAAGATTGCATTTTGGAAGGAAATTAGAGTTTCCTTGAATCCCTGCCTTATTGTTTTGTTCTCTTTATTCCTTGTCCTGTGCTTAGTCGCTCAGTTGTGTCCAATTCTTTACAACCCCATGGACTGTACCTTGCCAGGCTTCTCCATTCATGGGGATTCTCCAAGCAAGAATGCCGGAATGGGTTGCCATGCACTCCTCCAAGGGATCTTCCTGACCCAGGTCTCCCACATTGCAGGCAATTCTTTTACCGTCTGAGCCACCAGGGAAACCCCTTTATTTAGCACAGTAATTATTAACCAGGAGTGTGGGGTTGCTGATGGGGCAGATAATATTAATATCTAGAAATAAGTTTTTAAAAATGTATTTCGAACATTTTCTTTTTAGAGATCAAAATAATGTGTTTCATATACCCAAACTACAGAAGATGTTATTAGAAAGGATCTATAATAGCCAATAATAGTGCTTCCTTCTGGGAGATGAAATGGGATAGAGGTGGAAGTTAAATGAGAGCTCCCATCATCAGTGATAGGAGTGTTGGGGGTGAAGAGGGGTGGGAGAATTTTATATTTACAATTATTTTTATTTACTTATAATTAATGAAATTAAGTGAAATTAAATTAAGGTTAAAGCTTGAGAGACATCCTAGCCTAAAAGATTCCAGCAACAGAGCCTTCTGCTTAAGTCTCTGGCACCAAACCATTTCCATGGTTTTGTATTGATATCTGGGAATTTGATTCAGAAGACTTTTAATGAGTATCTTTAAGACAGAATTCAATGAGCAATAGTGGGCTTATAAAGATGGAGAAGACTTAGTCACTATCTTGGAGGTCAGAGTTTGTACGAAAGACAAATCATTAACTGTCAGGCAAGTACAAATTCCAACAACAGAGAAATTCAAGAATTAGAGTTCTGCCTAGTGACTCATCTTAGGTTTCTACATTTAACCCATTCCATTTGTGATTTCAAGATTATAGTTTTAGAAAGAGACTCACAAACTTAGAAAATGAACATTCAGTTTCCCAAAGGGAAGGGATAGTTAGGGAATTTGGGAAGGTCATGTACACATTGATATATTCAAAAGGGATAACCAACAAAACCAACAAAGACCTACTGTGTAGTACATGGAACTCTGCTCAATGTTATGTGGCAGCCTGGATGGGAGAAGGGTTTGGGGGAGAATGGATACATGTATATGTATAGCTGAGTTTCTTCATTGTTCACCTGAAACTATCACAACATTGGTTTTTCTTTTTCTTTTTTTTTATCACAACGTTGTTAATCAGCTATATCCCAATACAAAATAAAAAGTTTAGAGTTTGAAAAAAAAAAAAGAGAAACAAAATAATGGTTTTCACTGGTTTCAAGTGACCTGAAAGATAAATCACAAGACTGTGTCTAATATGGATAATAACTTCTTGCTCAGATTGTAGTATCCTCAGATTGTTGTGAGGGGTAAATAGGTTTCTGATAAAAGGCCCCTAGCATGATTTTGAATCATTGTCCTCCCCCAGAAGGATAAAGTGTGAGACCAAGTGACTCAGTTATGAACAGCCAGGCATTGGCCTAGCACTTCTACCTCACTAATGGTACTGGGAATTCACACCTATCAAAGATGTCTGGATCTATTGTTCATTATATGGGATATAAAATAATTAATGTAAAATGTTGGTATTGGGAACTCCTGCTGAGATTCTTATTGTAAGAAATGTGGGGGGAAAATGATTGCTTCACAGTCTAAGTTTTATTTATTTATTTAATATAAATTTATTTATTTTAATTGGAGGCTAATTACTTTACAGCATTGTATTGGTTTTGCCATATACATTGACATGAATCTGTCACGGGTGTACATGTGTTCCCCATCCTGAAACCCCCTCCCACCTCCCTCCCCGTACCATCCCTCTGCGTCATCCCAGTGCACCAGCTCAGAGCATCCTGTATCATGCATCGAACCTGGACTGGTAATTCATTTCACATATGATAATATACATGTTTCAATGCCATTCTCCCAAACCATCCCACCCTCGCCCTCTCCCACAGAGTCCAAAAGATTGTTCTATACATCTGTGTCTCTTTTGCTGTCTTGCATACAGGGTTATCATTACCATCTTTCTAAATTCCATATATATGCATTAGTATACTGTATTGGTGTTTTTCTTTCTGGCTTACTTCACTCTGTATAATAGGCTCCAGTTTCATCCACCTCATTAGAACTGATTCAAGTGTATTCTTTTTAATGGCTGAGTAATACTCCATTGTGTATATGTACCACAGCTTTCTTATCCATTCGTCTGCTGATGGACATCTAGGTTGCTTCCATGTCCTGGCTATTATAAACAGTGTTGTGATGAACACTGGGGTACACGTGTCTCTTTCAATTCTGGTTTCCTCAGTGTGTATACCCAGAAGTGGGATTGCTGGGTCGTATGGCAGTTCTATTTCCAGTTTTCAAAGGAATCTCCACACTGTTATCCATAGTGGTTATACTAGTTTGCATTCCCACCAACAGTGTAAGAGGGTTCCCTTTTCTCCACACCCTCTCCAGCATTTATTGCTTGTAGACTTTTGGATAGCAGCCATTCTGACTGGCGTGAAATGGTACCTCACTGTGGTTTTGATTTGCATTTCTCTGATAATGAGTGATGTTGAGCATCTTTTCATGTGTTTGTTAGCCATCTGTTTGTCTTCTTTGGAGAAATATCTGTTTAGTTCTTTGACCCATTTTTTTGATTGGGTCATTTATTTTTCTGGAGTTGAGCTGTAGGAGTTGCTTGTATATTTTTGAGATTAGTTGTTTGTCAGTTGCTTCATTTGCTATTATTTTCTCCCATTCTGAAGGCTGTCTTTTCACCTTGCTTATAGTTTCCTTTGTTGTACAGAAGCTTTTAATTTTAATTTTGGCCCCATTTGTTTATTTTTGCTTTTATTGCCAATATTCTGGGAGGTGGGTCATAGAGGATCTTGCTGTGATTTATGTCGGAGAGTGTTTTGCCTATGTTCTCCTCTAGGAGTGTTATGGTTTCTGGTCTATCATTTAGACCTTCAATCCATTTTGAGTTTATTTTTGTGTATGGTGTTAGAAAGTGTTCTAGTTTCATTCCTTTACAAGTGGTTGACCAGTTTTCCAAGCACCACTTGTTAAAGAGATTGTCTTTTCTCCATTGTATATTCTTGCCTCCTTTGTCAAAGATAAGGTGTCCATAGGTACGTGGATTTATCTCTGGGCTTTCTATTTTGTTCCATTGATCTGTATTTCTGTCTTTGTGCCAGTACCACACTGTCTTGATGACTGTGGCTTTGTAGTAGAGCCTGAAGTAAGGCAGGTTGATTCCTCCAGTTCCATTCTTCTTTCTCAAGATTGCTTTGCTTCTTCAAGTTTTTTTTGTATTTCCATATAAATTGTGAAATTATTTGTTCTAGCTCTGTGAAAAATACTGTTGGTAGCTTGATAGGGATTGCATTGAATCTATAGATTACTTTGGGTAGTATACTCATTTTCACTATATTGATTCTTCCGATCCATGAACACGGTGTATCTCTCCATCTATTAGTGTCCTCTTTGATTTCTTTCACCAGTGTTTTATAGTTTTCTATATATAGGTCTTTAGTTTCTTTAGGTAGATATATTCCTAAGTATTTTATTCTTTTCGTTGCAATGGTGAATGGAATTGTTTCCTTAATTTCTCTTTCTATTTTCTCATTATTAGTGTATAGGAATGCAAGGGATTTCTGTGCATTGATTTTATATCCTGCAACTTTACTATATTCATTGATTAACTCTAGTAATTTCCTGGTGGAGTCTTTAGGGTTTCCTATATGGCAGAAAGTGAAGAGGAACTAAAAAGCCTCTTGATGAAAGTGAAAGAGGAGACTGAAAAAGTTGGCTTAAAGCTCAACATTCAGAAAACTAAGATCATGGCATCTGGTCCCATCACTTCTTGGCAAATAGTTGGGGAAATAGTGTAAACAGTGTCAGACTTTATTTTTTTGGGTTCCAAAATCACTGCAGATGGTGATTGCAGCCATGAAATTAAAAGACTCTTACTCCTTGGAAGGAAAGTTATGACCAACCTAGATAGCATATTCAAAAGCAAAGACATTATTTTGCCAACAAAGGTCTATCTATTCAAGGCTTTGGTTTTTCCAGTAGTCATGTACAGATGTGAGAGTTGGACTGTGAAGAAAGCTGAGCACCGAAGAATTGATGCTTTTGAACTGTGGTGTTGGAGAAGACTCTTGAGAGTCCCTTGGACTGCAAGGAGATCCAACCAGTCCATCCTAAAGGAGATCAGTCCTGGGTGTCCTTTGGAAGGACTGATGCTAAAGCTGAAACTCCAATACTTTGGCCACCTCATGCAAAGAGTTGACTCACCGGAAAAGACTCTGATGCTGGGTGGGATTGGGAGCAGGAGGAGAAGGGGACGACAGAGGATGAGAATGGCTGGATGGCATCACCGACTCAATGGATGTGAGTTTGAGTCAACTCCAGGAGTTGGTGATGAACAGGGAGGCCTGGCGTGCTGCAATTCATGGGGTCGCAAAGAGTTGGAC
>NW_011494661.1:2943784-2951864 GCF_000754665.1 Bison bison bison | reverse complement strand
AGGATAACATCATCTGCAAACAGTGAGAGTTTTACTTCTTTTCCAATTTGGATTCCTTTTATTTCCTTTTCTGCTCTGATTGCTGTGGCCAAAACTTCCAAAACTATGTTGAATAGTAGTGGTGAGAGGAGGCACCCTTGTCTTGTTCCTGACTTTAGGAGAAATGCTTTCAATTTTTCACCATTAAGGATAATGTTTGCTGTGGGTTTGTCATGTACAGCTTTTATTATGTTGAGGTATGTTCCTTCTATTCCTGCTTTCTGGAGGGGTATTTTTTTTTTTTATCATAAATGGATGTTGAATTTTGTCATAGGCTTTCTCTGTATCTATTGAGATGATCATATAGCTTTTATTTTTCAATTTGTTAATGTGGTGTATTACATTGATTGATTTGCAGATATTGAAGAATCCTTGCCCACTTGGTCATGATGTATGATCTTTTTAATGTGTTGGCTTCTGATTGCTAGAATTTTGTTAAGGATTTTTGCATCTATGTTCATCAGTGATATTGGCCTGTTGTTTTCTTTTTTTGTGGCATCTTTGTCAGGTTTTGGTATTAGGGTGATGGTGGCCTCATAGAATGAGTTTGGAAGTTTACCTCCCTCTGCAATTTTCTGGAAGAGTTTGAGTAGGATAGGTGTTAGCTCTTCTCTAAATTTTTGGTATAATTTAGCTGTTAAGCCGTCTGAACCTGGGCTTTTGTTTGCTGGAAGATTTCTGATTACAATTTCAATTTCCATGCTTGTGATGGGTCTGTTAAGATTTTCTACTTCTTCCGGGTTCAGTTTTGGAAAGTTGTACTTTTCTAAGAATTTGTCCATTTCTTCCACGTTGTCCATTTTATTGGCATATAATTGCTGACAGTAATTTCTTATGATCCTTTGTATTTCTGTGTTGTCTGTTGTGATCTCTCCATTTTCATTTCTAGTTTTATTGACTTGATTTTTCTCCCTTTGTTTCTTGATGAGTCTGGCTAATGGTTTGCCAATTTTATTTATCCTGTCAAAGAACCAGCTTTTGGCTTTGTTGATTTTTACTATGGTCTCTTTTGTTTCTTTTGCATTTATATCTGCCCTAAGTTTTAATATTTATTTCCTTCTACTAACCCTGGGGTTCTTCATTTCTTCCTTTTCTAGTTGCTTTAGGTGTAGAGTTAAGTTATTTATTTGACTTTTTTCTTGTTTCTTGAGGGATGCCTGTATTGCTATGAACCTTCCCTTTAGCACTGCTTTTACAGTGTCCCACAGGTTTTGGGTTGTTGTGTTTTCATTTTCATTCATTTCTATGCATATTTTGATTTCTTTTTTGATTTCTTCTGTGATTTGTTGGTTATTCAGCAGTGTGTTGTTCAGCCTCCATATGTTGGAATTTTTACTAGTTTTTCTCCTGTAATTGAGATCTAATCTTACTGCATTATGGTCAGAAAAGATGCTTGGAATGATTTCAAATTTTTTTTAATTTACCAAGGCTAGATTTATGGCCCAGGATGTGATCTATCCTGGAGAAGGTTCTGTGTGCACTTGAGAAAAAGGTGAAATTCATTGTTTTGGGGTGAAATGTCCGATAGATATCAATTAGGTCTCACTGGTCTACTGTATCATTTAAAGTTTGTGTTTCCTTGTTAATTTTCTGTTTAGTTCATCTATCCATAGGTGTGAGTGGGGTATTAAAGTCTCCCACTATTATTGTGTTATTGTTAATTTCCCCTTTCATACTTTTAGCATTTGTCTTACATATTGCGGTGCTCCTATGTTGGATGCATATATATTTATAATTGTTATATCCTCTTGGATTGATCCTTTGATCATTATGTAGTGTCCTTCTTTGTCTCTTTTCACAGCCTTTGTTTTAAAGCCTATTTTATCTGATATGAGTATTACTACTCCTGCTTTCTTTTGGTCTCTATTTGCATGGAATATCTTTTTCCAGCCCTTCACTTTCAGTCTGTATGTGTCCCTTGTTTCAAGGAGGGTCTCTTGTAGACAACATATATAGGGATCTTGTTTTTGTGTCCATTCAGCCAGTCTTTGTCTTTTGGTTGGGGAATTCAACCCATTTACGTTTAAGGTAATTATTGATAAGTATGATCCCGTTGCCATTTACTTTATTGTTTGGGTTCGAGTTTATATACCCTTTCTGTGTTCCCTGTCTAGAGAAGATCCTTTAGCATTTGTTGGAGAGTTGGTTTGGTGGTGCTGAATTCTCTCAGCTTTTGCTTGTCTGTAATGCTTTTGATTTCTTCTTCATATTTGAATGAGATCCTTCTAGGTACAGTAATCTGGGCTGTAGGTTATTTTCTTTCATCACTTTAAGTATGTCCTGCCATTCCCTTCTGGCCTGAAGAGTTTCTACTGAAAGATCAGCTGTTATCCTTATGGGAATCCCCTTGTGTGTTATTTGTTGTCTTTCCCTTGCTGCTTTTAGTATTTGTTCTTTGTGTTTGATCTTTGTTAATTTGATTAATATGTGTCTTGTGGTGTTTTGGCTTGGGTTTATCCTGTTTGGGACTCTCTGGGTTTCTTGGACTTGGGTGATTATTTCCTTCCCCATTTTAGGGAAGTTTTCAACTATTATCTCCTCAAGTATTTTCTCATGGTCTTTCTTTTTGTCTTCTTCTTCTGGGACTTTTATGATTTGAATGTTGAGGCGTTTAACATTGTCCCAGAGGTCTCTGAGATTGTCCTCATTTCTTTTAATTCATTTTTCTTTTTTACTCTCTATTTCATTTATTTCTACCATTCTATCTTCTACCTCACTTATCCTATCTTCTGCCTCTGTTATTCTACTGTTGGTTCCCTCCAGAGTGTTTTTGATCTCATTTATTGCATTATTCATTATATATTTACTCTTTTTGATTTCTTCTAGGCCCTTGTTAAACCTTTCTTGCATCTTCTCAACCCTTGTCTCTAATCTATTTATCTGTAACTCCATTTTGTTTTCAAGATTTTGGATCATTTTCACTATCATTATTTGGAATTCTTTATCAGGTAGATTCCCTATCTCTTCTTCTTTTGCTTGCTTTGGTGGGCATTTATTCTGTTCCTTTACCTGCTGGTTATTTCTCTGCCTCGTCATCTTGTTTATATTGCTGCGTTTGGGATGGCCTTTCAGTATTCTGGCAGTTTGTGGAGTTCTCTTTTTTGTGGAGTTTCCTCTTGGTGGGTGGGCTTGGATGGGTGGCTTGTCAAGGTTTCCTGGTTAGGGAAGCTTGTGTCAGTGTTCTGGTGGGTGGAGCTGGATATCTTCTTTCTGGAGTGCAATGAAGTGTCCAGTAATGAGCTATGAGATGTCAGTGGGTTTGGAGTGACTTTGGGCAGCCTGTATATTGAAGCTCAGGGCTAGGTTCCTGTGTTGCTGGAGAATTTGTGTGGTATGTCTTGCTCTTGTTGGCCCTTGGGTGGTGCTTGGTTTCAGTGTAGGTATGGAGGCATTTGATGAGCTCCTACTGATTAATGTTCCCTGGAGTCAGGAGTTCTCTGGTGTTCTCAGGATTTGGACTTAACCCTCCTGCCTCTGGTTTTCAGTCTTATTCTTAAAATAGCCTCGAGACTTCTCCATCTGTCACTTCCAAGGTGGTTCCCTCTGATTTAGCTTCTTCTGTTTGCTGGTCTCTTCAGTGTTTAATTTCCGCCCTGACACAAGGGGGCGGTGGTAGACACTTTTTTAGGCTCACTTGTTCAGTCGTGCTGTGGGGAGGGAGGGATGCTGCAAACAAATAACACTGGTATGTGTGGGGAGTGCTCTTCCAGTCTCGGCCACACTGGGTCTGCCCCCACTCACGGTGTCTATGCTTTCCCTGTCTACACTGCTTAGGCTCTAGGTTGCTCTGCCGGGAACTGTCTGAGGCTGGCCCTGGGTTGTATGCACTTCCCAGGTCTAAGCTGCTCAGGTTCAGGAACTCGGGTAGTCCTCAAAGGCGCAGACGTGGTTGGGCCTGAGTTTTGTGCCCTTCCCAGGTTCAAGCAGCTCAGGTGAACAGGTGTTTGGCGAGTGCGGTTGCTGTGACTTATTGCCTCTCCTGTCCCTGCCGCTCGGTTTTCTGGGTGTACAACTGGTGCACCTTCTCAGGTGAATGTCGACTGTCCAGAATCCCAAGAAGTCTTGATTAGCAACGAAGACTGCTTGCAGTTTGGTAAATGATGCCTCTCTGGGGCCGCAATTGCCCCCTTCTGGCTCTGGCTGCCCTTGCCTGCCTGTCTCCAGTGGGGGATGGGTCGGTCCGCAGCCGGCTAGCTCTGCTCAGTCCTTTGTTCTGTGAGCGGGCCTGACAGTGTCTTAGGTTAGGGCTTTTCCCGGATTAGCTATCCCACAGTCTGGTTTGCTATCTCAAGTTAGTTCCCTCAGATTGCCCTTGGGGCATTCAGGCCCAGTCCTTACTCTAAGCAATGCAGCCCGCACCTCCCTGCCCAGCCCCCACTTGCTAGTGGCGGATGCGGGCATCTGCGCTGCTTCTCTGCTGGAGAAGAGCAGTAACTTCTCTGGAGTTACTGTTGGGCACATAATCTGTGGGTTTTAATTATTTATCTATTTTTCCTCCTGGTTATGTTGCCCTCTGTGGTTCCAAGGCTCACCACAGACTCACCAGTGAGAGTGTTTCCTGGTGTTTGGAAACTTCTCTCTTTTTTAAGACTCCCTTCCCAGGACGGATCTCCGTCCCTACCTTTTTTGTCTCTCTTTTTATCATTTATATTTTTTCCTACCTCCTTTTGAAGACAATGGGCTGCGTTTCTGGGTGCTTGATGTCCTCTGATGGCATTCAGAAGTTGTTTTGTGGAATTTACTCAGCGTTCAAATGTTCTTTTGATGAATTTGTGGGGCAGAAAGTGGTCTCCACGTCCTATTCCTCCGCCACCTTAGGACCGCCTCCGGACTGCCTCCTGCTTCACAGTCTAAGTTTTAGTTTGGTTTGGGGACAGCAATGTTTTATTTAAAACTTTTTTTGTTAATATTTTCTCCCCTCCTTTTATTTATAGGGAACATGCTCAGTCACTTTCAATGGGCACCAAGAAAAAGGTCTTGGTTCTTGGATCTGGTTACGTTTCTGAGCCTGTATTGGAATACCTGTTGAGAGATGACAGTATTGAAATAACAGTAGGTAAATAAGCCCCGATTTTTAAAGAAGAAGAAGTAAAACTTATTTCAAAACATGTTACTCTGTGAATTTTAAATCACAGTCTTGTTTATAAACTTCAAAAAAAATTTTTTTGGAGGTGTTAAAGTGTGTTTTACTCTCTGATTATTGAAAGGAAATCTAAAGCTTGGACTTTTTAATTCTTGAAACAGGTTCTGACATGAAGAATCAAATTGAACAATTAGGCAAGAAATATAATATTAATCCTGTTAGCCTGCACGTTGGTAAACAAGAAGAGAAGTTGAGCTCCTTGGTGGCAACACAGGATCTTGTCATCAGGTTAGTATGTAGCAAGAAATGATTGACATATGTTTCGTTGTTATTTTTTAGTTTCTCTCCTCTTCTGTCTTCTCCTTTCCCCTTCTCCCCCTATCCTTCCTTCCTGTCTCTTCTCCTTTTCTCTTCTCTCAGTAAACTTTTAAATTGAAGTGTGCATCTGGGAAAGTGCATAAATCAGAGCTAGGTAGTTTAATAAATGTTCACAAAGTGAACACATCATGTAACCGTCACTCACATCAGAAACAGAATATAATAGCAGCCAAGAAGCACAAGGGTAGTCCCATCCTTCAAGGGTAAGCACTGTCCTGGCTTCTAACATAGAGATGCATTTCTGCTACTTTTCATTCTGTACAATCAAAATCTTTCAGTGTGCCCCCTTTTGTGGCTGCCTTCTTTCATTCAGTATTGTGACTGTGAGAGTCCTCTGTGGTGTTGTCTGTAACTGTAGTTTATTCTCTTTGCTGTGTAATGTTCCATTATGTGAATATACTATAATTATCCATTTGACTAGTGATGGATGTTTAGGTTGTTCCCAGAATTTGGCTATTATGAATTGTGCTGCTATGAACACTTTAGTCCTTGTCTTTTGGTTACCATATATATGCATTTCTGTTGGATATTTACCTAGAAGTGGAATTGCTGGGTCATGAGGCACTCATGAGTCATATTTTGGTGGCTATTTAACCTTTGGACTTACAAAGCTTAAATTAGAGTGAGTAGATTCTTTAGCCCTGTGACCATTTTTAGCCTTAACGGAGAAACAGACCTTGAAATATATAATTTATTACTATCTAATACAAATACAGATCTAACTTCTAGATATAGGGCTACGGATATTAGATACTTCATTTTGAAATTACCAAAGTGATGAGAATAAGCTGTTTATTCCTAGAATATATTTTTTTCCTAGAAGACAGAAGGAACTTAAGCTGCTCTTTCATAACTATATCACTTTCATAGTTCCAACTCAAATGATATCTTTGGGAGAAGTTCTATGATGTCCTCCTTAAAAAAGATAGGGGGGCTTAGAAAACAGACACAATGAAAGGTAATTCTAAGTGGAACTTTCACATTATGTCTTCATATAGGATCACTTTGAACACTCAAAAACATTATTCAATTTATAAAAATTTAATGTGCTTTAATTATTTTTCAGTAAAAATTTATTAATAACCAATAGACCTTGTCTTTCAGGATATGATTATGAAAGCAAGCCCTTATTCAAAATGGAATATTGTAGCCTACTGATAAAGAGAATTTTGTTTTGCCACACATAGGTACCTAAATATAAAATTGTTGTTTGATTAAAAAAAGAAAAGATAATAAAACACATTTTGAACAAAATTGAAAGCAAAATATGACAAAATCCTGGACACAGACAATAAGCTAATAGGTATAAATTTTAAAATTCATTGAACTTGTGACCTTTAATAAGATTTAACATTAGCAAAATCTGTTTTATATTTAATTTTTCTTAGTTGATTGAGTTTCTATGCTGAATAGTGGAAATGCTGTTAAACATTGCTATCCTGTAGTGTTTCTTAAATACCTTTTTATTTTTTAATTTGGAGAAAGAATGTTTTGATGTAAAATGTTAGGGGCTATCAAAGTAAAATGTATGGAGAATGTTTCACAAGATTTTGTAATAATATGTCAAATTCTCATGGTTGTATTTTGCAATTTTAGTTTTTAATGAGCTAATGAAAAGTCATAATTGAGTTTGATATATTACTTTGAGAATTAGATTTATATTTTGTCTATGTTTGCACAAGTGGTGGCATTTCCAACTATTTGGATTGAGTTATGTGCTAGTGAATAGATGCTCTCTTACATACATAACGAATTATGAATTCTAATCCCTTTGTCTTATATAGGCACCACCAGTCAAAGTCCTATCATTCTAGTTCTCAGCTTGTTATTAGATTAGTGCTGATAATGCCAAAACTTTTCTTAGATCTTGATAAAATTTTGATCAGGCAAGTTTTCATTGTGAAGAATGTGACAAAAAAAAAAATCTTCACTTAACCTTTAAGATGATGCCATGGAACATTTTCTGTTAATACTTTTCCAACAGAGTTTTGCAGATATTTGGTACATTGGCTTTTGAAGGGCTACTATATCAGTAACAATTATTTTTGATTAAAAAAGCTGAAATACAGAGATAAAGAGTTTTCATATTGTCATTGGCAAGATATGTACATAATTCTGTTCTGCATGGTAATAAATCTAAGTAACAGTACTCTGTTCTGTTAACCTGAGGAGAGATAAGTGCCTGAGAGGTGATTTTATTGTCTGATTTTATGTGAAATACAGAAAATCTGAAATAAACAGGATGAATGTAACAAGAACAGCAATACACTATAATAATGTTTATAAGTTTGTATTTATATTTTCATTATACTGTGTAGATAGCTTTACCAAATAGGTAATAAGCTAGTAGAACGTATTGTTATGTGACTGATAGGATGCTTATTAGTACTTGGATAGAATATGAGTGGAGAAGGCAATGGCACCCCACTCCAGTACTCTTGCCTGGAAAATCCCATGGACGGAGGAGCCTGGGAGGCTGCAGTCCATGGGGTGGCTAAGAGTCGGACATGACTGAGCAACTTCACTTTCACTTTTCACTTTCCTGCATTGGAGAAGGAAATGGCAACCCACTCCAGTGTT
>NW_011494661.1:2927099-2943684 GCF_000754665.1 Bison bison bison | reverse complement strand
ATCCCAGGGACGGGGGAGCCTGGTGAGCTGCCGTCTATGGGGTCGCACAGAGTCGGACACGACTGAAGTGACTTAGCAGCAGCAGCAGCAGAATATGAATATACTAATATATATCAATATTTGTGGAAAGTCATTTTTTTGTGATTGTGTAGTCCCAGCACCAAAGTAAAATATCTGAGCGAGATGCTTAGAAAACAAAGTTGAGTTTTGAGTACAGTTTCAGTTTTTGCTCACCATATAGATTTCTAGGGCTTCTTAGGTGGTAAAGAACCCACCTGCCAATGCAGGAGACATAAGAGATGCGGGTGTCATCCCTGGGTGTGGAAGATCCCCTGGAGGAGGGCATGGCAACCCACTCCAGCATTCTTTTTTTTTTTTTTAATTTATCTGTTTTTTAAATTGAAGGATAATTGCTTTACAGAATTTTGTTGATTTCTGCCAAACATCATACTCCAGCATTCTTGCCTGGAGAGTCCTATGGACAAAGGAGCCTGGTGGGCTACAGTCCATAGCGTCGAAAGGAGTCAGACACGACTGAAGCAACGTAGCACGCGTGCATAAACTTTTAGCTGTTTTGATAGCTTTTACAACAATTAATACCCTTAAAACTCATTTCCTCCTCTGGCCTTGCTTGCTGCTGCTGCTGATGCTAAGTCGCTTCAGTCGTGTCTGACTCTGTGCGACCCCATAGACAGAAGCCCGCCGGGCTCTGTGGTCCTTGGGATTCTCCAGGCAAGAACACTGGAGTGGGTTGCCATTTCCTTCTCCAGTGCATGAAAGTGAAAAGTGAAAGTGAAGTCGCTCAGTCGTGTCCGACTCTTAGTGACCCCATGGACTGCAGCCTCCCAGGCTCCTCCGTCCATGGGATTTTCCAGGCAAGAGGACCGGAGTGGGTTGCCATCGCCTTCTCCTCTGGCTTTGCCTAGACTCTCCTTTTCAATGTAACATATATGCAGAGTACATCATGAGAAACACTGGACTGGAAGAAACACAAGCTGGAATCAAGATTGCTGGGAGAAATATCAATAACCTCAGATATGCAGATGACACCACCCTTATGGCAGAAAGTGAAGAGGAACTCAAAAGCCTCTTGATGAAAGTGAAAGTGGAGAGTGAAAAAGTTGGCTTAAAGCTCAACATTCAGAAAACAAAGATCATGGCATCCGGTACCATCACTTCATGGGAAATAGATGGGGAAACAGTGGAAACAGTGTCAGACTTTATTTTTCTGGGCTCCAAAATCACTGCAGATGGTGACTGCAGCCATGAAATTAAAAGATGCTTACTCCTTGGAAGGAAAGTTATGACCAACCTAGATAGCATATTCAAAAGCAGAGACATTACTTTGCCAACAAAGGTTCATCTAGTCAAGGCTATGGTTTTTCCTGTGGTCATGTATGGATGTGAGAGTTGGACTGTGAAGAAGGCTGAGTGCTGAAGAATTGATGTTTTTGAACTGTGGTGTTGGAGAAGACTCTTGAGAGTCCCTTGGACTGCAAGGAGATCCAACCAGTCCATTCTGAAGGAGATCGGCCCTGGGATTTCTTTGGAAGGAATGATGCTGAAGCTGAAACTCCAGTACTTTGGCCACCTCACGAGAAGAGTTGACTCATTGGAAAAGACTCTGATGCTGGGAGGGATTGGGGGCAAGAGGAGAAGGGGACGACAGAAGATGAGATGGCTGGATGGCATCACTGACTCGATGCATGTGAGTCTGAGTGAACTCTGGGAGTTGGTGATGGACAGGGAGGCCTGGCGTGCTGCGATTCATGGGGTCTCAAAGAGTCGGACATGACTGAGCCACTGATCTGATCTGATCTGATGGATTACCTTCAGAGAAGGCAATGGCAACCCACTCCAGTACTCTTGCCTGGAAAATCCCATGGACGGAGGAGCCTGGAAGGCTGAAGTCCATGGGGTAGCTAAGAGTCGTACATGACTGAGTGACTTCACTTTCACTTTTCACTTTCATGCATTGGAGAAGGAAATGGCAACCCACTCCACTGTTCTTGCCTGGAGAATCCCAGGGATGGCGGAGCCTGGTGAGCTGCTGGGGTCGCCTAGAGTCAGACACGACTGAAGCAACTTAGTAGTAGTAGTAGTATGGATTACCTTGACTTAGTTTAATGACAGCCATTTGGAATACTTGGAGGTAAAAAGAATAGCAACCCTATCTTTTACTAGGGAACTCAAGACAGAAAATCATAGAAATATAAGGATAAGTAAAATAAATTCTATTAAATGTTATAAAAGCATAGCTGAGTGCATACAGAGGAAGATCTGGATTTGGGAAAATCTGGGAAAGTTTCCTGGAGGTTGTATCTTTTCAGACTTTTCTTTAAGGAAGGTTTGACCTGGATGGGAGTGGACATGTGAGGGACAATTTTAAGTGGAAGATATAGTGAAAGTAAAGTTTCAGAAATGGAAAAGTAAAGGCTGTGAGTGGAGAATTATAACAGCTTCTATAGTTTATAAAGGAGATATAGGGAGGAAAAATGGAAAAGTGAACTGAAGATCATATTGAGAAGAGTTTTAAATACAAAAACAGGATGAATTTATTCTATAGTCTTCAAGGAGTAATTGATCATCTCTGAGAGAATTATCAACGTGATGTCTTCACTTCAGTGCAAGTCAAGGTGTTTTGGAAGGAGAGTTGGAAAAGAAAGTTTCTGATCAGTTTCTCCCTCTGTTTTTAAGTTTATTGCCTTATGTATTGCATCCTCTTGTGGCCAAGGCATGCATCGCAAGCAAAGTTAACATGATCACTGCAAGCTACATCACCCCAGCGATAAAAGAATTAGAAAAGAGGTAAGTGTCAGTCAGTTTTCAGCAGCTCCATGGAATTTTAAAATTTTTCTATCCAAAGTTTCCTTCTTTCTCTTTCTACCTCTTTTAGTGTGGAAGATGCTGGCATCACAGTCATTGGTGAATTGGGATTGGACCCTGGTCTTGATCATATGTTGGCAATGGAAACAATAGATAAGGCCAAAGAAGTGGGAGCCACGGTGAGCCCAACTGACATCCAAAGTTCCATTTAGGAAATTATTAAGAGGTCTAGATTTTTGTGTATGGAAATAATTTTTCTACAATTTTGATTAAAGAAACTGCTATATTTTTTAAAGATTATATTCCACTTATAATTATTATAAAATGTTGGCTATGTTCCCTCTGTTGTACAATATTTCCTTATAGCTTTTTTTTTTTCAGGCACTTTCAAGATCATAGTTTATTACTTCAGATAAAAAGATAGTATACATATTAGGGAATCCCTTAAAACTCAACTCTAGAGTTATACACCATCTAGTACTTTTGCACTGAGTATTAACCAAAAAAAAAAAAAATCTCTAAACCCCTGAAAACCCCACTAGTAATATGAACTATGATAATAAAAAATTTGACATTTAATTTGTTCAATATATAGTATTTACATTATGAAACCAATGGTGATCCAATAAACAGTGCTATGCATTATTTATGTGTAATAGTTTGTACCTCTTAATACCCTGCCCCTCTACTGCACCTCCCCACTTCCCTTTCCCCACTGGTAACCACTGGTTGGTTCTCTTTTATCTGTGACTCCGCTGCTTTTTTGTTATATTTGCTTATTTTTTTAGATTCCACATATAAGTGATATCATGCAGTCTTTCTCCATCTGCTTATTTCACTTAGCATCATACCCTACAAGTCCATCCATGTTGTTGCAAATGGCAAGATTTAATTGTTTTTATCACTGAGTAGTATTCCATTGTATACATATACCCCATCTTCTTTATCCATTCATCTGCTGATGGACACTTAGGTGCTTCTGTATCTTGGCAACTATAAATAATGCTGTGATGAACATTAGGATGCATGCATCTTTTTAAATTAGTATTTTTTTCAGATATACACCCAGGAGTGATACATATGGTATGTAATATGGTAATTCTATTTTTAGTTTTTTGAGAAATATCCATGCTGTTTTCCACAGCAGCTGTTCCAATATACTTTCCCACCAATAGTGTATACGGTTCCCTTTTCTTCACATCCTCTCCAGCATTTGTTATTTCTGTTCTTATTGATGATAGTTACTCTGACATGTGTGAGGTGATATTTCTGATTGTGATTTAATTTGCATTTTCCTGATGATTAGCAATGTTGAGCATCTTTCCATGTGCCTGTTGGCCATCTGCATTTCCTCTTTGGAAAAATGCCTGTTCAGGCCTTCTGCCCATTTTTAAATCAGGTTGTTTGTTTTTTTTGATGTTAGGTTGAATGAGCTGTTTATATATTTTAAGTATTAACGTGTTATTAGTCATATCATTTACAAATACTTTCTCCCATGCAGTAGGTTGTCATTTGTTTTGTCAATGGTTTTCTCTACTGTGCAAAAGCTTTAAACTTTAATTAGGTCTCATTTGTTTATTTTTACTTTTATTTCCTTTGCACTGGCAGATGGGTCCAAATATATATATATATATATCTAATTTGTGTCAAAGAGTGTTCTGCCTGTGTTTCCTTTAGGAGTTTCATGGTTTCTGGTTTCACACTTGGGTCTTTAGTCTATTTTGAAAAAAAGCTGCTGCATTCTAACTCATACTGTGACTAGAAATTTCAAGTATAATTTTGAAACTGCAGAAATATTTGTGTGGTTAAAAACAGTCCAAGTCTTAGCATAAATTTTTAGAGAAATAGATGCTACTATAATATTTTGGTTTGATAAAAGACTTAGACTGCTACTTCATCCAAAATAGACTAGAGACCTAAGTGTAAGACCAGAAACCATGAAACTTCTAAAGGAAAACATCAGCAGAATACTCTTTGACATAAATTACAGCAAAAAATATTTTGTTTTTTGATCTTTAGACTGCTTTGAAAATTCTGTAGTATGGTTTGACTTTTAAAAGTGAGAAAAATTCTTTATAATATTATCAATCTGTTGGTATATAAAGTATCTTTTATACATAAGAAGGAGCTATTGGACATAAAGTGTGATGAGTCAGATTATATATAACCTAAAATAGATTATAATCAAATAAAAATTCTAATTAATTAAACTGTATCATATAATTAACCATATTTTATATTAACATATGAATCAGCATGAATAATTATGCACACATAACCAAATTATAATCAAATATATAATTTGAATTAAAAGGAGGCAATGATCAAGCAGAATTGAACTAACAGTTGGAGTTTTAATAGAGCAAAATGATAGTCACAGTATCTAGAGGATTAAAAATATATATATATATAAATATAATGGACTTAAGTGATGTTTGGCTTTAAGGATGTATTTTTGAAAGCCTTTGTAACTTTAAGAAAGGAGAAACTCTAACAAGTTTACTTTATTTGTGTCATTGTACTTAATTATTTGGATAGATTATTCTATCTTATTGCTGATTCTTTATTTTACAGATTGAATCTTATGTTTCCTACTGCGGTGGCCTTCCAGCTCCTGAATGTTCAGACAATCCTTTGAGATACAAATTTAGCTGGAGTCCAGTGGGAGTTCTGATGAACATAATGCAGCCCGCTACCTACCTGCTCAATGGAAAGGTGAGGGAGGGTCATAAAGCTTTAGAGAGATAAACCCAAAATAACTGCCTAAAAAATCCAAAATCCTTTTCGCTGATTCCAAGGCCCTTCAGTGCTGGCTGTGCTGCTTGTCCTCCTTTCCTCCTTCTGCAGTGTTTCCCGGCGTGTATTTTCTGTTCTTTTCAGTGTGCTCTCCCCACCATCCCCAGCAAAGCTCATTCTTTCCTCTGCCTTCTTGCAAGTTGTTTCTGCAGTTTAAACACTCGGCTTCTCTGCCTGTGTATCTGCTGGTCATCTTGCAGTTTATTTCAGCATGACAAATGTTTACTGAGTCCCTGTTATGTGCTAGACTTGGGCCAAGGCACTAAAGGTTATCATGCTGAATGAAGTTCCTGATCTCAGAGAACTCATGACTGGAATGGGGTGGCTCTTGGGATGGAGAATTTGGTGGGTGAGGGAAAGAAACTAACATTTCTTTCCCAGCTACTGTGTGGCAGAATGTAAGAGCTCTCTGAGTTTAGTATTGTTTTCATCATTTTACTATAAGGAAACTGTGGCTCAAAGAGAATGTTCACAGCCATTTAGCTGGGATTCAAATCCAGGTCTAAGCCTTTTTACACTCTCTTTTACCAGATAGCTTCATGGCAGGAAAGGCAGACACTGGAAAAATTGGTATAATTCAATGATAAAAGTTCCAAAGTATGCTAACATGTCACAGTGATGCAGATGAAAGAGGAATTGACTTGATTTTGGTGAGGAGGTTGGGGAGAGGAAAATTAGCAGGAAGAGACATACTCAGCTTTGAGGGTTAAGAAGGTGCCAGCCTGGCAGAGACACTGCCACTCATGACTGTGCTGAGTGTCAATTTCATCCAATTCTTACAACAACACTATAAGGTTACCTTTTCATACTGTTCATGGGGTTCTCAAGGCAAGAATACTGAAGTGGCTTAAATACTGAATACTGAAGTTGGCTTAAAGCTCAACATTCAGAAAACTAAGATCATGGCATCCGGTCCCATCACTTAATGCAAATAGATGGGGAAACAGTGGAAACAGTGGCAGACTTTATTTTTTGGGGCTCCAAAATCACCGTAGATGGTGACTGCAGCCATGAAATTAATAGACGCTTACTCCTTGGAAGGAAAGTTATGACCAACCTAGACTGCATATTACAAAGCAGAAACATTACTTTTTCAACACAGGTCTGTCTAGTCAAGGGTGTGGTTTTTCCAGTAGTCACATATGGATGTGAGAGTTGGACTATAAAGAAAGCTGAGCGCCAAAGAATTGATGCTTTTGAACTGTGGTGTTGGAGAAGACTCTTGAGAGTCCCTTGGACTGCAAGGAGATCCAACCAGTCCATCCTAAAGGAAATCAGTCCTGAGTGTTCATTGGAAGGATTGGTGTTGAAGTTGAAACTCCAATATTCTGGCCACCTGATGCAAAGAGCTGACTCATTTGAAAAGACCCTGATGTTGGGAAAGATTGAAGGCAGGAGGAGAGGGAATGACAAAGGATGAGATGGTTAGATGTTATCACTGACTCAATGGACATGAGTTTGGGTAAACTGCTGGAGTTGGTGATGGACAGGAAGGCCTGGCGTGCTGCAGTTCATGGGGTTGCAAACAGTTGGACACAACTGAGCGACTGAACTGATGAGGTTTCCAAGATAGAAACAAGCATAAGAAGTGCTAACTCAGCCTCAGTTAGAGATGGCAGTTGGCATTAGTGAAAGTTGCTCAGTTGTGTCCAACTCTTTGTGACCCCATGGACTGTAGCCTGGCACGGACTGTAGCTTCCCAGGCTCCTCTGTCCATGGAGCTCTCCAGGCCAGAATGCTGGAGTGGGTAGCTATTCTCTTCTCCAGGGGATCTTCCCAACCCAGGGATCGAACCCAGGTCTCCTGCATTGCAACCAGATTCTTTACCATCTGAGCCACCAGGGATTGCCAGTGTCCAAATCACATTGATCTGCTTTGATACTTTATGCTCTTGACTGTAAGGAAAGACTCACAGTTGGGAACAAATATAACTGGACCAAGGGTTCCTCTTTATGTTTTTTGCCCCAAGCACCTCACTCACCTCATGCTAGTCCTACCTCTACAGGGAGTGATAAATTATGTGATCAGATGTGGGTCTTAAAAAAGATTATTCTGGCAGCAGTATTATAAGTTCTCAGTGTATCTGTGATCTAAATGTATTTTGTGTGAAAAAAGTAAATTGAAAGAATTTCTTAGGGTGAATGTTATTATCAACCACTAGGTTCTGTACCTATGATGAGTGTGGCTCCCAGCCTTGCCTACAAACTGGAATTGCCAAGGCACTTTAAAAATACAGATGTCTGGGCTACATTCCCCAGAGATTCTGATTTGCCTGGGCTTGAGGATCTTTAAAAACCTCCCAAATGATTCAGCTAATGTGCAGCTGAAATTGAGGTGAACTGATTTAATGACCAGAGGACCAGAGCTAACTTAAAACATAACAGAGCAAGCAGGACACTTTATGTTGATTCTGGAAAGACACATTCACATGTTTCAGGATATGAAACAGGATCCCTAGGTTCTGGTCCAAGTGCTGATATTCCTAAGTGTCACCAAAGACCATGCAGTTGTAAAGGTCAACTGGGCATCAGTGTCCTGATGGTGGGCACTAAGTTTCCATCTAGTTCTTCAGGTCTACAAATCATGAAGGTTTGGGCCCCAGTCTGAGGTTCTACCAGGCACACAATCCTTTTCTACAACACTGCCGATCTCCTGTTGTATGTCAACAGCCCCTTCTACCTGCTGCTGTGTGGATCAGAGACTGACCCACGCTTGGTATAAACTTACATATGAATGCAAGAAGAATTCTTGCTACAGTCATGCAAAATGCTTATTCTCAGGAAGCCATATGAAGATTATATGGCCAGATAAAGATTATAGCAAGGAGGTCAGTGGAGAGCAATATGTGCAACAGAAAGAGCAGGGAGCCTGATGCCACGGGGCCTGGCATGGTGCTCTAGCTCTGCCATTTGCTGGCTGGTCAGTACTCAAGCCATCATTTCATCTCTCGGAGCTTTGGGTTCCCTGCCATAATCATACCAGCCTTTCAGGGTTCTTGCAGTCGGGCTCTGTGAGGTCATATAGATTACACTCTGCTTAACAGCAGATTGTCAGGCATGTCTTAAGTCCCCAGCAAATATTAGCTGCATAAAGACATAAATGGTGATGAGAACTCAGGGAAAGCAAGAAGTTGTTTTCAGGCAGTAGAAGTTGTATTTGTTGAATTTGAAGTTTTTCCCTTTCATCCTGAACTCCTTGTGTAAAAGAGGAGTGCTTTTTGCATCTCCCTGACATTGTGGAGGACACCAAGAGAAAACACGATGCCTTTCTTTTCTTTGCTAAAATGATACTTTTCTCAAGGTCTCCTCTTGTGACTGCAGCTTGTCCTGACCACTCCAGCCCCTGTTAGCTATTCTCTTGTCTGAACTCCCACACTTTGATTGTCTGTGTCTAAGAACTTTCCGGATGCTGTATTATTCACTCAGCAATTCAAGTGCATCAGTCTATCTCCTAACCTGGATTGTTAGACTTCTCAAAGCCTCTCTTGTCCCTCCATCCTCTCTGTCACCATCACCTTTTGCCATGGAGCAGGCCTTACATAATTTACAGAATCATCACGGCAGAGTCAGGTGGCTTCTCTGGCTTCTGCTTGAAATCAAAACCTTAAACTTTTCCAGCAACTCAGGCAGCAGCCTAGGATTTAGGATGTTTCTCACTGGAAATTACCACAAGGATGTAGGACCATGAGCTCTATTACCAGTACTATTGTTCACTTCTAACTTCTAATCCTGTTTCCAACACATCTGATTTCCTTGCACACGTTTGGAGACAGTGATTGTGTCTTCTCTGATTTGTCTTCTCTCCATGGGTGGTGGAACATTGATGGCATCTGGTGGTGACATGGCAGACCTTTGCCACCATCTCCTTCAGCCTCCTCTCCAAGTCACTCACAAGCAAAACACATACTATAAGTAAGGATTGGGTTTGTTCTGCAAGCTTCGAGATGGGTTTGTTCTGCAAGCTTCGAGATGGGTTTTCTGCCTCTTTTTCCTTTGCCTGCCACTCTCTTGACTTCAGCACCCAGCCTCCCCATTGTAGTTGCTGCTCTCCACTGCCTGCAGCCACTCTTAATGCAATTTTCAGGTGCATCACCAGTGGCATGATCAGGAATGCTGTACCTGGTTCATCAATATCCTTCTCAAAACACTGATCCACAAATGAGCACCATTAAGGGGACAGTATGGTATAGTAACCCACTCCAGTGTTCTTGCCTGGAGAATCCCAGGGACAGGGGAGCCTGATGGGCTGCTGTCTATGGGGTCGCACAGAGTCGGCCATGACTGAAGCAACTTAGCAGCAGCAGCAGCAGCACGGTATAGTAGGGGTATAGAATCCCTATAGAATCCCTCAGTGGTAAAGAATCCATCTGCCAGTGTAGGACATATGGATTTAATCCCTGGGTCGGGAAGATGCCCTGGAGAAGGAAATGGAAACCTTTCTACTCCACTTTCTTGTCTGGAGAATTCCATGGACAAAGGATCCTGGTGGGCTATAGCCCATTAGGTCACAAAAGAGATGGACACAATTTAGTGACTAAATAACAGCAACAAATGGTATAGTAGAAAGAACACAGATGTTGGATTCAAATACTTCAGTTTAGTTCAGTTGCTCAGTCATATCCAACTCTTTGCAACCCCATGGACTGCAGCACGCCAGGCTTCACTGTCCATCACCAACTCCTGAAGTTTATCCAAACTCATGCCCATCGAGTCAGTAATGCCATCCAACCATCTCAGCCTTTGCCATCCCATTCTCCTTCTGCCTTCAATCTTTCCCAGCATCAGAGTCTTTTCCAATGAGTCAGTTCTTCACATCAGGTGGTCAAAGGATTGGAGTTTCAGCTTCAGCATCAGTCCTTCCAATGAACACCCAGGACTGATCTCCTTTAGGATGGACTGGTTGGATCTCCTTGCAGTCCAAGGGACTCTCAAGAGTCTTCTCCAACACCACAACTCAAAAGCATCAGTTTTTCAGCACTCACCTTTCTTTGTGTCCAACTGTCACATACATACATGAGTATGGAAAAAACCATAGCTTTGACTAGATGGACCTTTGTTGGTAAAGTACTGTCTCTGCTTTTTAATAATGCTAAGTTGGTCATAGGTTTTCTTCCAAGCAACAAGCATCTTTTAATTTCATGGCTGCAGTCACCATCTGCAGTGATTTTGGAGCCCCCCCCCAAATAAAGTCTGTCACTTTTTCCATTGTTTCCCCATCTATTTGCCATGAAGTGATGGGACCGGATGCCATGATCTTAGTTTTTTGAATGTTGAGTTTTAAGTCAGCTTTTTCACTCTCCTCTTTCACTTTCATTGAGAGACTCTGGTTCATCTTTGCTTTCTGCCATAAGGGTGGTGTCATCTGCATATCTGAGGTTATTGATACTTCTCCTGGCAATCTTGATTCCAGTTTGTGTTTCATCCAGCCTGGCATTTCACATGATGATCTCTGCATATAAGTTAAATAAGCAAGGTGACAATATAACCATTGATGTACTCCTTTCCAGATTTGGAACCAGTCTGTTGTTCCATGTCCAGTTCTAACTGTTGCTTTCTGACCTTCATACAGATTTCTCAGGAGGGAGGTCAGGTAGTCTTGTATTCCCATCTCTTTAAAAATTTTCCAGTTTGTTTTGACCTACACAGTCAAAGGCTTTGGCATAGTCAATAAAGCAGATGTTTTTCTGGAATTCTCTCGGTTTTTCAATGATCCAACAAATGTTTGCAGTTTGATCTCTGGTTTCTCTGCCTTTTCTAAATCCAGCTTGGACATCTGGAAGTTCACAGTTCAAGTACTATTGAAGCCTAGCTTGGAGAATTTTGAGCATTACTTTGCTAGCATGTTAGATCAGTGCAGTTGTGCAGTAGTTTGAACATTCTTTGGCATTGCCTTTCTTTGGGATTAGAATGAAAACTGATCTTTTCCAATCCTGTGGTCACTGCTGAGTTTCCAGATTTGGTTGCATATTGAGTGTAGCACTTTCACAGCATCATGTTTTAGGATTTGAAATAGCTCAACTGGAATGCCATGACCTCCACTAGCTTTGTTCGTAGTGATGCTTCCTAAGGCCCACTTGACTTTGTATTCCAGGATGTCTGGCTCTAGATGAGTGATCACACCATCATGCTTGTCTGGGTCATGAAGATCTTTTTTGTATAGTTCTTCTGTGTATTCTTGCCACCTCTTTTTAATATCTTCTACTTCTGTTAGGTCCCTACCATTTCTGTCCTTTATTGTGCCCATCTTTGCATGAAATGAAATTCAAATAGACCTGTGTTTAAATCTGCCTCTGAGTGACTGTCTCAGCCTCAGTTTTTACCTCTGAAAAATGGGTTATTGTGTGGATTAAAGGTTATGTATATAAGGCACCTGGCACACAGTGGGCCCTGCATAAATGCTTGTCTGTGTACTGCTCGTGTTAAATGTATTGTTGGTTTAGCAGTCAAGCTTATTGTCAGTGGTCCTCTGTGGCCTGGAGACATGTCAGTGTGGGTGACATGTGGGGAAGTCTTGCACTTAGAGCAGCCTACAGCAGCAGTGAGTAATGAGCCAGTGTCTCTGCTGGAAGTGGATCTTGGATGTAATTATTGTCGAGTCAGAAAAAAATTCATATTCTCTGCCAAATAGATAAGTATGTCTTTCTTTCTTGTCCAAGTCATACAGGACAGGGCTTCTGAATGAATCCCATGATAGGTCACTAGAAATACAACTCTGAATTGATACCAAATTACCCAGTAATGTTGGGGTCCAGTTGCTTCCATTTCAATCAATAAATGGATCATTACCATTCAGCTTATATTTCCTTATTTTCCTTATAAGGATCTCATAATGGTTTTAGGAACCAGCTGATTTATTTCTGACTAGTACAGTGCTGGAATATAGTGCTCTTTATTGACTTTTTCTTAAAAATCCCTAACCTTCAAACATGTAACCAAATTTTAGAATTGCCATAGGTTGTAGAAGAGAGACAGGTGAGAAGACTCTAAAAGTTAACATTTGCCTATTTATTAGACTTTAAAAAAAATTTAGAATCCTGATGGAAGAAGTTTGCTTTAAAGAAAAGTGCATTTGGGAAATGTTTACTGTGAAGTTCAGAAAAGTTTCACAAGAAAATTAAACTAAAAACATTCCTCACTTCCTTCTGATTCTCCCTCTTGGAATTTTTGATGGTGCTTGATGCTCTTTAAAGTGAGGCTTTAAAAAAAATTTTTTTTTAATAGCCATGCCTCATGGCATGTGGAATCTTAGTTCCCCAACCAGGGATCAAACCCTTGCCCCCTGAATTGGCAGAGCAGAGTCTTAACTACAGGACCACCAGGGAAGTCCCTAAAGTGAGCCTTTGACAGCAGAGACCCCACCAGGCCTGACTCTGAGGTCAGCACTGCCTTTCCTCCTGGGACTCCAGTTCTATATACATATGTTTCCATTTCCCCCTTCATACCAAGACACATGTCAAACTTTCCTATAGATAAACCCCATGAAGCATTAAGTTTAGCCAAAGGTTCCTTTGAGCAAATTCCCCAGACTCCATCCAAAGACCCATCGCCAGCTCCCTCGAAGTGTTGTTTTGTGAAGCTCTCAGACATGGTCAGATATTGTTTCCAGGGCTGGGAGCAGGACTGAGTCTAGTTCCACCAGGGTGCTCAGTTCTGACTGTACTCCTCCAGAATGTTTTCCATGACCTCAGGGATGATCATCTGCCTCACAAGTTGAAAGAAGAATTTAGCCCCTTATTCAAGATGAAAGGGAAAAAAAATCCTTCACTGCATCTTGATTGTGTATGATGCAGGGAGAGGTGTAGGAAAGGGGATTCCTGAGACACCAGAAGAGCTTGGGATCCGTGTTGTGATTTCTCACCAGCAGTAAGATCAGGAGGTAGCATTTTTATTTATTTATTTAGTCATTCATTTATTTTCTTTGGAGTCTCACTGTGTGTTCGTTGCATTGTCCTTGTGAGAGGGCGTCTCCCCGACTCCCTCTCCCGACATCCACAGGCTGGTTGACTGGTCTAGGCTGTGAGTGTCTTATTGCTGCTCTAGTGCTGCTCCCCAGTCTTGGTGGACATTAAGTAAAGGTTTGTTCAGTGAAGAAAGCAGTGCATGGAGGCAGGAGCTGAGTCTTATTCATCACTGTCCTATTCCCAGGTGCCATCCTGGCACACACACAGCAGGTGCTCTGTAAATGCCAGGTGTGAATGGATGTGAATGGCACCTGACGTAGCATTCAAGACAGGGGATGGGAGTGAAGAGAAAGAACAGAGCGAGAATGTGGCCATTTCTATGTGAACACAGAAGGCACCTTGAGTATCTGTTCTTATAGTGTGTTGCCTATTTAAAAACAGAACTCTAGGGGACATAATTCAGTGTCATCTTATCCAGGGGCTAGGGGAAATCAGAAACAAGATCTTAGTAAAAAGTGAAATGCTTTAAGTCAGATTTTAAAGCTTGGGAGAACAATGGCCTTGTGAACTAAGCTATTAGTGGAACAGGTTGAGCTTGGGATGTTGACCAGGGTGAGTGTTAGTTCCTCAGTCGTGTCTGACTCTTTGCAATCCCATGGACTGTGTAACCCATAAGGCTCCTCTGTCCATTGGATTCTCCAGGCAAGAATACTGGAGTGGACTGCATGCCCTCCTCCAGGGGATCTTCCCAACCCAGGGATTGAACCCAGGTCTCTTGCATCCTTACCAACTGAGCCACCAGGGAAGCCATTAAAATATTTTTTCAAATCACCTATTGCTTTTTTTTTTTTTTTAGTAAAAGCTGATTTTTTTTTTTATATATATATGAAGGATGAAGATAAGTCCAAAGAGAGAATCCACTCTTTTAACTCCACACGTGATTTTTCAATGTTCCCAGGTTGTGAATGCTGTAGGAGGTGTCTCCTTTCTGGATTCAGTCACTCCCATGGATTATTTCCCTGGATTAAATTTGGAAGGTTATCCTAACAGAGACAGTACGAAGTATGCTGAGATTTATGGCATTCCATCTGCTCACACTTTATTACGAGGGACACTGAGGTACAAGGTAAGTGGCCCTATTTGAGATGAACAGGTTGCCCGTTTTGATGTAAGTAATGTAAGCATGTAATTTTTCTTTGTAATCAAAATAATTAAGATGATAAACCAGATTGGAGTCTGTTCTGAGAACTCTTTGGATTGAATATTTCAGAAGATAACACGGCTGGAGCAAAAATGGAGTTTTTGACTCATGAGAATTGTGGGGGAAGGTGAAGGGCCAGCTTCAGATGTACTCAGGTTTGGGGGTCCAGTGACCTCACGGGGACTTGGTTTCTCTCCACCTCTCAGCTCTTCCTTCAAGCTTTGGTTGTGTCCCCTGCCTCACAGAATGGCAGGATGGTAGCACGATCTTAGGTTCACATCCATTGAGGATGAAAAACGACATCTTCACAGTCAAAAATAGAGTTTTAATCTCATGGGCTCCTGAGATCAGTGCAAAAAAAGGTGCCAATCAGCTTTGGCCCCTGTTTTTCATACCCAGAGCTGATAATGTAGTCAGTGTCACCTTCCCCAAAGCAAATCGTAAATGTTTTTTAACCACAAAATAGAGTGTCGATACTAGGACCATAAATACAAATGTCCAGTGCACATTTTTGAATCACAGAATAGTTACAAGTGTGACCAGATTAAGACAACCAATATAATGGTTTCTTAGGGCTGTATAATGAATTACTATGAAAGTTTTAACAACAGAAATGTATCCTCTCAACAGAGTATGTGCAGGGTTTGTGTCTTCTGGAGGTTTCCAGGGAGAAACCTTCTCCTGCCACTCTCACCTGACTAGCAGTGATTGCGGGCAGTTCTTGGTGTTCTTTAACTTGTAGACGTATTGATCCCATCTCTGCCTCCATCTTCATATCATCTTCTCCTGCTTATGTCGCTGTGTCCTGTCCTCTTCTTGCCAGGACACCAGTCACTGTATTTAGGACCCACCCTAAATACTGAGATCCTTAACTAATTACATTTGCAAAGATTCACATGAGGTCTTTGAGGTCCTGAGTGGTCATGAATTATGACAGGTACATATTCAACCCTCTATTACTAGCATACCTAATATACATAGACCTCTAAAAATTAGGGATCTGATTTCAGATCTCACTACCCTATGAGATTTCCTGGTACCTGTGCTCTCATGAATGTGATTTCCTCACTGGGAACTAAATGAATTGTCGGTGATAACATCTTAAGTAGATAGAAGAACCATGGATGTTTCATAAGCCTTTAGGCACAGGACAAATACTAGTGGAAATTGAAGTCATGCCCTCCACAGATCTGGCAGATTCTTGATTCTGTTTTCTTCTTGTTCTAAGACGGTAAGTAGGAACTATTTTTTTCAGGGGATTCAGAAGTTAGGACTTTATGATCAGTTAGTCAGTTCAGTCAGCTCAGTCGCTCAGTCATGTCTGACTCTTTGTGACCCCATGAACTGCAGCACACAAGGCCTCCCTGTCCATCACCAACTCCCAGAGTTTACCCAAACTCATATCCATCCAGTCGGTGATGCCATCCAGCCATCTCATCCTCTGTCGTCTCCTTCACCTCCTGCCCCCAATCCCTCCCAACATCAGGGTCTTTTCCAAAGAGTCAACTCTTTGCATGAGGTGGCCAAAGTATTGGGTTTTGAGTTTCAACATCAGTCCTTCCAATGAACACCCAGGACTGATCTCCTTTAGAATGGACTGGTTGGATCTTCTTACAGTCCAAGGGACTCTCGAGTCTTCTCCAATACTACAGTTCAAAAGCATCAATTCTTCGGCACTCAGCTTTCTTCACAGTCCAACTCTCACATCCATACATGACCACTGGAAAAAACATAGCCTTGACTAGACAGACCTTTGTTGGCAAAGTAATGTCTCTGCTTTTCAATATGCTATCTAGGTCATAACTTTTCTTCCAAGGAGTAAGCATCTTTTAATTTCATGGCTGCAGTCACCATCTGCAGTG
>NW_011494661.1:2926437-2926999 GCF_000754665.1 Bison bison bison | reverse complement strand
GAGCTTTAAGCCAATTTTTTCACTCTCCTCTTTCACTTTCATCAAGAGGCTTTTTAGTTCCTCTTCACTTTCTGCCATAAGAGTGGTATCATCTGCATATCTGAGGTTATTGATATTTCTCCCGGCAATCTTGATTCCAACTTGTGTTTCTTCCAGTCCAGCATTTCTCATGATGTACTCTGCATAGAAGTTAAATAAGCAGGGTCACAATATACAGCCTTGAGTGCTCCTATTCCAGCCAATCTGTTGTTCCATTTCCAGTTCTAACTGTTGCCTCCTGACCTGCATATGGGTTTCTCAAGAGGCAGGTCAGGTGGTCTGGTATTCCCATTTCTTTCAGAATTTTCCAGTTTGTTGTGATCCACACAGTCAAAGGCTTTGGCATAGTCAATAAAGCAGAAATAGATGTTTTTCTGGAACTCTCTTGCTTTTTCGATGATCCAGCAAATGTTGGCAGTTTGATCTCTGGTTCCTCTGCCTTTTCTAAAACCAGCTTGAACATCTGGAAGTTCACGGTTCACATATTGCTGAAGCCTGGCTTGGAGAATTTTGAGCATTACTT
>NW_011494661.1:2881068-2925616 GCF_000754665.1 Bison bison bison | reverse complement strand
TCAGATCTAGGCCCTTAAATCTATTTCTCACTTCCACTGTGTAATCATAAGGGATTTGATTTAGGTCATACCTGAAAGGTCTAGTGGTTTTCCCTACTTTCTTCAATTTAAATCTGAATTTGGCTATAAGTTCATGATCTAGGCTACAGTCAGCTCCCAGTCTTGTTTTTGCTGACTGTATGGAGCTTCTCCATCTTTGACTGCAAAGAATATAATCAATCTGATTTCGATGTTGACCATCTGGTGATGTCCATGTATAGAGTCTTCTCTTGTGTTGTTGGAAGAGGGTGTTTGCTATGACCAGTGCGTTCTCTTGGCAAAACTCTATTAGCCTTTGCCCTGCTTCATTCCATACTCGAAGACCAAATTTGCCTGTTACTCCAGGTGTTTCTTGACTTCCTACTTTTTGCATTCCAGTCCCCTATAATGAAAAGGACATCTTTTTTCGGTGTTAGTTCTAAAAGGTCTTGTAGGTTTGCATAGAACCGTTCAAGTTCAGCTTCTTCAGCATTTCTGCTTGGGGCATAGGCTTGGATTACCGTGATATTGAATGGTTTACTTTGGAAAGGAACAGAGATCATCCTGTCATTTTTGAGATTGTATCCAAGTACTGCATTTCACACTCTTTTGTTGACCATGATGGCTGCTCCATTTCTTCTAAGGGATTCCTGCCCGCAGTAGTAGATATAATGGTCCTCTGAGTTAAATTCACATTTAACTCAGATTTTAGTCCATTTTAGTTCGCTGATTCCTAGAATGTCAACATTCACTCTTGCTATCTCCTGACCTTGCTTCTATCATCAGTCACATCCACAACTGGGTGTTGTTTTTGCTTTGGCTGCATCCCTTCATTCTTTCTGGAGTTCTCTCTCCACTGATCACCAGTAGCATATTGGGCACCTACCGACCTGGGGAGTTCCTCTTTCAGTATCCTATCATTTTGCCTTTTCATGCTGTCATGGGGTTCTCAAGGCAAGAATACTGCAGTGGTTTGCCATTCCCTTCTCCAGTGGACCACATTCTGTCAGACCTCTCCACCATGACCCATCCTTCTTGGGTGGCCCCACACGGCATGGCTTAGTTTCATTGAGTTAGACAAGTCTGTGGTCCGTGTGATCAGATTGGCTAGTTTTCTGTGATTATGGTTTCAGTGTGTCTGCCCTCTGATGCCCTCTGGCAACACCTACCATCTTACTTGGGTTTATCTTACCTTGCATGTGGGGTATCTCTTCATGGCTGCTCTAGCAAAGTGCAGCCGCTGCTCTTACCTTGGATGAGGTCAGCCCCTCCTGACCTTGAACGTGGAGTAGCTCCTCTCAGCCCTCCTGCACTGGTGCAGCCACAGCTCCTTGGACGTGGAGTAGCTCCTCTTGGCCGCCGCACCTGACCTCGGACGTGGGGTAGCTCATCTGGCCACCGCCCCGACTTTGGATGTGGGGTAGCTCTTCTCGGCTGCTCCTGCGCCATTGCAGCCTGGCGCTGTAGGTCACCGCTCCTAAGCTTCTGATAACTTTAGGTATATAATCTCTGGACAAATGTATAGACCCCAAAATAGAGGTTTTTAAGAGATTTAAGAATGAACTAAAGCTCTCAAGAATGTGTAGGGGTGAGAACCATCCCACCGAACCTGAGAGAATGGATGTCACAGAGTTCATATTCATGAGGGCCACCACCCTGAGCAATGTCAGTAACCCTTCAAGTAACCAGAATGTTCTTTTCAGTGTTAGAGATGAGACCCTGTCACCCAAGTATGATTGGGAGACTTTGACTTTTTCCCTGCACCTGCTTATCACATGAGTCCTTCTAGACCCAGCTTAATATCACCTTCTCATGGGATCTTAACTCCTCTCCTTGACTCCCCTCCCCCACATCTGTGTGAGTTCTCCTTGGTGCTCCCACAGCTATGATAGCCCACTCTAGGGCAGTCCTCAGTGGTCGTGGTTTTGCTCTCTAAGGACCAGGCTTTATTCATTTGTCTTATCTGAGCCTTCTCCTGGACTATAGTGTCTTCATGGGTGGGGAATGCATATTTCATCTCTGTGGCCTCAGCCCTAAGCACAGCAATTTGCTAAGGACTTACTGATAAAGGAATACACATAATAAATTCATCTCAAGAGGTCACCATAAAAATATATTTCTCAGATTGAGAAATAGCTCAGACATGTCTCAGTATCTGAGATTTTGGAAGAAAAGCACTCCAGCATTTATCAGATCCTAGAAGCAAGCTGGAAATACTGCTGTTTTGTTTCTCCTCTTTGAACTGTATTTACATTGGGTTAGAGCAAATGAGTGTGAATTCTTTAATTAGTAACCTTTGAACAGTTTCGGTGGTACAGCTTTTCAGAAATGTGAAAATCCACACATTAAATGACGAAATATCCAATGGCAACAGAAACTATATCTTAATAACTTTATTGCTTTCTGAAATAATCTCCTGCCTTTCTCTTCGTCCTCCTCTTCCTTCTATTCTCTCTCTGTTTCTCTCTCTAACTGCAGTGGCTATAAAGCCCCTTATTTTGACTTTCTCATTGCACCCTCCCCCCACCATGATTTGCTCACAAGAGAACATACATTATGATCTTCCTTCACTTTATTATCACTCAGAATCCATGCATCCTGTCATTTGTTTTTAGCATACTGGATGATGGATAATGGGGCGAGCGCATGGGGATGAAGGACACACATACTTTCTATGCCTGCAGTTCAGCAGCTGAATAGACAGTGAATTACAGTTTGTGTTAAGTGCCATTGTAGAGGTATGCACAAAATACTGCAGGAACCCAGGGAAGGGAGTGCCCACTTACCTAGTGGTGAGCTCAGATGCACTGAACTGGGCCTTAAGAGTAAACATTTCATAGGTGAGAAAGAGGTGTTACCACATTCCAGGCACAGGCAGTGTGCACCAAGGCCCATGTTCTGGAAGAGCCCAGCAGCTTATTTAGGGAATGTGAGTGGTGGAGAAGACCATTAGTGAGTCAGGCTGGAGGGGTGGATTGGCATGGGTTTCATGCCAAGAACTTTGGCCTGTCCTACAAGAATTAAGGACCCATGAGGAATTTTGTCAGTGGTGACATTTTAGAAATTTCGAATTCTTACCTTTTCCCCTGCTCCTTATTTGCATTAGAATAATGACTCAAGGAGTGGAATGGATTTTCTGCTTTGGGGGATATTCTTACATGCTCCTTCTTCCATTATAAAAGAGAGGACAACTATTCTGTTAAATATAATTCTGCTGACTTGAGTGTGTAACACAAGAGGAAATTTGCTTGTATGCTGTCAGAAAAGCACCACTCATGTTACCAAGAAAAAGTAAAGACCCTGTTTCACAAGTTCTTTTAAGTAAACCAGTGGAATGGCTGTTACACTACTGATTTTGGTTTGAACCAAAGGGTGGCTGCATCAATGCTAGCAATACAAATGGCTATCTTCTGCCAGTTTTCTAAATGAATTATGAAGATAGATTCTTCTTTTAAAAAGAATTAAAAAACAATTGTAAAGACATTTTTATGTGTTGCTTACCAAATCTTGTTACAGGGGTATGCCAAAGCTTTGGGTGGATTTGTGAAGTTGGGTCTCATAAACAGAGATGCGTTTCCTGCCCTTCAACCTGATGCCAATCCGCTCACCTGGGTGAGTGACTCTGGAATTACACATTGTCTGCTGCTCTTCAGAAATGCCTTCTGAAATGGTCAGGTTTGAACCTGGGTTTTAACCAGCAAAGAACCCATCCTATGGTATATGTGCAGGAAGTTAAATCCTAGTTCCAAAGTCCCCTTTCCCTTCACTGTTTTGGGAGGATGGAGGGGACATGGAGGCTGACCCATGGGGCCTTTTTCCTGTGGCAGCTTGTACCACTTGATTGCCCCCTCAGCCCTGAGCAGAAATGGGCTTGCCCCCTGCGTTGGGCTCTGAGCTTTGCCGCTTGTCTAAGTGCTGGCCCCATTGACGAGAGTTAAACTAGGGCCTCCTGAACCTGGGAAGGCAGGAGAGCTCCTGGTGGTATTCCAGAACTGATTCCCAACGCCCAAATTAGGTCAACCATTTGTAACCATGAGGAGTTTGAGTTTTTAAGTACTGAGTTTATGCACATATCTGTATTGTATTTAAATCCTACAGTCTCAGGGTTAGAAGGAACTTTGGAGACTTGGAGTGAGTGAGTGAAAGTCGTTTAGTCGTGTCCGACTCTTTGCGACCCCGTAGACTATACGGTCCATGGAATTCTCCAGGCTAGAATACTGGAGTGGGTAGCCTTTCCCTTCTCCAGGAGATCTTCCCAACGGAGGAATTGAACCCAGGTCTCCTGCATTGCGGGCAGATTCTTTACCAGCTGAGCTATCAGGGAAGCCCTGGAGACTTGGAACTGAATGTAAATAAAGCTTCCACTAACTGCCAAGAATTAATTTGTTACCAACTGGTTGTCCAACTTAAATTAACATGCCCATATTTCAATAGAGATGCCAGAAATCTGTCCCAAGGAGATAAGAATCTGTACTGCTAATCCCATAAGTCTCCCAGTGAAGCTGTGGTATTCTTGTTAGCTGGTTGCTTTTAAATTCTCATTTTTTGTGTATATAAGAGTTTTTTCAATCTAAGTTTCAGCTTTCATAAATTAACTTGTTGGACAGAAGTGAATAAATATCCATGGAATGAATCTAATATTGAGGCAATTTGATTGGGAAGGTTGGTACAAGCATTCTTGGGGCTGGTCCCCTTATCTTGGCAGCTACAGTCTAGAACAGGAGCTGGCAAACTGTTTTTTTGGTAAAAGACCAGATTGTAATTTTTTTAGGCTTTTATGGGTCACATGGTCTCTGTCAGACTCCTCAGTTCAGACTGCTTATAAAAAAAAGAGCATGACTATGTTTCAATAAAAGTTTTTATTTACAAAACCAGGTGGTGAGCTCAATTTGGTCTGTGAACTAGTGTTTTTTTTTTTTCCTCTTTGTGGGAAGGTTTTTGATTTTTAATTGGAGGATAATTGCCTTACAGTGTTGTGTTAGTTTCCGCTGTACAACAAACTGAATCAGTTATATGTGTGTGTGTGTGTGTGTGTGTATATATATCCATTCTCCCCATTTTTCACCTTCTTCTTCCCTTGCCGAGCAAGCTTGTTGATCTTTAATCTAGAGCACAGCCTGGAGAAAGTCTTGTTTAGAAAGTGGAAAAAGCTATGACCACCGTTTAACTGTTCTTCCTTTGAGATTTTATTATCTGCACAATCTCCCTCATTTCCTGAACTTACAAAAGAATCGTGGTTGCTACTAGCAACCACAGCAAAGATCCTTTTACTCTATCCTGGCCAAAACAAGAATACCAAATCCTAGACTTCTGGAGGGCAAGGGATAATGGGTGAAAGGTGATGAAGAGGATCTGCAAAGGCAGGCAAAGTGATCACAAATATGATATTACTCTTTTGGTTGATTTGGTGCTATGACTCATTTTTATTGCTGAAATATCATGCTAAAATACCACCCATTTATTGATGTGTAGGTGTGCAGACATATGTATGCACATGTGTATGCCACAATTTACTGTTTCTAATTATCTCTAATTTACAATTTGAGGTCCAGTGTCTTCCTAGGATAATCTCTAAACTTATTTTTTATTCTATTTGGAACTTAGAAGCTGTATCTTTGTTTTTCTAACCAGAAAGAACTCCTCTGTGATCTAGTTGGGATTTCATCCTCTTCCAAATGTGATGTGCTTAAGGAAGCTGTCTTTAAGAAACTGGGAGGAGACACAACCCAGTTGGAGGCTCTCGAATGGTAAGCACGCACCAGTCAACCTAGAGCAAAACACTGGATCAATGATCACTTAGTTCTTTCTAGTCGAAGAAAGGTCAAGATAGAAACAGACATTTCACATTGTCTAATGTTGGCCCGTTGTAGAGAGATTACCACATACTATGTACATAAGGGGATTAAAAAGTAGGTACAGAAAGGAATTCAATGGCAATTATAACTTGAGAAATACTTATTTTTGAGAAACATCACTACTCAGTTTTCGAGAAAGATAGGGTATTTTTTCTCTCCTGTAGGAGATTCTCCCACTCTTCTTTACTTTAAAATACTTATTCACCTGGCCGTGACACATTCTGCTGGTATCCTTCACATGGGACAACCAACCTGTAAGTTAATCTCAGGAGAAGCTTGGCAACAGTGTGCACTGACTCTGTCAGGTCTGGCTCCAGGCAGCACTCATGGGAGAGTCTGGGGATGATTCTAAAGGTGAAAACATTACTGTTATTATTTAACAGGAACTTGGGAGTCCTATAACTTGAGCTGTCATCTTATGATTCTGCCCTTTCAAGACGAAATCCAATGAGTGTTCCCTTCTGCTTCCCAAGTGAGTGTGTATGTAGGACTTGGAATTAACGCAGCCATCTCTTATTTTTCTCAGGTTGGGGCTACTCGGGGATGAACAAGTCCCTCAGGCCGAGTCTCTCGTGGATGCCCTCTCCAAGCATCTGGCCGTGAAACTTTCCTATGGTAGGCCATGGGCTATGAGCTGAACATCCCAGAAGGATCTTAAGAGCCAGTGAATTAGATTGGAGAGCAGGAGTCACACAGTGGGAATGGACAAATGTGATGTGAGGGAAAGAGCACTAGGGCTATTTCTCCAGAGGGAAGACTAAGAGAACTACTAAGTAAGAATGAACTTGAAAATATGGCAAAGGAAACCATTATTAGTTTTACTTTTAATTTTTGACACATTAAGGGAGTGCTGAAGCAGCATTCTGGGGAGAAGAGAGGATGGCCTCTCCAGCAGTACTCTAGTGTCTGTAACTGGGTTAGAGTGAGACCAGTCTGGACAGAGGAATCTGGTCAGAGTTATCATTTCCTTGAATTTTTAATTTGTCCTTTGGGCTTCAAAGCAGTATATCTAATTATTTAAGGATATACATAATGGGAAGGAAAACTTGAAAGAAGAAGGGGAGGAGCAGGGGGATGAAATATGGTATGGAGTTGTAATGATAATGACATTTTCAAATGTATATTTATTAATTTTAAGGTCCTGGAGAGAAAGATATGATTGTGATGAGAGACAGCTTTGGAATCAGACATCCTTCTGGACATTTGGAAAATAAAACTATTGATCTTGTGGTTTATGGGGATGTCAATGGTTTTTCAGCCATGGCTAAAACTGTGGGGTTACCCACTGCTATGGCAGCCAAGATGTTACTTGATGGTAAGTTCTTTCATTGAAGGACCAAGTCTGTCTCCATATTATCTCCAAGTCATTCAACACCTGGATGACACCAAGACTAATCAAATAGTCTTCAGTATGACACTGGCTTTCACTAAAAGTGAGCCAGTTCAGAAGATCCAAGTTCTGGCTGACTGGGAGATCACCTTGTGATGAGTAAAAATTATGGGCTTTGGAGTTAGACCTGATTTCTGTTCCAGGTAAGCCCCAAGACGGCTGAGTGATGGAATGCCAGTTACTTAGAATCTCTGCATCAGAGTTCCTTCATCTGTAAAGTGGGGAAATTGTCATCACTAATCTGTGGGGTTGTATGACACTGAAGTGAAATAATACATAAACCTCCTATCACATAGAAGGGGTCCCCAGGGAATATTAACTGCCTTCTTTTCTTTCCTTTTTTTTTTTTTTTTTGTATTTTTGGGTGGTAACACTGAAATAGTAGAGGGTAGTCACTTCCAGATTTTCAAAAATATAAGCCATATTTTATTAATCCTCATATCACAACATACTATCAATGCTCAGTATATGTTTTGAACGAAAAGAATTCAAATTTCAACTTTCCTTAAGGTCATATATGCTTTCAGTAAGCATGATCTCTGAATATAACACCTCATTTTGTCCTTGTAAAGGTGTGAAGGGAATAAAAAACATCAAAGCACATAAATGTGAAATAAACAGAAGATATATCTATAGTAGCATATTGTTGTTGTTTAGTTGCTAAGTTGTGTCCAACTCTTCGTGACCCTATGGACTGCAGCCCACCCCCCTCACCTGTCTGTAGAATTTTCCAGGCAAGAATACTGGAGTGGTTTGTTATATCCTTCTCCAGAGGATCTTCCCGGGCCAGAGATCAAACCTGTGTCTCCTGCGCTGGTAGGCAGATTCTCTAACACTGAGCCACCAGGGAATGTTAGTCTATATCCAGTGAAACTACCTACTAGTCAGTGAGGAACTATAGTGAAGAAGTGATGTGGGATGAGGTCATCATGGCCTTTAAGGAAAGTACCCGAATTTATTCTTTCAGCCATCCTAACAGATGCCAGTGCCCAAGTTACCAGATTGGTTTCATTTTTTTTTTTTTGGCCACACCGTGCAGCATGTAGGATCTAAGTTCCCAGACTGGGAATTGAACCTATGCCTCCTGCAGTGGAAGTGTGGATGGAGTCTTAACCACTGAACTGCCAGGGAATTCCCTCAGATTGGGGTAATTTCATTGTGTTGGTGTTCAAAGATGATATCAGCAAATCATACCAGTTAGGTTTACAAGTTTTCTTTCTTATACTTTTTTCTCTGATCTGGTAGTTAATGCAGTTAAGTGTATAAATTCAGACTCAGCCCCTAAGTTCAGCTGTGCTATCCATGAACCCCTTTTCCTTACAGTGTGTTGATTATGTAATAATTTAGTAGGAGATATTTAAGCTGCTATTAAATAAAAAATCCCTAGGCTGCCAACAATTCATTAACTTGGAGTTTACTGCTATATGGTGATTCTTGCTGTAGAAATTAACTGTTCTTAACACCTTTAAAATGGTAACTTCAAACTTATTTTCTTCTAGGTGAAATTCAAGCTAAAGGCCTGATGGGACCCTTTTCAAAGGAGATCTATGGACCAATATTGGAGCGAATTAAAGCAGAAGGCATTATGTATACTACACAGAGCACAATCAAACTATAATTGAGAATTATATTTTGTTTTGATCTTCCCAGCCAACACAGCTCTGAACTTCTGTGCAGCAAGCATGCTTGTTAATGTGATATTTTAAAACATAAAGCATGATATGTTTTGATATGTCAATACAATGGTGTTTTTGAAATATAAATCTCTATTTTAATATGAAAACATTTGTTATAAGAGATGCCAGTAATTATCAGAGAACTTTAATAATTCTATCATGTATTTTTTCATGTGTATGTAAAAATGATAATGCTTGTACTACTTGTTAACTTATTACGCAACTTTTTTTCTTACAAGAATATATTTTCCTATAATTAGCAGGTGAAGTTTTATCTTTTTAGTAAGAAGAAAATTTCTTCACACAGCTTTATTTTTGTTTTGCTCTTGTTTTTCAGACTGATTCAGCTGGATGTTTCTAGATTACCTGTCTACAAGCTTTTGCAATAATGCTATTTTGTGCCTTTTTGTAAAATTATGATTTAAGAAAGTGACATTTCTGATAGTTTCCTCTTTAATGTTTAGAAAAGGAATAGGTAAGATTAAATCAAAATCTACAGGATCAGCCCATTAGGCACAGGAAAAGAATCTAACAAATCCAACATTCTTTTGTGATAAAAAGCACTCAACAAACTAGGAATAGAAGTTTATTCTTTGACCTGATAAAGCGTACCTATGAAAAACCCAGAGCTAATATCATACTCAATGATGAAAGACTGACGGATTCTCCCCTGAAATCAGGGACAAGACAGAGATGTACACTCATGCCATTTCTATTCAGCTTGTACTGGAAGGTCTAGATGGGGCAATTAGGCAAGAAAATGAAATAAAAGACATCCAGATTAGAAAGAAAGATGTAAAACTATCTCTGTTTGCAGATGATATAATCTTATACATAGAAAATGCAAAAGAATAATCTAAGAAAACATTAGATCTAATACATGAGTTCATCAGTTGCAGGATACAAGATTAACATTCAAAAATTGATTGTACTGGTACACAGTATCAATGAATAAAGCAAAAATGATATTAAGAAAACAATTCTTAAAATAGTGTAGAATAGGAATAGAATGAGAGTTCAGAAATAATGCTTATTGACTTTTGAAAAAGGTGCTAAGACAATTCAGTTGAGAAAAATAGTCTTTTCATCAAATGGTGCTGAAACAACTGGATATCCACATGCAAAAGAATAAAGTTGGACTCCCTACCTCACAGCACATATAAAACTTATCTCAAATTGGACCAAATACCCAAATATAAGAGCAAACACTGTAACACTTTTAGATGAAATCACAGGTGTAAATCTTCCTGACCTTGGATTAGGCAATGGTTTCTGAAATAAATGACACCAAAGCACGAGCAACAAAAGGAAGAAAATAGATAAATTGGATATCATCATGATTAAAACCTTCTGTGCTTTTAAGAATACCATCAAGAAGGCAAAAGACAACCCACAGAATGAGAAAATGTTGCAAATTATATATCAGGTAAGAGAAGAACTTGAATAGATAGAGAACTATTGTATTCAATAAAAAGTCAAACAGCCTAATTTAAAAAAAAAAGGATAAAGGATCGGAATGACAGTTCTCAAAAGAAGATATACAAAAGGCAACTGAGCACATGAAAAGATGCTTAACACACGTTAGCTATCAGGGAAATAGAAGTCAAATCTACAATGAGATAGCACTTCAACGTCACCTGGATAGCTACTGTGAAAAAATAGTAAGTGTTGGTGAAAATGTGGAGAAATTGGAACCCTCATAAACTGCTGGTGGAAATGTACAATGGTATGGCTGCTTGGAGAAAGTTTGGCAGTTCCTCGAATGGTTAAACATAGAATTACCGTATTATCCCTGGTGAGGGGTGAGGCTTCCCTGGTGGCTCAGACAGCACAGTGTCTGCCTGCAATGTGGGAGACCTGGGTTCCATCCCTGGGTCAGAAAGATCCTCTGGAGAAGGAAATGGCAACCCACTCCAGTACCTTTGCCTGGAAAATCCCATGGACGGAGGAGCCTGGTATGCCACAGTGGGGTTGCAAAAAGTTGGACACGTCTGAGTGACTTCACTTTCACTATATTATCCAGTAATTCCACTCTTAGCTATAGGAAAAAATGAAAATGCATCCACACAACTTGTAAACAGATGTTTATAGTGGCATTATTCATAACAGCCAGAAATAAAAACAAGTCAAATACTCATCAAATAAACAAAATGTGGCATATCCAGACAATGGAATATTATTCAGCAATTAAAAAGAAACTGGGTACTAATACATGCCACGACATGGATAAACTTCAAGTGAAAGAAGCCAGGCAGGAAAAGCCACATATTGTGTGATTTGATTTGTATGAAGTGTCCAGAATTGTTAAATCCCTATATGGAGAAAGTAGGTTATTGGTTGCCTAGGACTGGGGGATGTTGGGGAGGAGTGGGAGTGACTGCTAATGAATTTGGGGTTTTGGGGAGGGAGATGAAAATGTTATAGAATTGATTTTGTGGTAATGGAGGTACTACTCTGTGACTATACTAAAAACTACTGAACTGTGCACTTTGTGTGAATTGTATGGGGTGAGAATTATTTATCAAGTTGTACAAATTAAACTTTTTCTCCTTGAAGGAAAAATGCTTATGTTGAGGGATATAAATTAAACCTTCTGTGAGACTGCTCATATTCTGGCATATGAAACTAATTCTGCTGTCAAAATAAGCAGGTATGATACTTGGGACATATGGCAGTTGAGAAAATATCTATGCTATTTGAAAAGGATCGAAGTTGATTAAGGCCTGGTCCCTTGTCAAAAATAATTATGTAGAGATCAATAATCTATAAGTAAAGACATATCTGTTATGGCAGTTTTTTTTTTAAATTACAACATTGATTTTAATATAATCAGTTAGGAGATAATGCTTGTGTTGAATATTCATTGGAAGGACTGATGCTGAAGCTGAAGCTTCAATACTTTGGCCACCTGATGTAAAGAGCTGACTCACTGGAAAAGACTGTGGTGCTGGGAAAGACAGGAAGAGAAGGAGACAACAGAGGACGAGATGATTGGATGGCATCACCAACTCAATGAGTTTGAGCAAGCTCCGGCAGATGGTGAAGGACAGGGAAGCCCGGCATGCTGCAGTCCATGGGGTCACAGAGAGTCGGACACGACTGAGCAATGAACATCAACAACGGTTGTGTTGCATTGGTTCCACTTGCAGTCTGGAAGAGCACGCAGATGACATGGGATCCAGGGAACTAGGGTGGGAGGGGGAACCCACTAAGATAACATAGCAACTGGTTTGGCTTTAAGTGATAAAGGGGTAGGATTGAAGAGGGGGATCTAGTGCTAGAAAAGGAAACGTCAGTAAGCTTGAGTAAAGGAAGACAGAAATGCTGCATTGGCTCGCAATAACAAGTCATAAACTAAAGCATACAGGTGGAATCTAGGAAAATGGTACTGATGAACCTATCTGCAAGACAGGAATAGAGACACAATGTAGAGAACAGCTGTGGGCACAGCGGGGGAGGAGAGGCTGGGACAAACTGAGAGAGTAATACTGACATATATATGTGTGTGTAAAATAGCTGGTGGGAAGTTGCTTGTAGCACAGGGAGTCAGCTCAGTGCTCTGTGATGACTTAGAGGCGGAACGGGGGGAGGTTCAAGAGGGAGGGGATATACATACATATATATATATATAGTTATGACTGATCTGTGTTGTACAGCAGAAACCAACACAACATTGTAAAGCAATTACCCTCCAATTAAAGCTGTCCAGCAAGGATTTCAGTAGTAAAGGTGGTGGTGGTAGGATCTGGGTATGGATGGATAGATTACAATTATGAGCATTTAGCCCTTGAGCTACATTTGTGAATCCCTGGTCTAAAGCTTTTGATAGGCTTAATGCTCACATCTTCTGGATTTTTCTATCTTTTTTGGCCTCCTCCAGATAAAACTGGTATTTATATTTCCCATTTTCCTTGTCCTAGACTCATGAGACACTAGAAGTCCCTCTGAGAAGCAATGTGATTGTTTCTACCACATACTAGCTCTTTCCTTTTCCACAAACTGAGGACAAAAATAACCCACAGCATGGTTATAAAGGGTCTGAGAGAATGTAAAAGCCTGATGTCTAGTAGATGTTCAAAAACACTAGTTTTTCTTTTTTTTTGCAATACTCTTTTCAATAACAATTTGCTTGAAATTTATGTTAAAGATAATGATATTTTAGCTCTAAGATATTTTTCAATGTTTTGGATACATTCGGAAGACTCAAGGATCCATGCCTCTCAGGCAAGTCATGGATGTATCTGCTCCATAAGGAGAGTCGTAAAGTGGTTATAGAGAAGAGACCAAAATTATCATTAGGCCAGCTCTGACTTTACAGAAGAGAAAATATGTCTCACAAAGTTAAATGACTTGCCTAAAGTGATAAGACGTACTACTGAAATTTGATCAGCATTCAAAAACCCAGGATACTTTTATAAAATTTGGGAAGAACTCTGATTTATAAAACCACCCTTACCATGGATTGTTAGGGTCACCACTAGCCCAAATGAGGCCTTTTTGAGAATTAGAGAAAAGTACTCCTTCTAGGTACTTTTGTCAAAAAATTGTCATCAAATATGTAAATTAGAACAATACACTTATTGTCTAACGGAAAAAGTCATATTAATCATAATGTTATAATAAATATTAATTGTATTAAGTACTGCTGCTGCTGCTAAGTCATTTCAGTTGTGTCCGACTCTGTGCGACCCCATAGATGGCAGCCCACCAGGCTCCCCCGTCCCTGGGATTCTCCAGGCAAGAATACTGGAGTGGGTTGCCATTTCCTTCTCCAATGCATGAAAGTGAAAAGTGAAAGTGAAGTCGCTCAGTCGTGTCTGACTCTTAGCGACCCCATGGACTGCAGCCTACCAGGCTCCTCTGTCTATGGGATTTTCCAGGCAAGAGTACTGGAGTGGGTTGCCACTGCCTTCACATCCTAATCAATATTCAATATCTGTGGTCATGTATGGATGTGAGTGTTGGACTATAAAGAAAGCTGAGCACCGAAGAATTGATGCTTTTGAACTGTGGTGTCGGAGAAGACTCTTGAGAGTCCCTTGGACTGCAAGAAGACCCAACCAGTCCATCCTAAAGGAGATCAGTTCTGGGTGTTCATTGGAAGGACTGATGCTGAAGGTGAAACTCAAATACTTTGGCCACCTCATGCAAAGAGTTGACTCATTGGAAAAGACCCTGACGCTGGGAGGGATTGAGGGCAGGAGGAGAAGGGGATGACAGAGGATGCGACGGCTGGATGGCATCACTGACTCGACAGACATGAGTTTGAATGAACTCTGGGAGTTGGTGATGGACAGGGAGGCCTGGCGTGCTGTGATTCATGGGGTCGCAAAGAGTCGGACACGACTGAGCGACTGAACTGAAATGTGCTTTGATTGGCTCCCCAGTAGATGCAATGCACAATTTGCATAGCCATGCAGGTAGCTAGTCTTATCTTTTGTATAGATTAGTCTTCTTTATAATGGTTTACATTTGGTGATTGTATTGGAAATATATTGACCAGACATGAATTCTACTGGAAAGGATCCAGTGAGAAAAGCTGCCTGTTCTGAAGAAATATTTGTTAGTCACTGGCAGCTAATCTAATAACTTCCTATTTCCAATTTTCTTTTAGTCCTAACACTCATTCTTAATTTTACTTAATTAGCAAGAAATACAAAACACAGAGTTAAGTCCTAACTTGAAGCTTCCTGGTGGCCCAAACAGTAAAGAATCTGCCTGCTATGCAGGAGATCCAGGTTCGATCCCTGGGTAGGGAATATCCCCTGGAGAAGTGAATGGGTACCCACTGCAGTATTCTTGCCTGGAGAATTTCATGGACAGAGGAGCTGGGTGGGCTACCGTCTATGGGGGTCACAAAGAGTCAGACACGACTGAGTGAATAACAAGAACCAAATAATTTAATAGGGGTAATTGTGCTGTGTTAATACACACTGCTCTGCTGTCCTCAGATGTTCAATTCTGTTTCCTGTGGGCCTTACTGCACAGTTTGGGAATCAACTCTACACACTGTCCCATCCCATCAACCTTTTTTTATGTCCATCATTTCAGAGGGAACATATCCATAATTTTCTTCTACATGTGCCTCAGTACTCCACAAGCAAACACAAACTGATGGTGATATTTATATTTATTTTTGCAATGTCTTGGATAAAAACCATTTAAACAATGTCAGGTAAGGTGTTATTCTCATAAAAACATCTTCCTTCAAAACAAATGTATTTTTATTTTCCATAAAAGTTAAAATTACATGCTAAAACAGTTAATCACAACACAAAACAATATCAAGAAGACTCACAGAGTAAGACCAGATAATGAGCTGCATCATTAAACTAAATAATTACACAGAACTAGAAAACTGACTCAGTAGTAAAATATAAAAATCTACAATTATAAATATAAATTTGGTCCATGGAGACACTAGAGCAGTATTTACAGTAAGTATTAGATTATTTCTACATTAGGTGAATACTGCAGTTGTAAAATGTTGAATATCATAGGGAGCAGAGTGTTTTATTTATAGTATACTATATTAAAAGTTATATTTCTAGCAAACCTGATGATTGCTACAAATACAGCTAAAAATTTGACACTAAAAACAAACATGTTTTTTGTTTGGGATTCTAGTTGGGAATTCCTAGTATCTGTAAATTGAAATTTTCTGTTAAAATCAATATGAAAAAAAGATACCACAATTCCATTCTTAGAAATACTGTAAATTTCAATCATTTTAGTTTAAACACAATAAGTGAATTACAAGAAGGTTTGCAAAAAAGGCACACATTGTTAATGATGTAAATTTGGCAGCAGAATCCTATGTCATGGTAGTAACTGTCAGGTGATGTGAAGTAAACAGATAACAGAATTGATTTTCCAGTCAAATTTTAGAAAGAGGAAAGCAAGGCTCACATGTGGGCTCTTCTCACCCCTTTCCATGTCAAACTAAAGACTCTAAACTCTCGGCTATATTTCCATCAGCCAATGCTGCGCCATTACTATCCAGAGAGGTGGATGGGTTCTCTTCCTGCCTTGTGCTCACAAGGCTGAGGACGGCTTTGTAGAGAAACTGATACTGCTCCTGGAGAACAGAGGTGGTAGGAAACAGGAAACTCAGTGAAGACATACAATTTTAAAAAGAAGGCATGTTTGCAGTCATCCTTTGCCACTGTCCAAGGAAGGTCACTGTGTGAAGGGCTCTGTTATAATTGGCAGAGGTTGGCAGAGGTACACCATCCATATTAATGTCTCCTTCTGATTAAATTTTAAAGTAGCTCTACAATTAGCCAACGCTTACGGACCTAGAACATTGGCCCATATACATTTGCCAATGGTAAGCACTCCATTCCTACTCAAACGTCATGGAATCAATCAGAAGGAGATGTGATAAGGTTCTAATACTGATTTATCAACTTGTGTGTAAGCCCTTTGGCACTCGACTCTTGTATCTCACTGAGTTATTCATTCTCCATTCTCCAGTTGTTACGAAACCTCAGGACTGCAGTGTCAGCACGGGAATTTAAGGCGAATGCAGGCCTTTCATAGGACCCACTGTTTACCCAGTATTCTTCACATTCTACCAGCTCAGGCAGTCCTATGTCCTGCTTGGTGCAAAGGAGAGCATGTGTCCTGCTCTGGTTTCAGAGACACACAGAAGAATAAAGAGTTGCTATCTTTCAGACGCCAACCTGGGGATGGTGAGGTGGGGGCAAGGCAGTTGCAAAGGCTGTGAGCTAATAGCTGGCACCACAGTAGGAAACCATTGGCACCACATGTCTTAGTAAATGCATTTGTGAAACTTGGGTGTAGGTTTAGTCTCCAGAAAGCAATTTCAAATGACAAGCTTGGCACATACAACTCACCTTGCCTGAATGAGACTTTTAACAAGGGCTCCTCTGAAGTGTGTGTGCACAAGGCTTTCCCTGCTCTCTGACCAGCTGGTGTGGGCTGGAGCTTTGAAGATGGACCCTTTATAAGGCCCTTCCATATACAGACCAGAAAGTTAGAAGGGAGCCTATGATTTCTGCATTCACCGAAGCTTCTCCCACTAGGGCATGCACGAAGTTCCCTGTTGTCTTTCTAGCCCTTGTTTCTAGTATGAAAGCTTCCAAATTATTCTCAGAGTTGAGACTTATCTTTCCAGATGTGTTATGCTTTTTCTTGATTGTATGAGTGTCTTTCTCTTTTTTAAAAGTACTCTTAGAATTAGCTACTTCTTAAGTTTAGAAAATGAATTTGGCTTGATAAAAAAGCGAACAACTGAATTCTATTTTCTGACTGCTCTTTGAGGCTATGCAGAACTTGAACGCTGGAATAAATGTTTATTTTGCTAGATAAATCAGATTAGTTGGTGCTTCTACTACAGATATTTTTTCAGAATTATACTAAGTCTCACAAAAAAGGCACACAATGAAATTGAAAATTTTTGATCCATCAGTTTTCTGGAAGATAAACTTTAAAAGTTTATTGTTTATAGTTCCAGTTCTATGGATTGCAAATGGATTATAATTCAGCTTGAAAACTTCATGTTAATGTTATCAATGTGTTCTTTTTGATACACAACAAAATGATTTTGGTAGCCCCTAGAAAGTAACAGGTGCTCTAACAGGAAAAGCTTGAGTCGCTGTCTTGTTACTTACAATGTCAGCAAAGACTCCTGGCCTCATCAAATTGATCATCTTGGCTACCTGGTACACATCCATGGAATTTTCTTTTTCAAGTTGGTGCATAAGGGTCGTCAGAGCACAGAAAGTTCCAGCGGTCACTCCTCCATGCCTGGAGGCAAATGGAAGGGACAAAGACTCCATTCAGATGCATCAAACATTCACATTTGGAACTCACAGAGCATGTGGCCTTGACAACTTGGCAGTAAGGACACTGAAATTTTTAATATATTGTCTCCTCACTTTATTGTCCATGGAACTATGCTTTAATCCGAAACACTGTGGAATGTTCACAATATTAGTAATGAGACACTTTATAGAAATTAAGTATTTGGTTATACATTTCGTTTTATTATACTATGGAATGGGTTGGCCATAAATCAAAATAATCTGACTGAGGTTAATCTAAGTATCATATATAATATGCACATGCATTTTGGTTTACAACAGAAACTTGGAAAGATCAATTGGATACAGATTTCTATTTCTGGTAAATAAAAATGATATCATGATATCAATTTTATTCCAATCCCATGAAGTCAGTGGCTGAGGAATGTCTCCCTGGTTAGAACGTGTAAAAATCCAGGTTCTAAAACACTGACTCATCACACAAAGTGTTCTCAGCATAGAATGCAAGAGCAAATGCCTATGACCCTGCACCCATCTTCTGCCTTCAGCAGGAGCTCTAAGTGGAAAAAAACCCCAAACTATTCTGTGTTAATCATGTCCATGAGAAGCAATAATCTACCCTGGCTGAATAATTCACCATGGGTCCAAAATATTAGGTTAGTACAAAGATAACAGAAATATACACACACCCAGAGCATGTCAGGTGTGAAGAGGTTTAAGGTGTGGCACTTACTCATCATGAACAATCATGGGCCCATCCCTGGTGGCAGCTTCTTCTTTGATAATACTTATAAGTTCAAAAGTCTTACTAATGGGGCTGTCCGGATTTGGCCATTTGGGACACTGAAAGTGCCGCACTTCAAGTACATAATCATCCTACAAGAAGAGGTAAAATCAGTGTTTTAAAAAGTGTCATATTGGGAGGTGAGTAGATGAATTGAGGAAAATCAGTAACTACAGGAATGCAATAAAACCAAATCATATGCTGAATGCAGGAGTCGTTACAGCCCATTCATTGCATCATAATGCGACGAACTAGGGTTTTTTTTTTTTTTAAACTAAACTCCTGACTATCTACAAGACACCAATTTGAATTCTTTGTCAATAATTATTTCTGTGAAAATCAGGAATTGCAGGAAGGTGATGAAACCAAGTCACACATGGAGTGTAGCAGTCGTTGTGGCCCATCCGTTATCATGGAAGGGAGAAATCGCCATGACACCACATTTGCCGTGTACAGATGTGGCCTCTTTTTTATTCTAAAATAATCCTTGTTGGTGGACTTTATATTGCCAATCAAATCATGAACAGAGATGTGGCTGTGTCCATAAAATTAAACTTACAAAGAGAGATCTTCTGTTTTAAAATTTGCTTTAAAAATTGTGCAGACATTCCTTTACAAATTATGAATCATTATATTGTATACCTGTAACATATAATATTGTAAATCATCTGTATTTGAAGTAAAAAAGAAAAAGATAGCACAGACTTCTTCAAATAGCAGCATTACTCAGGTTCAACTAAGGGAAGAATATGATTGCATGACACAGTGTGGGAAGTGCTGGCAAGGAGGATGGAGACATGGGTCACACTCTAGCCCCGGTTCGAATCCTTGCTTAAGTGACCAAACCAGGTTGCATGACTTTAACGCTCTTGAACTTCTGATCCTCAGTTTCCTAAAGTGGCTTATACATATACAGGAATCTGATTTATGACTGAACTGGTATTGTTGATCTATAAATGATGCTGGAACAATGGCTCTTCACATGAAATAATAAAACTGGACTCTTGACTCACAAAATATAATATGAAACATCAATTCCAGGCAGAACTATAAGACATTTAGAAAACAATGTATTTGCATCATCAATTTTATAAGTGTTGGTTAACCAAATAGTCTAGCAAATACTGAATCTTCTTATATATCCTATATGTTTTACCAGTTCAGAATTAAAGTGAAACATTTAAACCATCCTAAATATGATTTAATTTTTTTCTGATTGAGCAAGTCCTCTGAATTTCACATACCTTACTCATCATTATTAGCATCTTTTAGTCTTTTACAGGAGCCATACAATAATTTATGAACTATGCTGTAATTACAGAAATAATTATTGACAAAGAATTCAAACTGTAGACAATCAAGAGTTTACTAAAACAACCCTAATTCATTGCACTGCATGTTTTCAAAGCAGTTCTTCACTGAACAACCCCCTGTACATCAGTAGAGGACAGTAAACTTGTTTTTTACTGGTAGGTAATATTTTTCCCATTTTACTTAGGAGAAGACAAGGTAAACACTGGCCTTAAAACATGAGAATTAGGATTAATAAAATTATTTGTTTTTACTGTTTAGTTTCAACTTAACTTCTATCAGCAACTGCTTTGGACTAAAGAGAAATTTTTGACTTCCTGTGTGTGTAGAAATCAAGGATGGTGGAGTTTAGTGATGGCTAATTGTTTAATGATTCTATAAGATTAAAAAAAATGAAAATAACATGTAAAGTAAAATTTATTATTTGGGTAATTTGCCTCAATTTATAAGAAATCAGATTCCTTCTTTTAATTTCTAGGAGAGATCTTTAAACCGGCATATATTTAAAAAGATGAAAAGTTTATCATTTAAACTATGTCCATACCTGTGTAGCTTCTAGGATAAAATCTTGCATTATAAGTTTTTCCTCGTTAGACAGACATTTGTGTTCTTCAGCCATAAGAGTGACCTTAAAACTCTCACAATTTATAGGTTCATCTTTATTTGGCCAGTAAACAAATTCATCTTCTGCCTGGAGGATTAAAAGACAAAGACGATTCTAGATTTAATAAAATGTCTAAGTCAGACTGTGAAACAAAGTTAACAGGTTGCTGTAGAAAATTCAACTCAAATTTTTCTTTGAATCTCAAAATTTACTCTTAAAATATCCTAACAAGTTTTATTTAAAAAATGCAAGTAGAAGTATATGGACTGACTTCATTCATGATTGCAATTCTAATTCCCTAAGCAGCGTAATAAATACTTAAGTTAATTTCAACCTACTTTTATTTAAAACTGTCATTCAACAATTTCAGACCTGAGATATTGCATTCAAACCAGATCCAATAATAGACAAGGTGCAACTTCAATATTAGTTCGTTAGTTGAAAAAAATACTTCGTTTACTGGACTTTTGAGTAGCTGTGCCTTGATACCTACCCTAAAAAGAAAGTGCCAAAAGTGACCGGAAGGGCTTACCATGTTCTGACCATCTGGAAGCATAACAACCAGCTGGGCGTTATGGTCCCATATCATCCTCCAGAAATCCTGGATGGTGTGGAGAAGGGGATGCTGGGTGATGATGAATTCATTGCTCTGATAATAGCCCTACATAATCAAAGAGAGGATAGAAAGAGCCTTGGCATATGACTGTAAATATTTAAGACAGTTATAGGTTAATGGTCATGTTAGTCTTTTTATTTTTAGATTGTGTCTGTAAATAATAATGTGATTATTATAGCCAATGTTATAGACCCATCCTATATGTCAGGTACAGTGTTAAGCATTTTCCTTCTTTATTCCTCACAGCAGTACTATGAGAAAGGGAATGTGAGCTTCACTTCATACGTAATTAAACTGAAGCTGAAGAAGTTATCACCTTAAGTTATCACAAGTTATCACTTCTAGGAGGAGACTTAACGAAATGGCTTGTGGACTATGTCTCCCACACTAGATAGAACAGAAATCTAGAAATTCTGCATTTCTTAAACTTCATTAGTCCCAATGGCAGTGCCAAATTTCACACCCACTGGCAATAGGATACTTTACGTCTTGACTGCCTCTACTGGAGAGGAACTAGGGGTGTGAGTGAGTGAGTGAAGTCGCTCAGTCGTGTCTGACTCTTTGCGACCCCATGGACTGTAGCATACAAGGCTCCTCCGTCCATGGGATTTTCCAGGCAAGGGTACTGGAGTGGGGTGCCATTTCATTCTCCAGGAACTAGGGGTGCCACCTTGCAAATGTTGCTACAGAAACCAGAAAGCTGGTGCCATTGAATTAATCATGATTTCCATGCTGCTGCTTACCAAAACCATGGCTCCTTCTGCAATGGAATCTCTTAGATCCCATTCCTAGCTCCCATAGGCTCATTTGAAGTATGGAATGTTTTTTACTTTTTTTAAGCTTTATCTTCATTTATTCATCAAGTAGAATTCTACTCAATTTACTTTCTTTTGGTTACAATCTTATTTGATAAGCAGAAAACTTTTAAGTTCATATATTCAGATTTGAATGAGTAGGTTGTACATAATTAAATGTTTTTCTCCTTAATTGTAGATGCTTTGGGTAGGAAAAGATCTTTTAAAAAAATAATTTAACTTATTTCTGGTTCTGCTGGGTCTTTGCTGTTTTAAGGGCTTCGGTCTACCTGTAGTGAGCGGGGGCTCCTCTCTAGTTATGGTGCACAGGCTTCTCATTTCAGTGGCCACTCCTGTGGAACACGAGCTCTAGGGCTCGCAGGCTTCCATAGCTGTGGCACGTGGGCTCAGTTGTTTGGGGCTCCCAGGCTCTACAGCACACGCTCAATAGCTGTGGCACATGGGCTTAGCTTCCCCTCAGCACATGAAATCTTCCCAGATCAAAGATTGAACCTGTGTCTCCTGCATTGGCAGGTGGATTCTTTACCACTGAGCCACCAGGGAAGCCCAGGAAAAGACCTTGAAAGGACTTCCAGTCTATCCTGCAACTTCAGTCAATATCCCATATCATTCCAAGTAGATAAAAATTCATTCTATTTTGCAAATCTTCAGACGTACTGTGGCAAGCTTTGTAGGTAGCCAGCATTTAATTATTTTCTTGAAAAGAACAGCCTTTTATCTAACTAACACACAAAGCAATATTTACATTTGTTCTCAATCCATTCTCGATTTTTGAGTAAAGACATCTGCTTCCTGTAGTATTAAGAAGCCCCTGTTTAAGTATGGCATGCTTTTAGATAACTCCTGCACCTCTGGCTTGGCAGTCAGATTCTTTACCACTGTGCCACCTGGGAAGCCCTAAAAATGAAAGTGTCAGTCACTCCGTCATGTCCAACTCTTTGTGACCCCAGGGACTGTAGCCCTCCAGACTCCTCTGTCCACGGAATTTTTTAGGCAAGAATACTGGAGTGGGTAGCCATTCCATTCTCCAAGGGATCTTCTGCTCCAGGGATTGAACCCATGTCTCCTGCATTGCAAGCAGACTCTTTACCATCTGAGCCACCAGGGAAGCCCTTTTAGATGCCACCGACATATATCTCTTGTTTCCTGTATAGATATGCCTTGGTATTTTCTTTTCTAGTTAAATAGAATAGTGATTTGGGCATGGGAGTTAGGACCCTTTCATCTGAAGGCAAGCTCTATGATGGACTGGCCTGAAATGGAAACGAAGGTCAAAAAACAGCTAAAGCACTCACTCCTCTCATAGTAGAGCTAAATGCAGACAGAAAGTATTGAATCTTTAGAAATCTAAGTCGCCAAATGAGCCCAGTTTGCAGGGTGAGAACTGTGCTGCAGACCTGGAGTGATGTCAGTGAGACTGGACTTGCTAATGCTGGTGTATCCTGGTTCTGCAGGAAATTTGCTTTGGTGAATGAAATGGAGCCACTTAGATAGGTAAGTGGTTTTGTATCTACTCATCATGTTGAAGCTGAAACTCCAATCCTTTGGCCACCTGATGCGAAGAACTGACTGATTTGAAAAGACCCTGATGCTGGGAAAGATTGAAGGCAGGTGGGGAGGGGGACAACCGGGGATGAGATGCTTGGATGGCATCACCGACTCGATGGACATGAGTTTGAATGGACTCTGGGAGTTGGTGATGGACAGGGAGGCCTGGCATGCTGCAGTTCATGGGGTCGCAAAGAGTCGGACACGACTGAGCAACTGAACTGAACTGAACATCAGTTCTGAATGGTGAGTTTGGTTCCTGCATCTACTCAGTTGCATTGACCGAGGGTTTTCCAGTCCCAGCACACATGAAAACACCGAGGAATGCTGTGATTCCATTGTTGCTGTGGGCTGCGAACCTGCAGTCATCAGATTTGACTCGTGTCCACCCGTGGTATTTGCCAGTCACTGATTCAGGCAAACCACCCTGTTTTGGTTCTGGCAACATAAGCTTGCAGTCGGTCTTCCCAGTAGCTCTCTGACTTACCATGATGTAGGAGGCATTGATGTAGTCTGCGCCTTCTCCACTCAGGGATGAAATGCCAACTCTGGATCTTTCCACTGGGAACACAGAAGATTCATCATAAACAAGTAAGCTCTAGCACTATACCTCCTTTCCACCTCCTCAAATGGCAAAAAGTAGCTGCATTTTGCAAGTTCAGTGTCTTTGACTTTTTAGCTAATTTTTCTATGTATTTTGCACTCAAAGTTTGAGTCCTTGTTAAGTTACATTATCTGACATAATTAAATGAGTATATTGCTTTTGTTCCAAGATGGAAAACTATTGTTAAATTACCTACAAGGCTTCTATTAATATTATTTTAAAAGTTGGTTTTCCTTTTTCTTCCAAAGTTCAACATAGCTTACCAGGGATGATGGAAGACGTTCTGTTCTTTTCTCTGTTGCATTGCTTTAGGGCTGTAGAATAGTCACTCTGCTGTATATTTGATTGACTCAAGAGCTGAGAAAGAATGTCAAGGAAAAATATAAATCATTTCGTTTAAGCCACTCAAATATTAAACCACACACACACACACACACACACACACACACTCATACTCATATTTACACATGTGACTCAACAAAGATATTTAGCTCAGTCGTGCCTGACTCTTTGCGACCCCATGGACTGCAGCGCATCAGGCTCCTCTGTCCATGAGATTTTCCAGGCAAGGATACTGGAGTGGGTTGACATTTCCTTCTCCAGGGGATCTTCCCAACCCAGGGATCGAACCCAGGTCTCCTGCACTGAAGGCAGATTCTTTACCAACTGAGCTACAAGATATTTAACTTATTTTCCAAGAATTCCTTGAATTAAAGTTGTTTAGGGGACTCCCTGATACATTTATGTTTTATATTCTATTCCAGGAGGGATGGAAGAAGCAGGGAAAGCTTGATACCTGGTTTGACTTTGAGCATTGGGACCCTTCCTCTATGGTGTGTGCTCTCCATGTTCTCTATTTGAATCTCACACTGCAGCTGGAGATAAACTGCATCGTGTGTGTGTGTGTGTGTGTGTATACACACACATGTTGTTTAGTTGCTAAGTCGTGTCCAGCTCTTTGCGACCCCATGGACTATAGCCTGCCAGGCTCCCTCTGTCCATTGGATTTTCCAGGTAAGAATACTAGAGTGGTTGCCATTTCCTTCTCCAAGGGATCTTCCCAACCCAGGGATAAAAACCACATCTCCTGCATTGGCAGACAGATTCTTTACCACTGAGTCACCAGGGAAGCCCTTATATATGTATATAGTTTTTTATTCGTTATTTTGGGCTTCCCTAGTGTATTCGACTAAAGAGTCCACCTGCAATGTGAGAGAGAATGACAATCCACTCCAGGATTCTTACCTGGAGAATCCCCATGGACAGAGGAGCCTGGTGGGCTACAGTCCATGGGGTCGCAGAGTCAGACATGACTGAGCAACTAAGCACAGCACATTCATTATTTTAATACTTCATGACATAAATAATCTACTTGCTATTTATCTATTCTGCAATTAGTGAATGTTTGCATTATTTTCAATGTTGCTATTTCAAACTTTCTAGCAATGAATAGCCCTTGTATATTTCTTAATATGCACATATGTGAGGGTTTCTATAAAGAATTTGCAGTCATTGGTGTTAAATTTTTGACAGGCTAACAGATGAAAAGTAGTATACTGTGGTTTTGATTAGCATTTTCTTAATTATAGTGCAATGGTGAATTTTAGTTATTTCTTCTTTGATGATTGCCTTTTCATATTTATATTTCATTTTCATTAATTTGCCGGGGGTTTGATGTCTTAAATGTAAATCTACAGTCTACTAAGAAAGTTGCAAATGTCTTTGTTCTCTTTATCAAATAGACATTTATAACTGAATTACTGTTTTTCCTTAAGATTTTTGTAAATTAATTTTTATTTAAGAAGTTCTTCTCTACTTTCATGTCCTCAAAATACATTTTCCAATATTTTCTTACAGTAGTTATAAAACTATTTCCATTTTAAGAATTTAATCCATCTTGAATAATTTCAGTGTTTGAGGTGCGGTAGATACGTAATTATACTTGTTTCCACATGGAAACTGTCCCAGTATCATTTACTGATACTTACAGTCCATTCACCAATTTTTAATGTCATATCTATCACATAACAATTTCCACATGCACATGGTTCCTCTGGCTGATTTGTCTGTTTTTCAACATTGTCATTCCATAAAAGGTCTTTCACATATAGTTCAAGAAATTTCTATTCCTTATTGTTCAGTATTGCTTTGAATATTTTTGGTTCTTTACTTTTCAATGTAGATTTCAAAATCAGTATCAAACACAAAAGCCTGGCATGAGGTACATTTGTGATAGATATTTTTTGGATACATAGACATGCAATTTCATTTTAAGAAAATTTTTCATTGGATAAACATGAATAATACCTGTTTTTTATAGGACAGTGTACACACACACACACACACACACACACACACACACAAGCACACACCCCTAAATTTCCCTAGTTAGGATGCTAACAGGAAACAGTCAAATGTCTCTCTTTTTAAAATGGATTCTGTTTCATAATTGATATTTTCATTCTGATCCTGAATTACCCAGTATAAGTGATATAAATTCTTTTAGGTAATTGTGTAAGGGGTAAATCATATTTAAGTGAAAATTATGTTAGAAATGGCTAATACATATGTATTTTTTAACTTAGAGAAAAGCCATCTTAGCACATCCTGTTAATGCTTTATATTTCTTTCTTATCTGTTTCTGGAAGCTGGACTGTGCACTTTTCTTCCTTGAATTGTTTATTAACTACTCAGATAAGTTTAGCTGAATAAACATGTATGTCTCCCTCTCTTCAGGTTTTAAGTTCAGGTTCTAAACCTAACCTGTCCCTTACTCCTCCCAGAGCCCAAAAGATGCTGAATGAGAAGGCAGAAAGTCAGGGAATTCGTAATGACTATATCTTCTATGTTGTAAGCTGGAGAAAAGAAAGAGAAAGAACTTCAATCTCAAGGTTTGTTAACTCTCCTGGGTTTTTCCAGGGCTTCCTGAATTCTTCCAAGATACTCCTTCAGAAACTGGCCCTGCTTCTCTAGCAACCCAGGGAAGTAAGAGGTTGGTATAGGAATAAAAACTAAGATCATGGCGCTGGTCCCATCACTTCATGGAAAATAGATGGGGAAACAATGGAAACAGTAACAGACTTTATTTTCTTGGGCTCCAATATCACTGCAGGTATGAAATTAAAAGATGCTTACTCCTTGGAAGAAAAGCTATGACAAATCTAGACAGTATATTAAAAGGCAGAGGCACCACTTTGCAGACAATGATTTGATTAGTCAAAGCTATGGTTTTTCCAAAAGTCATGTATGAATGTGAGAGTTGGACCATAAGGAAGACTGAGCGCCAAAGAAGTGATGCTTTCGAACTGTGGTGGTAGAGGAGACTTTTGAGAGTCCCTTGGGCAGCAAGGAGATCAAAACAGTCAACCCTAAAGGAAATCAACCCTGAATATTCATTGGAAGGACTGATGCTGAAGCTGAAACTCCAATCCTTTGGCCACCTGAAGTGAAGAGCTGACTCATTTGAAAAGACCCTGATGCTGGGAAAGATTGAAGGCAAGAGGAGAAGGGGATGACAGAGGATGAGATAGTTGATGGCATCACCGACTCAATGGACATGAGTTTGAGCAAACTTTGGGAGACAGTAAAGGATAGGGAAGCCTGGCATGCTGCAGTCCATGGGGTCGCAAAGAGTCGGACATGACTGAGTGACTGAACAACAACAACAGGAATAATAGACAACAAAACAACATAGCCTTCGTTCCTTTGGAAAGCCACAATTCTTCTGATCTCCCTATCTCCACCAGCAGGTCTGATAACAACTGCTTTCTGAATTCTTCGCTCACTGGTTTCTGGAAGTCAGACAGCTAAGTTAAGTTGTGGGAGGTAGAATGTTGAACAAAGCATGCTCCCCTTGTGTAGCTGACTGCCTTGTGACAGGGTGGGAGGCAGAAACTGGGGTTGAAGAAGCTATTCTTAAGGGGTGGCCTATTCTAGTCCAAGGCTTCAAGTGAGATAGGTTCTTCCAGGGAGCAGCACAGACAGCCGGAGCCGCAGCACTCGTGGTTAAGTGGTCTGGTTTTCTTAAAGTGAGAAGAGCACTTAGACTGTCTGTGTTAGAAGTTCTGCCTGTTCCTCCTGCTCTGCTCTGCGCCCTCTGTTTCCTGGACCACGCCTGCATTTCTAGGGTTTCTGGGAACTTAACCTCTTGCGACTCTAAGGTTCTCATTGAAATTCACCAAGTGGCTTTGTGGCCGGTTGTAAAGAACACAGTGTAGCCACTGGACCAACAGAGTACCGAGCCTGTCCACACGGCCTTGTCCACTCAAATGAGGAGATGCGGGAACATGCCAACCCATGGTGACACCCGAGAGAGGGACTCTGAAGAGAACTCACCTTGAATTGTTTCTCTAGCTTTGTTTTGCCAGTTGGTCCAGGAATGAGGAGCCCGTTAACATAGGCATGGATGTGGCTGTCTGGGACCTCAGTTTCTTTACTGAGTATGGCCTCGACCAGCGCGTCATGAATGAAGACATACTGTTCCTGGCAAAACAATGACAAACAGGAACATCACTATAGGCTCTCCCTACACGTGAAAAGTTCTTGGAAGTGTTAGTCATTCAGTTGTGTTTGACTCTTCGCAACCCCATGGACTGTAGACTACCAGCCTTTGCTGTCCATGGGATTCTCCAAGCAAGAATGCTGGAGTGGGTAACCATTCCCTTCTCCAGGAGATCTTCCTGACCCAGGGATGGAGCCCAATCTCCTGTACTGCAGGCAGATTCTTTATCATCTGAGCCACCAGTGTCTCAGCACAAAACTAGTATTTTCCTGGAACTTCCCTGGTGTTCCAGACCCACTGGGGTCTGCACTCCCAATGCAGAGGGCCTGGGTTCAATCCTTGATCAGGGAACTAGATCCCACGTGTGGCAACTAAGAGTTTGAGGGCCGTCACTGAGATACCCCATGCCACAATTAAAACCCAGTGCATAAAAAGCAAATTAAATTTTTTTTTGGAAGTAGTATCTTTCATTGACAGACAAAAGAGTTTTACAAAATGGAAGGGAGAACTCACAGAGGTTGCTTACTAGTCCTGGCAGGAAGTCAGATGGAGGAAAAGGAGTAATACAGAAAGAACACAACTGTTTCCACTCTCATCTCTTTATTTCACGTGCATTGACATTTAGAGAAGGAGACCACTGGAAGATTTTGGGAGGCAAAGCAATGTCTTCTCTGGCCATCCTTCATAACTGAGACCCTCTTCCACATTTTGCACTGACCTCTGTTTCTGATGGGTCTTTCCCTTCTGTCCATTCCCGTTCTCCTTTTAGCCAGTCAAATGTAATTCGGCAGAATCATTATACATTTTTAAGTTATCTTCTATTTCATGGATGGGACTCTTCCCTGGTCTTATCTAACTAGAATGTCATCTCCTTGATGGATTGAAGTTTGATTGGTTTCAAAGCCATTCAGTCATAGGTTTCTTATTGTTTTCAAGCTGCCATCCATAGTTTTCAATTTAAATCCATTTTTATTTAGAAATAGTGGAAATAAAATACAGGCATGGAGACTTTGTCCTGTGTCACATATGGGCAAATGAAATGGGCTTAAAAAAGAATTTAATTTGAGCATGCATGTGTGCTAAGTTGCTTCAGTTGTATCTGACTCTTTGCAACCCTCCAGACTATACCCCACCTGGCTCCTCCGTCCATGGGATTCTCCAGGCAAGAATACCAGAGTGAGTTGCTATTTCCTCCTTCAGGGGATCTTCCCAACCCAGGGATCAAACCTGACTCTCTTATGTCTCCTGCATTAAAGCCCTAATTTGAGCATAATTCATATTATTTAAATAGGAGAATGAATCTATTTGCTCACTACACACAGGAAAAAGATATGCTGAAACCCTAACCTCCTAGTACCTCAGAATGTGACCTTATTTGTAAACAGAGATGATGCAGATGTCATTAGTTAAATGAGGTAGGCTGACATCCTTATAAGAAAGGGGAAATTTGGACACAGACACAGGGGGAAGACAGCCGTGTGAAGATACAGGCAGAGACTGGAGTTAGGCTGCTAAATCCAGGGAAATATGAGACTATCAGAAACTTGGAGAGACATGGAAGGATCCTTCCCTAGAGGACATGGAGGGAGCATGGCCCTGCTGCCCACACCTTGATTTTGGACTTCTATCCTCCAGAACTAGGAGATGATACATTTCTGTTGTTTTAAGCCACCCAGTTCATAGCACTTTATCAAGGGGTGCCCCATGGGACTAACGAATCTGGTAATACAAACTCTGGCCTATCCAGCATTTAGGGACATTTCCAATCCTTAGATAAATTAAATTATAAATTAAATTATCCTCCTTATCATACCTCAGTTTGCACCAAGTAATTTCTTTGTGAACGAATGTGTTTTAAAAAACCAAATACGTTGACGGTTCCTTCATGTTGAATCTGCTGCAGCATGCTGTCTAGCACAATGTACGTGCCCGTTCTTCCAACTCCAGCACTGAGGAGCACACAAAGAAAGAGCTGGTTCAACGTCAAGTATAAAGTACATTTGACGATCGGTCACAACTGGCTGTCTTGTAAATTAATTTCCTTTTCCAAGCCACTTAGTAGGTAATTTAGCAGTCCCCGAAGTAAGCAGCTTAAGAGTTAAGCAGAATGCTTCAAATAACAAAGTTTTCTTTTTTGCCGACAGGTCAAACTCCAAAGCAATCTGATCATTTCTGTTGGAGACTTTTTATGTTCAATAATTACAGTTATTATTCAGCTTATATGATACAATGAAAATATTATGTATCAGAGCCTAGCAAACAGACATTTAATTTGAGAAAAATGAAAACATCAGCTTCTCCAAACTCTGAAAAGACAAGGTCTCCAGGTCGGTACTGTCAGGTAAACAGGTTTGTAAAGGTTTCTGCATTAATGGGAAGAAAGCGTTTGTGAAGGCTTTCAGCTGAAAATATCATTTCCCTGAGATGGTGAGGAATAAAGCATAACTTCAGTCATTTCTAAAGGGCCATTATCTACCGACTTCTTCAAAGCCTCTAGCAGAGGGACAGAATTCAGAGACACGGATTCCTTTCAAACGCTCTGACGAGTAGGAAGTACTAGAGTGAAGAATTAGCAGCTGCTCTCAAAATGCTCTGGGCCTCCTCCATTCACCAGGAAACAATCTCTGACCTTCGGAGCTATTTTTCTTGCATCTTCCTGTTTCCCTCAACTTCCAGGCTCAGATAAAAAACCTGAAGATAGATCTCTCAAACTTTGTCTGAGCCTAACTCCGGAAACAGGTAATTAGAATGTGTGAGATACACTGCATATCAAAGGAAAACACTTGTTTCTGTAAAAATACAGATGCTGCTTTGACAAAAGTGCTCCACGTAGAAGCGAATTAGATTTTTGTGGTTGGCACTCAGTAAACATTAACTGCTATTTTTGTTTTAATTGAAAGATATTAAATTAAATCCTCTAATCCATTTTTCTCTTTCTTTGAAATATCATTATTTCTATTAATCCATCCTGTCTTGGAAGTACCTGGGCTTTCAATAGGCTCAGGGTATTCAGAGTATTAGAAAGAACTCAGGAATATGAGTTTTGACCCCAAACTGTTTAAAAACAAATTAAAAGTATTTTGCTGAATTCCTCACATTTTGTGGGCTTTGATTTTTCTAATATAAACCTGGCTTATGAAGTCTACAATAGACTATTAACTCCCAGGAACATGGGTTGCATTTCAAGGATTTTTATCTCACACTATATTGTAATAAATGTTTGTTTAATTACAAGACATTGTTCTGCCTGCTTCACACCTTTCATAAGTTGAAATCCAATTAAACAATCAAATAGAATAATATACATCATAGAAATAACTGGTGCTTTGAAATATTCAGGAATCCAATTCTGAATCTGGCATACTCACTTCCTAGGGACCAATATTTCATGCCCCTCCCTTTGTGAAATCATTTCCATTTTGGCAAAACCTTTGTTCCACTGATTCCCTTTTTATTAGCATAAGCAATTCTATGGGTTTACAACCCGGCGCTGAAACTCACCTGCAGTGGACAACAACAGGCCCTACTGCGTGGCGCTTGGCATGCGAGGCCTTTCTCACAAAGGTTAGCACTGGCAGCGAGTACTCAGGCACTCCCATGTCAGGCCACTGAGTGTAGTGGTACTGGGTAACCACGCGCCCACTGGGTCTTCCTTTCTGGGAACCCTAAAAGAGACCAGACAGCTAATCAGCTAGTTACAGGAACACACACAAATGGGGTCCTTAAACATCAACTTAGGATTCAGAGCTTGATGCTGGTGGTTCATGCTGCTGCTGCTGCTGCTAAGTCACGTCTTAGTCACGACTCTGTGCGACCCCATAGACGGCACCCCAACAGGCTCCTCTGTCCCTGGGATTCTCCAGGCAAGAATACTGGAGTGGGTTGCCATTTCCTTCTCCAATGCATGAAAGTGAAAAGTGAAAGTGAAGTCGCTCAGTCATTTCTGACTCTTAGCGACTCCATGGACTGTAGCCTACCAGGCTCCTCCGTCCATGGGATTCTCCAGGCAAGAGTATTGGAGTGGACTGCCATTGCCTTCTCCATCTGGTGGTTCATAACAAAGCTCAAAAGAGTACATTGTCATTTGTGATGGTTAATTTCACATATCAACTTGGTTAGGCAATGGTGGTCACTAGCTTGGTCAAACCAGTCACACCAAATGTTACCATCAAGGTATTTTTTAAGATATGATTGACATCTAAACCAGTAAGAGTTCCAGTAAAGTGGGTGAGGCTCGGAAATATCAGTTAAAGAACTCGAGAGCAAAGACTGAGGTTTCCTGAAAAAGAAGGTATTCTCAAGACTGCAATGTAGAAATTTTGCCTGAATTTCTAGCTTGGAATAAATTCTTAAAAACAAAACAAAACAAAACAAAAACCTCTCTCTCTAAATACATATATATTTATATAAGCATACACATATATGTTTTTCTAAGGAACCCTGACTTATAACTTGCTCTTTTTCTTTTCCTCCTTCTCAGTTTCCACTATTTTAGTTGGATGTGCAGTTATCAAATGGCACAAGAACTGTTGTTCGTGTTTCACTGAAATTATTGGCACTACAAAGAATGTGGTGCCAAAGCCACATCTGGGATTAAGAGGTTTGGAAGACATCTTTGGGATGGAGCTGTAGCTGTGATAAGAACAGTTTTCTTTTTTGACTGTGCTGGGTCTTCTCATTGAGGTGGCTTCTCTTGTGGAGCATGCACCCCAGGCTCGTGGGCTCAGTAGCTGCAGTGCGGGAGCTTAGTTGCCCCACGACATGTAGGATCTCAGTTCCCTGGCCAGGGTTCCTACCCACATCCGTTGTATTAGAAGATGGATTCTTAACCACTGGACCACCAGGGAAGTCCCAATTAAGAACTCTCAGTGCCTTTACTTATGTGTATTTTTACTCTGTTTTGGTTATACCACTTGTTCCCTTTAAACAAGATGGTATGATGGACGGAGATGTGTAATTCAATTGATGGTATCCATCATGTGTGGACTCACCTTTTTGATCTTTGTGTTTCTTAGAGTAAAATTCCTCACAGTATAATAAGCAAGCACTTGAATACTCTTTTGAGTGACCAGAAAGTTCCCATACTCTTCACTCCCATCCACAGGCCAGTACTGGTCACACTTTCTCTGTGAAAGAGAAAGGAAAAATGCTATTTTCATATTTCAAATGCTTAGTCTAAGTCACCCCTGAAATCAGTAAAGATCTGATACCATGACACCCTTATTCTTCTAAACAATTTCTTTCCTTTCTCAGTGACTGTGTATTAGTTGTAGAGAAGAGAAAGGAGAGAGCTATGGGGCTGAAAGACCTGAGATGATGGATCCAAACTCCTCCTTCTTTAGGATGAGAAAAGTGAGGCCAGATGTCCTGAGTCACTGTGAAGCCAGGACTAGAATCCGGCTCCTGTGAATTAAAATCTACTTCACTCTGCATAGCTTTTCAATGAACCTTATTTGCTTTTTCTCATGGAATGAAGAATGCATTTATATAACCCATAGCTTAATATATAATGAAGATTTTGACCTCTGTTTCCCTTTTATTTATTTATTTTAAATGTATTTATTCTTCATTGGAGGATAACTGTTTTAAAATATTTTTGTTGGTTTCTGCCATGCATCAATGTGAATCAGCCATAGGCATACACATGTCCCCTCCCTTTTGAACCTCCCTCCCACCTCCCACCCCATCCTACCCTCCTAGGTAATCACAGAGCACCCGGTTGAGCTCCCTGCATCATACAGCAAATTCCCACTGGCTGTCAATTTTACATATGGTAATGTATATGTTTCAATGCTACCATTTCTCTTTAGCTGTTTTATCTACTAGAAAGAAATCCTGATGAGCTTTCCTAACTTTTGCTGCTTCCTAACGCTGACTCTATCACAAGCAACTTAAAGCACTTCCAATCGCTCTCTTGGGGAGGGAATAAGAGATAACCTACATACCCTTCCTTTCTCCACAAGGTTCGTTATCATGACAATAACTTCCACATTATGCTCCCATATCATTCTCCAGAAATCTTCGGCCGTGGATTTCAGTGGGCCTTGGGCAGCAATGTAAGCTTTTGGTCTGTTGTAGCCCTGAAGAGACAAATGACAAATATTTCTCACTAACACATTTGTATGCCATTTTTACCTGTTCAGTTTCTAAGATCAGCACAGTTTTGCTATCAAAGAAAACCATTAAAAAATACTTTAAAGCCAGAAAAAATGTACTAGCACAGCAAAGACAACAATTCTTCTTTAACTATGATATATATATATACATAGTCTTTGCATCGACACAACCATTGTTCTCTGCACCTCCAGTCTTAGTGCATTTAATCCAAGTCTGTTTACTGTGCTTAATACCTGGTCCTTAATTGTGCAGCTTTGAAATGTGTTTGAGGCATTAGGGCTCAGTTGTCTGTAATCAGGAAACCTTTGGTGTTTTCTCCTTATGGTAGACCTGAGCAATGCTAATCATTCACAACTATCTTCACTTATTACCTGCTGTTGGCCAAGTTTACAAACATTAACCCTAACCCATAATTTACATGCAAAATGGAAGAATCATTCTTAATTTGGGGATAAGCAAGCTGAAGCTCAAAAGAGTTAAGTGGCTTTCCAAGCTTTCAGTTAGCCAACGGCAGAGTTGCAATTCAGAGCCAGTTCCAACTCCAAAGCCCATATTCAGTCTGACGTACACACTCACAGACATGGAAGCCTGAAGTGACTGCCTAAAACAAACCCACTGGATACTTATATTTGGCGCTCACTTCTTTGAATTAGGGAGCTTCCCTGGGGGGTCAGATGGTAAAAGGGTCTGCTTGCAACTCGGAAGACCCAGGTTTGATCCCTGGGTAGGAAAGATTCCCTTGAAAAGGAAACGGCAACCCACTCCAGTACTCTTGCCTGGAAAATTCCATGGATGGAGGGGCCTCATAGGCTATAGCTCATGGGGTCACAAAGAATCGGAACGGACTGAGCAACTTCACTTTCACTTTCTTTCTTTGAATTAACTGCTCTTTCTTTGAATTAACTATTTCTTTCTTTGAATTAACCTGAAGGCAGCTAGACTGTAAGGTCAGTGTCAGGAAAATAACCGAGTTCCATTGGCATTCAACTGACCACCGGGAAACAGCAGGAAGTGAGTCAGTGGTCTACAGCCCCTGGAGATCGCCAGTAAGTTTCACAAAGCTGGGTATCCTGATACACGCCCAAGGTTATAAAGGCTGGTTACTGGTATAGTAATCACATGTTTGCCTTTTAGCCAATTCTTCTGTGGGAACTTTGCAGTCAAAACTTATTGATTATCTGCTATCTACATAATTTTTCACTAGGAACTATGGGATGGAAATGCCAAACAAGCATTGATCCTACACCTTTTAATTTAAGGAGTTACAAACTTATCAGAATACATACATCCTACCTTGCATGTACATTCTCAGCCCAAATTCCCTCTCTCACCTAGGAAATAAACCAGAGCTTGAGTGCCATTCAATCTGAAAACCTTTAGCCATGGGATCTCTTACTCCTGATTTGTATTTTTTATCTTTCACATAATATATGTTAAGCACTATTATGTGTACAATACTCCGGTATAATATATTCACAATCTAATATGATTTTCATAAATTTTATTTTAAATATGCTTACATCAACATAATTGGCATTGATGTAATCAGTCAGTTTGCCATCCTTCTCAGCAAGTTGTGCGAGTTTAACCCTACTATGATCATCTGTAATAGAAAAAGAAAATATTTCACTACATCATGAACTGCTTTTCAGCATAAAGGTCATTTACATTTACATGATCATTTATCAAATACAATTAAAACCAGTGCAAACATCATTTACTTTAGTTGGCTTCTGGAAGATACAAAGATGACAAAAATATAGATAAATATAGATGACAACAAAAACCATTTCTTTCAGGAAGGTTTCCAATACAGAAGGTGGGAATGGACATATACACAAAGAAGAATGTTTGGGTGTCAAGAGAGAAGTGCAGAGTCCTAGGGGAACACTGGTTTGGGATGAAAATAAACCTTTTCATAGAGGTTGACTCCTAAAGTTGGCATTTTAGATGGGCTTCTAAAGGTAGATACTGGGGCTGTGAACACTGCAGAGCCAGTGAAGGGGAGAGAACAAGCTAAGGAAGGATGGTAGCATGCATGCTTTGAAAAGGAGGCTGACAGAGTAAAAGAAAGTAGAGAAGGAAGCAGGAGGGCTCCAGGGAGTTTCTGTGATTAGTTACAGCAGGCAGCTCTTTCAAGGGAAGACCTCAAAGAGGAACTACTGCAAAGGGAGGCAGGAGAACAACTGGCCAAGAATGAAGGGCATGGATCCTGCACTGTCAGTGAAGATGGCATGAAGACCATGGTAACTTGTACATAGTTCAGTCACTCAGTCGTGTCTGACTCTTTGCCACCCCATGCACTGCACCACGCCAGGCCTCTCTGTCTACCACCAACTCCCGGAGATTACCCAAACTCATGTCCATTGAGTCCGTGATGCCATCCAACCATCTCATCCTCTGTCGTCCCCTTCTCCTCCTGACCTCAATCTTTCCCAGCATCAGGGTCTTTTCCAATGAGTCAGCTCTTTGCATCAGGTGACCAAAGTACTGGAGTTTCAGCTTCAACATCAGTCCTTCCAATGAACACCCAGGACTGAACTCCTTTAGGATGGACTGATTGGATCTCCTTGCACTCCAAGGGACTCTCAAGAGTCTTCTCCAACACCACAGTTCAAAAACATCAATTCTTCAGTGCTCAGCTTTCTTCACAGTCCAACTCTCACATCCATACACGACCACTGGAAAAACAATAGCCTTGACTAGACGGACCTTTGTTGGCAAAGAAATGTCTCTGCTTTTGAATATGCTATCTAGGTTGGTCATAACTTTCCTTCCAAGGAGTAAGTGTCTTTTAATTTCATGGCTACAATCACCATCTGCAGTGATTTTGGAGCCCCCGAAAATAAAGTCAGCCACTGTTTCCGCTGTTTCCCCATCTATTTCCCATGAAGTGATGGGACCAGATGCCATGATCTTCGTTTTCTGAATGTTGAGCTTTATGTCAACTTTTTCACTCCCCTCTTTCACTTTCATCAAGAGGCTCTTAGTTCTTCTTCACTTTCTGCCATAAGGGTGGTGTCATCTGCATATCTGAGGTTATTGATATTTCTCCCGGCAATCTTGATTTCAGCTTGTGCTTCCTCCAGCCCAGCATTTCTCATAGTTATATATAGTGCATGGTCATAATTAAATGTGTTGAAATGAGGAGTTCTGGAATAACTTCAGTTCTACAGAGAAGCTATGTTTGGAGGAACTGCTTAATAAGAAAGCAAAGCATCACTAGAAGGACACTTGGTGGTTTCCCTGGGCAGATTAGTTTTTTCAAGGATGAAGAAATGAATACAGAACAAATGAGATATTCTGGAATAGTAATACTTTGGTGATATTGGCAGCTCACAAAGATGTAGGAAATGTACACAGAAATAGATGTGTGGCCATGGAAAGATGGCTTCAATGCCACGCTGACCTATTTTTGTATTTTGGTGCTGAAGGGTCTTACTGGGTAAACTTTCTGTTTTTTTTCTTCATCTGTAAAGTAGAAATGTTATTACCTATCTTGCCAGGTTCTTTCAAGGATGAAATGAAATAACAGATTTATTTATTTAATTCACTTAAAATATTTTTTAAATTAATTTTTTTCTTTTTTTAAATATAAATTTATTTATTTTAATTGGAGGTTAATTACTTTACAATATTGTATTGGTTTTGCCATACATTGACATGAATCCGCCAAGGGTATACACGTGTTCCCCATCCTGAACCCCCCTCCCACCTCCCTCCCCATACCATCCCTCTGGGTCATCCCAGTGCACCAGCCCTGAGCACCCTGTCTTATGCATAGAACCTGGACTGGTGATTCGTTTCATATATGATATTATACATGTTTCAATGCCATTCTCCCAAATCATCCCACCCTCTCCTTCTCCCACAGAGTCCAAAAGACTGTTCTGTACATCTGTGTCTCTTTTGCTGTCTCGCATACAGGGTTATCATTACCATCTTTCTAAATTCCATATATATGCGTTAGTATACTGTATTGGTGTTTTTCTTTCTGGCTTACTTCACTCTGTATAATAGGCTCCAGTTTCACCCACCTCATTAGAACTGATTCAAATATATTCTTTTTAATGGCTGAGTAGTACTCCATTGTGTATATGTACCACAGCTTTCTTACCCATTCATCTGCTGATGGACATCTAGGTTGCTTCCTAAAATTAATTTTTATTGGAGTATGATTTATTGGAGTTGATTTACAGTGTTTTGTTAGTTTCTGCTATATAGCAAAGTGAGTCAGTTGAAATAACAGATTTACAGTGCCAGGCATATAGTAGGTGTTCAACAAATGTTAATCTCCATCCCCTTCTTAATTACTGGTAGGGATTTTCTATTTGGGCTTCCCTGGGGCTCAGTGGTAAAGAATCTGCCTGCAATGAAGAAGTCATGGGTTCTATCCCTGGGTTGAGAAGATCCCCTGGAGGAGGGTATGGCAACCCACTCCAGTATTCTTGCCTGGAGAATCCCATGGACACAGGAGCCTGGTGGATGAAAGTCCATAGGGTCACAAAGCATTGAACACAAGTGAAGCAACTTAGCATGCACCCATGCATTTTCTATTTAGCTTGTAGAGGGAATGGTCTAACAACCACTTCACTCTAAGAAGCAATTGAATACAGCTGAGCTTTTACATGTAGTAAGACAGTTGCTTCCACTGAGGAGGCCAAACATGAAGCAGAATCTTCTATCAAAATTGAAAAATTGGTGTAAACCTTGTAGGGAAAAAAACCAACATCTATGCAAACTACTTAGCAGTGTGATCATAAAAGTTTCTATTCCAGAAACTAGGATGGAACCAGAATTTAAACAACCATGCTGTAACACCATGTTCACACAAATCTAGGAAGACTTACTGAATATGTAAGAAAGGAAGTAAGTTGAAGTTTTGGGGAAGAATGAAGATGGATTTCAAGAGATGAGGGGGATGTAAAGGAAAATAAAAGGGAACAGATGTAAATAAGACATGCTGTAAGAAGATGGAAGAAACATGATAATTGCATAGGAAAATAAATAGGTATACTTGCCCTAAAGAAAAGAGCCAGACACCTATTCAGGGAGGAGAAAAAAACAATAAAAGGAGAGAAGAAATAAAAAGAAAGAATCCAACTAACCTTTTATCAGCCCCCAGGGAGAATGGCAAGAGAGGAACAGAAATGTTAGGGAAAAAAAAAAGAGTCTAAATAAAATCCCTTTTGGTTAGTAAATTCACATAAAGGGGATCTCAAGTGAAAATAGAACTACGAATACAAACAATGACAGAAAACATAAGAACAAATTTACAGGCTATGAGGTCTGAAGAAAGGACTGGATTAAAACATGAGTTTATTTTGTTCAAAAGAAACAGATGTCATTAATTGCATTTAAGCTGGAGTAGTTAAACAATATGTATTATCTAACACAAGTCTCATGTCCTGATACAAAGGTCCTGAAACAGATTCACTGAGGTTCACTGTCAGAGAACTTCAGGACACTGAATTAAAAGCACTGCAATGATAAGGTCAGAGTTGAGTGAAGGATATACTTACAGGCAACAATATTTATGTATCGGTTCTTGTGCTTATTGTCGGGGTGATTGGAGCTGTCTGCTGTGATACCTAAATCAACAGTACAGCTCTGCACCTCCTGTAAAGAAATTGCATGGGTAACATTTTAATACACATCCTTTCAAACAAAGTGCCTTAAAATACACTAAGGAAGACAACAAACAAAACAATCTATCAAAAAAAATTTTTACATGTTATATCAACTATTTCTTGGCTATAAGAAAATGCAGTGAAATAATGCCTTACCTGGTAAAACTCTTTCAGTGTCTAATGAGGGAATGAATGCCAAAAAAGTAAAGAAATCAAATTCCACAGCACACGACAAATGAGAAAAAAAAGTGTTCATATTAGGTTTACAATGGAAAACCATGATCATGCAATAAATACATTTGTCAAATACTAACACAACAGAATGTTTCAAACAGTTGCATGCAAATCAAAATTTCTAACAGTTCGGAACCTTAAAATCATGTAAAAGGAAAAAAAGCACTTTTAAAAGGGGACAGTGGTATAATAACATGATGAATTTTTAAAATGTTGATGAGAAAAACCACATATTTGATGACACATTTTGACATATGAGTCAGATTTGCTAATATTCAAATACAATTGTATTTGATCATGATAGAATTAATTGAAACTGAATTAGTGATACTTTTTTTGTTGTTGATTTTGAGTAATTTTAAGACTAAACAGCATCCTTAATTAGGTGGTTTGTAACAGATTTAGAGTTGTCAACACATTAGACATCTCCTAAAGTTTTTTATCATATATATTATGTCTTTGGAAATAAAATTTAAATAGTATAACTTTCTACATACTTAATTAGTAGACTTCTTATTAATTAAAATTAAACCTCAATGAGTTGAGAAAAATTATTCCTGCCATTTAGCTTTTAAAAAGAATTAAAATCCTTCTAAGGTATATCTTCTATCTAAATATATTAGTTTGGAATTTTCAATTATTTAGTACACATTAAGATAATAACATGAAAGCCTTATAATTTTTGAGAAAATATACAATCTAAATATAAATCTGATTCATTGGCAAAATGGCTCAGCCCTTTACTAAATAAGCATCCCAAGGCCTCTTGTGCAGCAAGTCATTCTGATTCTAAATTTAAAAACAATTTAATATATGACCCACTTAAAAGGTAAAGAATTATTAATTATTAAGCTACTTATTAAGTTAATAAAAAGCTTTCTTCAATCAATGAGTTAGGAGCAATGGAATTAAGAATACACTTTTTGAGTAAAAGTGTAAGGTTATTTTATTAATTTAATCATCATGAACTGCCTAATACTATTTAAAATGATTTATGATTTTATAATTATGAAAACTGTGTATCTACTTTTGTATTTATGCTATCAGCAACTTTTACAATAAATTGTCTATTTTTCCTTATGGATTTTAACATCTTGAATGTTAGACCCATCCTTAACATATTCTTCTTTTTGCAACTAGGATTTTGTTTGATCGATGCCTGATAGTTTCTGTAAATTCATATTGCACCACCTAGTAACCTCTGTTATGTTAGAAAAAAATAATTTGATGTTTTAAAAATATAATTCTTCATATTATTCCATTTTATTTAGTAGTCACCTCATAGTACTTTCTTATTCAATACAGCTATGACTTAGATTTCTTTTAAGATTAAATTAGCTGGCTTTTCTGTTTTTAATTTAGTGAAAACATATATTTAATTTATCTTTCCTTTGGTATTTTAAAGCTTTCTAGTCTCTGTCATTTTCCTTCCATAACTATGCTCTTGGGGATCTGATTCACGGGAATAAGTTGCGGGGTGTATTAGGTACTGTGGTATAGCCTCTGATCAGGGTCAGATCTCAAAGGGCTTCAAAGAGGGACGTCGATTGAGTACTTGGAGAGGCTGAGGTTGGGCTGGGGAGCCCCTGATTTCTAGAATGGAAAGGACAAGAGTGTTAGATTTCAATCCCAGCCCTGCTATTTGCTTGAATGCTCAATTGTGACTCCTTGTGACCCCATGGACTGCAGCCTGCAGGTCTCCTTTGTCCATGGTATTTCCCAGCCAAGAATACTGGAATGGATCGCCATTTCTTTTTCTAGGCTATCTTCCTGACCAACAGATAGAACCTATATTTCCTGCATCTCCTTTTTTTTTGCCTTTTCATACTGTTCATGGGGTTCTCAAGGCAAAAAGACAGGACACTGAAAGATGAACTTCCCAGGTCGATAGGTGCCCAATATGCTACTGGAGATCAGTGGCGAAATAACTCCAGAAAGAATGAAGGGATGGAGCCAAAGCAAAAACAATACACAGTTGTGGATGTGACTGGTGATGGAAGCAAGGTTCGATGCTGTAAAGAGCAATACTGCATAGGAACCTGGAATGTTAGGTCCATGAATCAAGACATATTGGAAGTGATCAAATAGGAGATGGCAAGAGTGAACATCAACATTCTAGGAATCAGTGAACTAAAATGGACTGGAATAGATGAATTTAACTCAGATGACCATTGTATCTACTACTGTGAGCAAGAATCACTTAGAAGAAATGGAGTAGCCATCATAGTCAACAAAAGAGTCCAATATGCAGTACTTGGATGCAATCTCAAAAACAACAGGATGATCTCTGTTTGTTTCCAAGGCAAACCATTCAATATCATGGTAATCCAAGTCTATGCCCTGAGCAGTAATGCTGAAGAAGCTGAACGGTTCTATGAAGACCTACAACACGTTTTAGAACTAACACCCAAAAGAGATGTCCTTTTCATTATAGGGGACTGGAATGAAAAAGTAGGAAGTCAAGAAACACCTGAAGTAACAGGCAAATCTGGCCTTGGAATATGGAATGAAGCAGGGCAAAGGCTAATAGAGTTTTGCCAAGAGAACGCACTGGTCATAGCAAACACCCTCTTCCAACAACACAAGACAAGACTCTACATATGGACATCACCAGATGGTCAACACTCAAATCGGATTGATTATATTCTTTGCAGCCAAAGATGGACAAGCTCTATACAGTCAGCAAAAACAAGACTGGGCGCTGACTGTAGCTCAGATCATGAACTCCTTATTGCCAAATTCAGACTTAAATTGAATAAAGTGGGGAAAACCACTAGACCATTCAGGTATGACCTAAATCAAACCCCTTATGATTATACAGTGTAGGTGAGAAATAGATTTAAGGGACTAGATCTGATAGACAGAGTGCCTGATGAACTATGGAATGAGGTTCGTGACATTGTTCAGGAGACAGGGATCAAGACCATTCCTAAGAAAAAGAAAGGCAAAATGGCTGTCAGAGGGGGCCTTATAAATAGCTGTGAAAAGAAGATAAGTGAAAAGCAAAGGAGAAAAGGAAAGCTATAAGCATCTGAATGTAGAGTTCCAAAGAATAGCAAGGAGAGATAAAAAAGCCTTCAGTGATCAGTGCAAAGAAATAGAGGAAAACAATAGAATGGGAAAAACTAGAGATCTCTTCAAGAAAATTAGAGATACCAAGGGAACATTCATGCAAAGATGGGCTCGATAAAGGACAGAAATAGTATGGACCTAACAGAAGCAGAAGATATTAAGAAGAAGTGGCAAGAACATATAGAACTGTACAAAAAAGATCTTCATGACCCAGATAATCACGATTGTGTGATCACTCACCTAGAGGCAGACATCCTGGAATGTGAAGTCACGTGGGCCTTAGGAAGCATCATTACAAACAAAGCTAGTGGAGGTGATGGAATTCCAGTTGAGCTATTTCAAATTCTCAAAGATGATGCTGTGAAAGTGCTGCACTCAATACACCAGCAAATCTGGAAAACTCAGCAGTGGTCACAGGACTGGAAAAGGTGAGTTTTCATTCCAATCCCTAAGAAAGGCAATGCCAAAGAACGCTCAAACTACCGCACAATTGCATTCATCTCACATGCTAGTACGGAGAAGGCAATGGCAACTCACTCCAGTACTTTTGCCTGGAGAATCCCACGGATGGAGGAGCCTGGTAAGCTGCCGTCTATGGGGTCACACAGAGTCGGACATGACTGATGCAACTTAGCAGCAGCATCCACACATGCTAGTAAAGAAATGCTCAAAATTCTCCAAATCAGGCTTCAGCAATATGTGAACTGTGAACTTCCAGATGTTTAAGCTGGTTTTAGAAAAGGCAGAGGAACCAGAGATCAAATGCCAACATCTGCTGGATCATCGAAAAAGCAAGAGAGTTCCAGAAAAACTTCTATTTCTGTTTTATTGACTATGCCAAAGCCTTTGACTGTGTGGATCACAATAAACTGTGGATAATTCTGAAAGAGATGGGACCAGACCACCTGAGCTGCCTCTTGAGAAACCTATATGCAGGTGACAGAAGCAACAGTTAGAACTGGATATGGAACAATAGACTGGTTC
>NW_011494661.1:2837534-2880968 GCF_000754665.1 Bison bison bison | reverse complement strand
TGCAGAGTACATCATGAGAAATGCTGGGCTGGATGAATCACAAGCTGGAATGAAGATTGCTGGGAGAAATATCAATAATCTCAGATATGCAGATGACACCACCGTTATGGCAGAAAGTGAAGAAGAACTAAAGAGCCTCTTGTTAAAAGTGAAAGAGGGCAGTGAAAAAGTGGCTTAAAGCTCAACATTCAGAAAACTAAGATCATGGCATCTGGTCTCATCACTTCATGGCAAATAGATGGGGAAACAGTGGCTGACTTTATTTTTGGGGGCTCCAAAATCACTGCAGATGGTGACTGCAGCTATGAAATTAAAAGACGCTTAAGTTATGACCAACCTAGACAGCATATTAAAGAGCAGAGACATTACTTTGTCAACAAAGGTCTGTCTAGTCAAGGCCATGGTTTTTCCAGTAGTCATGTATGGATGTGAGAGTTGGACTATAAAGAAAGCTGAGCGCTGAAGAATTGATGCTTTTGAACTGTGGTGTTGGAGAAAACTCTTGAGAGTCCATTGGACTGCAAGGAGATCCAACCAGTCCATCCTAAAGGAGATCAATCCTGGGTGTTCAGTGGAGGGACTGATGTTGAAGCTGAGACTCCAATATTTTGGCCACCTGATATGAAGAGGTAACTCATCTGAAAAGACCCTGATGCTGGGAAAGACTGAAGGCAGGAGGAGAAGGGGACGACAGAGGACGAGACGGTTGGATGGCATCACTGAGTCAATGGACATGAGTTTGAGTAAACTGCGGGAGTTGGTGATGGACAGGGAGGCCTGGCATGCTGCGGTTCATGGGGTTGCAAAGAGTTGGACAGGACTGAGCGACTGAACTGAACTTCCTGCATCTCCTGCTTGGCAGGCAGATTCTTTACCACTGAGCCACCTGGGAAGCCCCACCCTGCTATGTACTAAGATAAGATATTGAGATAGGGAGATTATACTATATTATCCAGGTGAGCTCCAAATGCCTTCAATCCTAAATCCTCATAAGAGTGAGGCAAATGGAGATTACACATTCATAGGTGCTAAGTCCATTCAGTTGTATCCAACTCTTTGCAAGGCTATGGATTGTAGCCCTCCAGGCTCCTCTATCCATGGGATTCACCTGGTAAGGATACTGGAGTGGGTTGCCATTTCCTTCTCCAGAGGATCTTCGCACGTCTCTTAGACTGGTTCTTTACTACTGGCACCACCTGGGAAGCCCATGCTGTTTACTGGTTGTTAATAATTAACTTTTGTTGAAGATGCTTTCATCAATATGATTAGATATAAAAACAAATAACTTCCAGAATTGGGTGAATGTTGATTGTAGACGTATCTAGTACCATGACTGACATGTAGGGAGTGCTCAACGAAGGTGACTTTATGCTGTGGTTTTTACTGGTAACTGTTGGCTGAGGGCACACTATTTTGAAAAATCTTCTTAACTGATAATTCAGTGGGCCTTGATAAATTTGCAGTAAATTTCCCTGAGCCTACCATCTAAGAGTGTTTTACAGACTACTACTAGAAAAATTTTCAGTGATTGTGAAGTTCCAATGTTTTTTAGAAATGCGTATTTTCTTGAGAAGATGGGACTTTACCTTGGGTAATATTTATTATGCCTTGTATAATAAGCGTTTTTGCATTTACACTGTTGTAATCCTTATAGGTAGGAGTTTGTACGTACTTTGGCTCAAAATTATGAAATTTACTAGTTTATTATAATCTATATGGTTTAGAAAATTAAAAGGAATCAGTGTTACCAATTCAGATTAAAAAAAGAATACTATAGTTCTGATTTTATGGGAATTAAACATGGTTTTGTGTTTCCAACTAGTACAACTGAATTTTAAAATGGAAAACCAATTTGCTAAATTATATAACTATCACACATATCCTAAACACATAACTGATTATGGAAATAATAATTTCACTAGAATGGAAATGGTTTCAATTCAAGAAACAGCCTATTGGTGAATTTCAAAAAATTACTATTTTCCATACTGTTTAAAAGAGACATATTAAAATCATACCTCAAATTCTTCAGTAAACCCACTACTTGCATGTAAGTCTGCAACATGCTTTGGAAAGTGCTTTATTGGAATTGCTCCAACATCATCTAAGTGAATAAAAAAAATTAAGTTGGAAAGGATAACTCAACAGAAATAAATGTGCCTCTCATTTGTGGGGATTTATAAAGAGCTTCCTTCTAAAACAACTTCAAAATTCAATTATTCCTATAATCTCAACTGAATCTATGTTCAGAGAAACAATAAACAACAATTATCAGTTTTCCCTACATTTACTATTAATCATAACCTGCATTTTAGAATTCTGATTTGATCAGGAATCTTTTCCTTTCATACACTAAAGAGAAAATAATTAATTTTCAATGTTACGTTATAAAAAACACCCAATGGACTGCATCGCTTTATGGTTAATTTTCTTTAACATGAGTGGGAGTTGCCTGTCAATTCTAGGGGGAAAAAATGCAGAAATAATCTATTTTCAATTTTACTATGGATTTAACATAATATATAGTGCAATTTCAGTTTTATACAATTGTACGGTTTAGAGTCTCTCCATTAAATTGTCAGATGTTTACATTTGAAAATATTTTTTCTTTTTCTCTATAAATAATAGAAAACATTTATATGCAGACTATTCATTAAGTATACTGTCAAGAACCTTTGGGACTTTTAATCTGTAAAATTTCAAGAATTCTAACTTGAAAAAAATGCTATGTAAACAAAGTCACTGGATCTGTTAATTAATTGTGAAGGGGCCAATTTTTTTACCTGTTTCTGTTTTTTCTCTTTTTTCCCCCCTGGAAAGGCTTTCTTAGATTAAACATATTACTAGTTCACAGTGTGCAACTTCACAAGTGATATCTCTGACAAGGAAACATCAAACACATTTCACTAGAAACAGTTACTTACATCAACAGATGTTCAGCATCTAGGCCATTTAATATTTTTAAGCTTCAGTTACCAAGAATTTGTTGATTTAAAAAAAAAAATTAGAATCCATCTGTTCTCTTTCAGGTAAGTGTACCTGAATACTAAAATTGAATTAGCAAGTTAAGCTTAAGAAACACTACACAAAGGTGTAATTCCACCTTCACACCTACAGAAGCACCTTGCCTAGAAGTAGCTTTTATAATTAGATAAGAAAACAGAAATAACTTGTCACATCTAAATCATTAGTCCTAAGCTCTGTCAAACCCATGGATATTCCTCAGCAGAGCTAACCTTTTTCCATGAGTAAATTGATTACTTCTCACTTGCTATCATGTCTTCCAGTAATTTCTTTTACGAATTGGTCTGCAAGTAGGTGAGACTAGCTTATCTTTTTATTTTCTGATTTCACATGAACGTATGCATATGTTGGGGGTGCTCAAGAGTGCATCTTTGAGAGCTGAGCAGACAAAAGGAGGAGATGCCCTTGATCACCATTCTTCTGAGAAATAGGACAGGGGGTTCTGGATTTCCTGGACAACCCAATTTTGGATTATTTTATTTATTGTTAATAATAAACTGTGTTGGACTTTAGATAATGTTAGAGTTAATTTGCTTACCCATGCTGACAGGGTATGTAGGAGAGGTATGTTTGACAGTGAAGGGAACTAAACCCAACAGATAACTGAGAGCAATCAGTCTCAAAAATTCTAAGCATGTTAATAAGAAATGGTACTGTACTAAAAGAAAGGACAGAATTTTAATATAAACTGGAAAAGCCAATAAAACACTGGTGGTTAAAGACACAAAGTCGATAAAAGAGGTGAAAGAGCAAGACAGGTCTAACTCCTACGTCTGTTGAAAATTACAATGAAAATGCTTCTGTTTTATTTTTCTGTTTTTTAAATCGCATGAGACTTCAGAAGATAACATCCTGTAGAATGTGTACCTCAAGCAGTAACATACGGCATCTCAGACAATTTAAAAAGAGACTTCTGTACAAAGACACGGAGAGGAATGTTTGCTTTTGCTTTCCCTGGTCTCCTTGTCCTTGTATCATCCTCTGTCCTCCTGTTCTTCCTTAATTCCCACATGTCTAGACAACTTTTTGTTGTTACCACTTTTCATCCTGAAATGTTATAAAATGTTAATTCAACAAGTGTCTGCGACCTTAGTGACAATGTGATTTCCAGAGTCAGTGAGAGTCTTAAAGTGACTCCTGTTAATTCTTGAATATTGTTAACTAGGTAAGTTCTGATAAAGCAGTTGATGCTTCCCAGGTATTCAACGGTCTGACACTTTTACTTCACATATTTCAGGCAACCACACTTTCTTTGTGCTCATGTTTCTCTTCTACCTTCACTGTTATATAGTTTCTTTATTTTCCCCTAATGTAGTTAAGAAAACTTTTCCCACATTCACTCAGATAATCAGAAAGAAATTAAAGTTTATTCTTATTTTTGTGGGTTTTGTCCTGTCTGTCCTTACTGCATTGATTTAGTCTGACTTTTGGTGTTTAGATATCCAGTAAAGTAATTGAAATAACTGAAAGTCAGCATTATTCCTTACTAATATATTATTGCTATAAATATTTATGTTCTTTAACATACAACATCTGAACAACTATAAATTATTTTGTCACATCACCTGTATGGTTAAGAATATTCAAAATTAACAAGTTAAAAACCTGAATGCCTGATACATAATATTTTAGGCAACACAGACATTTACTAATCTACATTATAGCATTTGCAAAGTACTTCAATAAGGACAAACCTTCCAACATCATGCTTTTCATTTAACATCTACCAGCTACTCCGGGTCACACTTTAAGCTATTACCTGAAATTGGAAAGATAGGTGTTGGAGGTGTGGATATTACTCGAGGGGAAGTACTGTCCTCTAAATAAAAATGTGCAGTCTGGAAACATTTCCTGGAAAGAAAAGAAGGCAATTTATACTACTAGCTGGAATGGACAAGAAGACAACTTCTGAGATGCTTAAAAATTATGACAGAAATCTTCAGAATTAAAAAACATAAGTGGAAATCTATCACCTACTTTTACAAAACACAGTTATTAAAGAATTTTACAGCCTCCAAATTTATCTCAGTTTTACCTGTTCCAGATGCGAAGAGCGAGCAGGTATCAGACATGCTATAAGCAAAGGTAACACTTGAACTTGCAGTTGGTGCCAAGGAGTAGGATAGCTCAATACCCTAGCTGCTCTTCTACTGTTGCTGTATACCAGGGTGTCCTGCCACTTTGGACAGGATCAGAGTGGAAAAGATAGCCTATCCAAAGCTATTTTTCACTCAATATTTAAAGGATCATGCCGTTCTGAGGCTATTCAGCTGCTAGCAAAAGTTAGCAAGGAATGACCAGGTAGAAGTGAATTTCCACTATGGTAACATTTTGATGAAAAAATACAGCTTTATATTACAAGTGTGACACTGTCGTAAGGACAAAACGAAGTGAAGAAATAATGAGCGTGTAACCAAAAACAGGGGTGATTTTCTCTCCAACAGATGCTAGCCTTGATGAGGGTTTTGAGGATGAGTATATTTGGAATCAACCACAACTATGACCTACAAGGTCACCTGAATCTATTTTCATTTAGATAATAAGAGTAACATCTGGTAAGAGCTCATGCAAACTATTGAGAAGAGCAAAGAACCAACTGCTGCTGTAAACTAATGCAAACTATCATTAATTAAAAAATGTAGATAATTAAAACTGCTAATGACACTCTTTGATGTGGGTCATTTAATTTATTTGAAGCATTACTCATAAGTGGTTAAGTTTAAATGGAAAGATCTGTTTGAGTGAAAGTGCCAATCTCGTTTTTCATTTGAAAAATCCAAGCAACAAGATATTTATCCTAATGAACTTTAACATTTGTTCTTATATGACACACTTCAATTGTGATATTTTCTTTCAATAATCAGTTCTCTGCATAAAATTCTTCAATGGTTTCCCACTGGAATAAGAACGATATTCCATTATTTCAGCAAGGGCGGTTAGACCCTTTGTGACCTGGTTCCCCCTCCATATCCCCACCAGCAGTCTCATCTCTTATTACTTCTTCTGCAACCACTAGGCTCTAACCCACTGGTCATCCCTTTCTCTTTCCAAGAAGTCCTGCAATATTATCCCAGGGTCGTGGTTCTTGGTGTTCCCTCTGGCCACTTGCCTCTTTCCCATCACTTACACATTGGCTTAAATGCCACTCCCTCTGAGAGTCCTCTGACCACCTAAGCTATTAATAAAACTATAAGCCCCTCTGGCTAAGTCACTATTCTACCCCTTTTTTGCTTGTTTTATGGCACTTATCACTCTCTGAAATACTTTATTTATATATTTGTTTATTCATCGTTCATAATTTTAGTTGGTCCTCCCTCACCAGAATATAAGTCCCCCAAAAGCAAAGATCCATGTGCGTGCTCAGTCGTGTCAGACTCTTTGCAACCCTATGGCCTATGGCCCATTAGGCTCCTCTGTTCATGGAATTTTCCAGGCAAGAATACTGGAGTGGTTTGCCATTTCCTTCTCCAGGGGATCTTACTGACCCAAGGATTGAAGCCACATCTCCTGTGTCTCCTGCACTGGCAGGCAGATTCTTTACCACTGAGCAACCTGTGAAGCCCAACAAAAGGCAAGACACTTGGTCTTAATGTAGTGTTAGTCCTCATAATAATGTCTGGCATGTTATAGGTGCCCTGGAATATTTGTTCAATGAATTCACTGCCATAGGTATCAATAGTACAAAATTATATACTTTATTTATAACTCTAATGTCACAAGTTTAAAAACAAATCCAAAGGTAATGATGTGCACAGCAAAAAAAAATAGCTATCTGCTGTGATAGTACAATCATAATCAAACCTGTGAGAGTACAGATAATTGACAGAACACACGAATGTCTTCGACAGGGAAGAGGTGATGTAGGAGGAAGACAAGTGCATGCACCATCAACTGTGATGTGGGGCAAAAAGGCCCCAAGCAAGGCTCATATCCTGAAGAGTGGAAGAAGCCTGGCAGAGTAATGAGAAATGGAAAGAGGAGGGCCACAGGTCTTAAGATAAAGATTTTTTTCTATTGAAAATCCACATCTGAGCAGAACTGACACCAGTCTGGAGCAGAAACTTCAGGAAAGTGTGGGTCATCTGTGCAACCACAGATGTAGTATCTTCTGCCCCACTGATAGGGAGACACTGGATTTGATACTTGCTTTTAAGATCACAGGATTAAAAATCTCTTTGATTCCTTTAAAATATGGTTGCAAAAGCCAGCTGAAAGGGCTTTTCTTTATTTTTCAATGAATCTTAGAGTTGTAAAATATTTAATACCTTAAGGGACCTAGTGCAATATCACAGCTAATATCAGAGTCCTTCCTCTAGCATCTCTGACATATAAAAAGGATTCAGTTTGAATCCTTCTGTGACAAGGAGCTTACTTCTCTATGAATCATCTTTAGCTACTACACATTTCTTACACTAACCCGAACATCAATCCCTTGTAAGTATCTCCAAATGGTACCCAAAGAGGAGACCCTCCTGTTCCAATGTAACGCCTCTTACTGTTGATATTTTTCTTATATTGAGCCTCAAACCTATCTCCCTTTTACTTTGACATATTGGCTTTAGCTCTGTATCTTACAGATTTTTAGATTGTAGTATCCAAATCTTTAAATACCTAAACCCTACCTATCTGTGGTCCAAACCTTTTTTGACTTTTCTCCTTGAAGTTTATGTTCAATAACAAATGTTGTAGATCACTGAACATGTCTTGCCTGCTCTAACTCAGTTATTTCTTCTCCCTGCTTTAAACATGGTTCTTCTTTTGACCAAAATGCCTCGGTCACTAATGTGCCATGCAAATATTTCCTTTCAAAAGACAGCTCAGTGGCATCTTCTCTGTGAAACAGCCTCTCATTTCTTAAGCAGATTCTTGCACTCCACTTTCTGTTTCTATTATAATGAACACAAATGTCCATTCACACTCTTGTTTAAAAAGATTGCTTTGAAAAATATGCTTAATTAATCCAAGAATGACCTTCAATTTATTTTAAATATTTTAATTAATTGGTGGTAAAAGTAATCATTTTGTAGTATATTTGTTTTGGGCCTTTATCCTCATTATATATATTTTTTAAAGATGGGGCCATGTCTTTTGATTTATGTAGACCCAATTTTAAATACAATGCCAGGAGTGCAATAGGTATTAAATGTTGAATGATTAGATGGATTTCCAGTAGAATTTCCAGTAGAATTCCACCAACCATAATGTATACAGATGCATCCTAGACTCTCTTGCCTACCGGAGCCTCAAATGAGATTAACTTAAAATTTCAAAACATTTGGGAGGAAGAGGTAGAATATACAGCTAGAGAAGGATGGATTGATGGGTGGATGGATGGATGGATGGATGCCTAGACGGAGGATGTGTCTGAGAGAATGGGAAGAAGGCAATATCTCTTAAAATGGGAAAAGGCAAATTAAGACATATCAGTACCAAGGTTTAAGATGTTGCTAATATTCCTTGTAGTAAATTCCAGCTCCTCTTTTCAGCTATGTAATCAAACATTTGTTGGTTTTAGAAAATAAGTGGTCTAGTAATGTTACTTGTATTAACAGGTAACAAAAGAATCTTATAAATCATACCAATAAGCTTAAAAGTAGGAAACAATTAAAATAGTACAGGATTCATTCTGGATGAAGAGCATCTGTATGTGGCTTAGGAACTCTTTATGGTACAGTCTTACCTAGGAGGTGACATTCTATATAAAAGGTAGCGTGGCACTGGAGTCCTCCATTCTGGATGGTAGCTACCAATGACCCACAAATTTAAATTTAATATCAAGAGAAAAATTATATTGCTTCTCTTCCCACTCTCTCCAGTCAGAATAAGGGTGCCTATGGAAAACTCTGTTCTATATTGCTTTTGATGGAGTGCTGTTTATTTGAACACATTTTTGGTGTTTTTCATATTCTAACTACTAAAAAAAGCTCTCCAAAATTTTCTCTTTGTCATCTTTAAAGTGAACTTTTTGAAGCTATTCTTATGGAAATAATTTTGTGTCTTGGAAACTTATGATTTGGCTCATGTAAATTATACCTTAAAACATCTGGAAAATAATTTCAAGGCATATTATTTAATGTATGACAAGATTTGGTATCTATGGTCCATCTGTTCTGTATCAGCAGTGAGTGTCTTCACGTCTATGTGCTAAGTGTTTGTAACTCCGTCTCCTGCTAATTATCACTCAGCCATGAAGAAAAAAGTGATGACTGTTTTAAACTTGTAGACATAGGTCCTATCAATCAATGTTAATCTGATTATTTAATTTACACCTTTCATCACATTATTTGGAATTAAAAGCTAGAAATGTATAATTATTATTCCAGTTTTTGGATCCTTACACAAATATGAAACAATATTCATTATGCTGTACTCATCACAGAAACCCTGAAGAAAATCTGACTCCAATCTAAAAGATAATCTCTCCCCCAAATAGTAAAAAGAGGACACTAATTCCTAGATGGGTGACTTGCCCAAAGCTATATAATAAATGTTGGGCAGAACTGGAAAAGAGACCCAGATTTTATCACCTCTGATTTGTTCTGCCTTCCTGCTATGGCATGCTTTCTCTTAAGGTTTATACCAAACGTAAGAGACCACTTTGAGTTAAGTAAATTAGGCAAAAGAGAGGATTTATCATACCATTTGTGATTATTTTTTCTCCTAAAGAATTAGGTTAGAGAAGTGTTTTAATATATAAACTGGAAAAACTTATAAGGACAATGTTACTATTAGTATTAAGAGTCTTGCTGGTATGTCATTAGATTTTTAAACCTTTCTACAGGCTATAGTTTGCACAAAGGTCTAAAATGTTTCCATATTGGTGAATGAAATCATGTTGCTCAGAAATGCAGCTACCCTTGGATGTGAATAATTCAGACAAACTGTGAAGAATGCACTGCCATTGTCATTTTGTAGTTTAGCAAATAGTACTCCTAGTGTATTTGTCTCACTGATGTAAAAAGTTACATTTGGGAGTGAATTAACTTCAAATGGCCGTGAGTTGGACAGTTATGTTAAATTTATAAATGGATAAGTAAGAGTAACAAATTTTATCAGGACATTTGATTATTAGATATAAAATATATACATAAAACTCTAAGAGTGTTCATATTTTAAACTAACACTCTGTACTCAAATTATATGTGTTATTTGTAAGGAGAACAGAAACATTTCATGGAGGAAGGTCAAATTAGTATTTTCCAACTTATAATTTCATCTTTTTTTATCCACATAAGTATGGATGGAATGGCCTACTAATAACAAAAGATATAAACCACTCCAGACTTGACTTTACCATGAAATCTCAAATCATATTAAATAAGGCACTGATTTTCAATTTTGTAGAAAATAAACTTGGAATATTAAGTAACAGATTAAAAAACTCATTCTAATTACTTCAACCTTTTAACTATAAACTATCTAACACTTTAACTGAAATTTATTCTAACACTATTTACTATGAAATAGAATATGATCTCATTTCCCACCCTATTTTATGTTTGTCTAACTTCAATTCCCATTAACTTCAAAAATTGACTTGGCAGGGAAAATCAGCTTAGATATAAAACAGTAATCTGAACAAACATGACATGAGTGTTGGTAAGAAGTCTGGCCAACAAGTCCCGTGGGGAGTAAGAAGAAAGCAATATGAATTCTTGGTGAGCAAACATTTATGCATTAGGTACTGTGCTGGTGGTACTCTGCTAAACATGAAATCTTCTGTCAAAAGAGGCACTGGTGATTACAGGAATCATTAAAGAAAGCAGTTTTGTTTGCATGATGTTATGGACACAACAGACTCCTAATCCATTCATGATAACAAAAGCATGATCTGTTTGCTATAGTCTGCAGTCTACTCTGTTCTTCAAAAGAAGTCAGATATGAAATATGGCTGCTCATGGAAACAGTCTACCTTAGTCAACCAATATACAACCACATGCAGCTAGATGATCCAACCCCACAGTCTCAGACACACACAGCTCATCCCTCCTTTCCAGCCTTCCTACCTGCGGGGACCCTGCCTGGCACACCCTTCTCCTTTAGTTCCTCTTTGTGAATCCTATCCAGCTCAAGCTCAACATTTCTCATTTATGCTGTCCATTCTGGCCCACCAAGCTCCTTTTTTCTCTGACTACTCTTAGCATTAAGAGATTTCAGCTACCAAAACCTGACAACGATGCCACAAAAAAAGAAAACTATAGGCCAATATCACCGATGAACATAGATGCAAAAATCCTTAACAAAATTCTAGCAATCAGAATCTAACAACACATTAAAAAGATCATACACTATGACCAAGTGGGCTTTATCCCAGGGATGCAAGAATTCTTCAATATCTGCAAATCAATCAATGTAATACACCACATTAACAAACTGAAAAATAAAAGCCATATGATCATCTCAGTAGATGCAGAGAAAGTCTTTGACAAAATCCAACATCCATTTATGATAAAAACTCTCCAGAAAGCAGGAATAGAAGGAACATACCTCAACATAATAAAAGCTATACATGACAAACCCACACCAAACATTATCCTCAATGGTGAAAAATTGAAAGCATTTCCCCTAAAGTCAGGAACAAGACATGGGTGCCCACTTTCACCACTACTATTCAACATAGTTTTGGAAGTTTTGGCCACAGCAATCAGAGCAGAAAAAGAAATAAAAGGAATCCAAATTGGAAAAGAAGTAAAACTCTCACTGTTTGCAGATGACATGATCCTCTACTTAGAAAACCCTAAAGATTCCACCAGAAAATTACTAGAGCTAATCAATGAATACAGTAAAGTTGCAGGATATAAAATTGACACACAGAAATCCCTTGCATTCCTATACACTAATAATGAGAAAATAGAGAAATTAAGGAAACAATTCCATTCACCATTGCAACGAAAAGAATAAAATACTTAGGAATATATCTACCTAAAGAAACTAAAGACCTATATATAGAAAACTATAAAACACTGGTGAAAGAAATCAAAGAGGACACTGCTGCTGCTGCTGCTAAGTTGCTTCAGTCGTGTCTGACTCTGTGCAACCCCATAGACGGCAGCCCACCAGGCTCCCCCGTCCCTGGGATTCTCCAGGCAAGAACACTGGAGTGGGTTGCCATTTCCTTCTCCAATGCATGAAAGTGAAAAGTGAAAGTGAAGTCGCTCAGTCGTGCCAACTCTTAGCGACCCCATGGGCTGCAGCCCACCAGGCTCCTCCATCCATGGGATTTTCCAGGCAAGAGTACTGGAGTGGGGTGCCATTGCCTTCTCCAAAAGAGGACACTAATAGATGGAGAAATATACCATGTTCATGGATTGGAAGAATCAGTATAAAGAAAATGAGTATACTACCCAAAGCAATCTATAGATTCAATGCAATCCCTATCAAGCTACCAACGGTATTTTTCACAGAGCTAGAACAAATAATTTCACAATTTGTATGGAAATACAAAAAACCTCGAATAGCCAAAGCAATCTTGAGAAAGAATGGAACTAGAGGAATCAACCTGCCTGACTTCAGCGATCAAGACAGTATGGTACTGGCACAAAGACAGAAATATAGATCAATGGAACAAAATAGAAAGCCCAGAGATAAATCCACGTACCTATGGACACCTTATCTTTGACAAAGGAGGCAAGAATATACAATGGAGAAAAGACAATCTCTTTAACAAGTGGTGCTGGGAAAACTGGTCAACCACTTGTAAAAGAATGAAACTAGAACACTTTCTAACACCATACACAAAAATGAACTCAAAATGGATTAAAGATCTAAATGATAGACTAGAAACAATAAAACTCCTAGAGGAGAACATAGGCAAAACACTCTCCGACATAAACCACAGCAGGATCCTCTATGACCTACCTCCCAGAATATTGGAAATAAAAGCAAAAATAAACAAAAAGGACCTAATTAAAATTAAAAGCTTCTGCACAACAAAGGAAACTATAAGCAAGGTGAAAAGACAGCCTTCAGAATGGGAGAAAATAATAGCAAATGAAGCAACTGACAAAGAACTAATCTCAAAAATATACAAACAACTCCTGCAGCTCAATTCCAGAAAAATAAATGACCCAATCAAAAAGTGGGCCAAAGAACTAAATAGACATTTCTCCAAAGAAGACATACAGATGGCTAACAAACACATGAAAAGATGCTCAACATCACTCATTATCAGAGAAATGCAAATCAAAACCACAGTGAGGTACCATTTCACGCCAGTCAGAATGGCTGCTATCCACAAGTCTACAAGCAATAAATGCTGGAGAGGATGTGGAGAAAAGGGAGCCATCTTACACTGTTGGTAGGAATGCAAAATAGTTCAGCCACTATGGAGAACAGTGTGGAGATTCCTTAAAAAACTGGAAATAGAACTGCCATACGACCCAGCAATCCCACTTCTGGGCATACATACTGAGGAAACCAGAATTGAAAGAGACACATGTACCCCAATGTTCATCGCAGCACTGTTTATAATAGCCAGGACATGGAACCTAGATGTCCATCAGCAGATGAATGGATAAGAAAGCTGTGGTACATATACACAATGGAGTATTACTCAGCCATTAAAAAGAATACACTTGAATCAGTTCTAATGAGGTGGGTGAAACTGGAGCCTATTATACAGAGTGAAGTAAGCCAGAAAGAAAAACACCAATACAGTATACTAATGCATATATATGGAATTTAGAAAGATGGTAATGATAACCCTGTATGTGAGACAGCAAAAGAGACACAGATGTATAGAACAGTCTTTTGGACTCTGTGGGAGAAGAAGAGGGCGGGATGATTTGGGAGAATGGCATTGAAACATATATAATATCATATATGAAACGAATCGCCAGTCCAGGTTCTATGCATGATACAGGATGCTTGGGGCTGGTGCACTGGGATGACCCAGAGGGATGGTACGGGGAGGGAGGTGGGAGAGGGGTTCAGGATGGGGAACACGTGTACACCCATGGTGGATTCATGTTGATGTATGGCAAAACCAACACAATATTTCAAGTAATTAGCCTCCAATTAAAATAAATAAATTTACATTAAAAAAAGAGAGATTTAAGCTGCCATGCATACACTTCTGTGTAATATTTTACACATTTTTCACTGAAAACTCTTTCTCTTCAATAAGCATAAACATCTTGACAGTGGTGACTCTCCATTCATTCCTTTTTTCATACGCTCCCACAGTATTTCACACAATACTGAGCACATGGGAAACAGTCAATAAACACACTAAATATTTTTTAATAAACTGAGAAAAGATATTTTGGAATAACACAAAGAGTGGTGATGATAAACTTATAGACGGATGTTGCTAAACAAAAGGAAATGGAGTATAAATCTTCTGAACAAAACCCTCTTTTAAAACAAAAGGATAAAGTACTAAGTTATGCCCTTTCTTGGTTTAGATAGGTTTCCTTATATCATCATAAAGTCCTTGCTTTCCAACAGACACGGTTATAGCAGTTATACTGATTTGTATTACATCCCTAGTAAACATAAATTTGCACTGTGTTCCATTTGCTATAGGATCAGAAGTTTATGTCAGGTGCAATGTTCCTTGCCGTTTAAAAGTTTCAATAGGTTATTGATAAGAATGAAGCTATATCTCATCTTCAAGGCAAACAATAATGAATTTTAAAATCCCATTCCTCTTAATATAGTCATTTACTTTATCTTCAAATTGCATTCTATTTTAATGCTTGATTTGTACTTTTGTGTATGGGTTATCATTTTTTGTATTAGCATGCATTTGATATGTATCTTGTACAAAATCCACTGCTATAAAAATATTTTTCACTATATAAAAAACGATGTTTTCCAAAATAATAACTTTTAAAGTTATAAAAGCTCAAGCATTTAACTGAGAACCTTAGATGCTATGGTAACATCAGAATGTTCATTAGATTAACATGAAGGTAAAACTGTCAAAATACTGTATTAAATATTAACTGAAGTCAAAGTTCCTCCATTTTACCTTTAATTGTTTGACAGAAGTGTGAAGAATAGTCAGATCTTTTATTATTATGTCTTTGGATTCACAAATTCTTCTTACTCAGAGTTACCTGGATAAATTAGTGGTAGCTCTCAAGTACAGTGAATTTTGAGTATGTTTTGCAGAACATTCAGGTAAAACAAAAGTAAAATCTGAGCTCTATGAAATACACATCCAAAACATTTAACTTACCTCCAGTAGATGAGAATACCCACAAGAACCACTAGACAGATAAAAGTCAGGGCCGACACGATCACAAGGGGTATAACTGCCTTCTTCTCGGATTCCAGCCCCTCAGCTAGACCAATACGAGACTCATGGCTACTATTACTGGCCTCTGTAGTCGGAGAAAATTGAGAAAGTTGATATTTAAGCTTGAGGGAAAAGCACAACATTTTTCAACTGAATAACTGCAATCTTCTTGCTGTTGCTTACCTTTAAAATTTCTCTGACCCAAAGCTTAAAAGTAAGGCAGTTACAAAATAAATGAGTCATAGGTGTGAAATATACTGTGTGGGGAATTTAGTCAATAATTATGCAATATCTTTATGGTAATAGACTTATTGTGGTGATCAATTTGAAATGTTCAGAGGTATCGAATCACTATGCTGTGCAGCAAGGACTAACCTGGTGTTACAGATCAATTACACTTCACAAACAAACAAGCTCATAGAAAAAGAGAAAAAAGGAAGGCAGGCTATCAGAGCTCAGGAACTATAATATCCAGCAAAGACTGGTAACCAGGAAGCAAAATACTGCCTTGAAAAGCTTGTGAAAGGAAACTAAAGTATTAAAATAAAAACTATTCAGTTTTTTAATAAAAATGATCCAGAAAAACAATGCTACTTACTGAATCACCATATATAATCTTGATTTCCCAAAATAAATTGTAGTGGAAATATTTTTCATCCCACAGTTAGGTAAATAATTAGGAGCAATTAATAATTTCATAAAGAGAGACTCTTAGGATAACTCTTCTTACATTAAGATAACCCTTCAATCCAGCAAACTATTTAAAATTTAGACATTTTGAATTCCCTTATTGCCAACTGTTTTTCTCTATCAAAAATAAAAATACTTTTGCATGTGAATTGAAGGAATGCACAGATCTAAGGCATTCTTTTTAAATACACAAGTGTAAATTATGAAAAAGTCTAAATTCTGTCCTTGGGTTATTTTAGAAGATAGCAAATAACTATTTTTTTGTGACAAATCAGGTACATTTTTGTTCTAGAACTTCAAAATCACTGCAAACAAAGCTATCTTTCTAAGTTGTTAAAAAATGTTTTAGAACTTCAGAGTGTCAGTGACCAGTCACAATTCCTCCCTTCTACTTTGAGGTATGTGCAGTGGGAAACCAAGATGATTGTCATCAGAACCCTAACAGGATGCTACAACAAGCTGACACCGCTACAAACTAACAGTCCTTATCCTGTCCACCTGTAGGATCTCTGGAGTAACTAAGTTTAAATTCCTCATCAGAGTCTACCTTGCTTCCAACATATATGGTACATCTGGTATAAAAGTACCTTGGTATACTAAGTACCATACTCTTAGTGATAGACAATGGGCATTAATTTAATTGAAAATACTATCAATTTAATGGAAAATATCTGAGGATAAATTTGACAGTCACAGATTCATAAATAGAGCACTGAAATATGTCTAACTGGAGAGAACTTGAGAGTTAAAACGATAGACTCCTTCTGTAAAGACAGGTGATGCAGAAAGGGTCAAGAATTTAATCCACATATAGGAAATGCATCAAAGGATTATAAGTGGCAACCAAATATTCCAAGATGTGTATTTTTATAATTACAGAAGCATTTGTGAGAAAAAAATGGAATTCAAAGTTGTGACTGGAAATAATGAAACTGTTTAAAAAGTGGGAATATTGTAAGTCAGTTGATCCTTGAGCTGTAGTTAATATTCTTATGAGAGAAGGCTAAACTTCACCTTCTATTACATTAACCATACACTCTGGTCATTACCTACTGTGGGGAGACTTATTCAGAAGCCTAAGTTTGAATGCACTGGTATTGCTTTATGAAATTTAGGAAAGCATTTTGTTTCATACACAATTGTCTTCCCATTTTTTTCCTATTGTTACAATAGAAATAGTTTGTGGTTAATAAAGGAAATAATCCACTTAGCAAAGTCTCTGGTACCTAGAAATTACAAAGGAAGGTTAGTATTATTATCTATTTCAGTCATTCTTGAAGTAGGTCCCCCAGAATAGTGGCATCGGCATCACCTGAAACTTGTTAGAAATGTATATTTAGGGCCCTTCTTCAACCATCCCAAATCTACTGAAAAAGAGACTCTGTAGGTAAAACTCAGCAATCGATGTTTTAACAAACCCTCTGGGTGATTCTGATCCACATTAAAGTTTAAGAACCAATGATGTACATTAACTTACATACAAAGTGAGTTTATATAATTTCACTAGTCTTCAACGACCACAAATATTCATTGCAGTAGGCACATAGCTGTATGTGTGTATATATATGTATTTAGATGTGTACATATCTCATTTATATAGATGTATGTACATACATATATATGAGATATGTCTGATCAAATATGTGATACATATGTCAGATATATAACACATGAAATATGTAACAAATCACAATATATATATATATATGTATGTCATGCATACTATATACATGCATTATACACACACATGCACACACTCAGAATTTTGTATGTAGACTTTACTCATAAGTTCTCTGGGATGTCTGATTTTAAAACAAACCTTTTAATTAGGGAATTGGAATGATAAAGCCAAGATAATTACATATAATGAAACCTAAATATTTTATATGAGCTACCACATGAAAGTAAAAACAATCAACTGGCTGCTTTGTATACTATAATGAAGAGCAACTAGTTATACTGCTTTTTATATTCATTAGTTGACACTAAAATATGTTTGGATATGGCTCCATAGTATATATGAGTTACCTAAATAATAAGGCAAGAATGTGCTAATGATTAGGAAATAAATAAGAATAATATTGGTTTGCAAATTAAGCATTATTTATATTTATATATATTCTACTGTTCTCAATCATGAAAATGTAGTCTCTAAGAGACAGACACCAATGACACATGTTTCCAGTCTTAGTTTTTTTTATTAACTTCCTGTGTGACCTTGATCAAGCAGTCTAGTATCTTTAGGACTCAGTCTATGCATTCATAAGTTGCAGGTACTAATATCTGTCTTATCTATATTATTTTGAGGAGCATGTCTTATAAATTATTCTACATTCTAAAAAATAGGTAATAAAATGGTAAGTTTCAGAATTAGTGTATATGCATTTGATAGAGAGGCATTTTCAATTATTGGATAAGACAAACTACATATGATTTTTTAGATATGTTTTAAAAACAGGCAAGAATTTTCCCCTATATGATCTTATTTATGTCATCAATTACATTACTTGATGCTGTTAGATGTTATATTCATATTGTTTTCTCCTCATCAGTAGGAAAACATCCTCAAATTAAATAAATCTAATTAGTGCATTGAAGAGAAAATACAGTAATTTTAGTCAGTAATTTCAGGTTTGACATTTTACAGTATATAGTCTTTTCATAACAGATAATCTAGCAATAACATATAGATGATGTCACTATAAAATAAGATAGAAAAATGGATGCATTCCTGATGTTTTCTTTTTAAATCAATCTAATAAAAATTAAAAAACCAAAAGAACTATAATTGAAGCTGGATAACAATTCATATATAAGGCAATACTAATGAATATGGTGACCCATGAATTATACTTATTTTCACATAACAGAGTTTAAGTGTTGAAAACTGGAATGCAATGCTAAGTAGGTATCAAATCAGAATGTAGAAAAACTTCTCTATCAAAATGTACACGCTTTTAATTGCTGCTGCACTGAAGGAAAAGTACATAACTCATTCAAGGAAAGGAAATAACAAAGAGGAAAACTATCCTAATAAGACTGGTATCTATGTTCTGGATTTTAAATACCTACTTTTACAAAATAATAGTGCAAGATGTTACTTTATTTTTTGACTCACTGTTGAGATTTAAATATTTTTCATTGTTCATTTAAAAAGATGTCTTAAAATGTAGTAAAAGCAAATTATAAAACTTAAGATCAAGGCAATGAAATTATCTAGTATTTCATATTCTTAATGGCATTGAATTTCCCCTTTCTGCACCGCCCCCCGCCACCCCCCGGCATCTAAAGCAAACATCTGTATTATATATACTGCAAGCAATCTGCTGGAAGAAACATCTGGCTATAAATTAGTTTGCATAAAATACATTAACAAATGAAATGCATTTCTACAGAAAATGTTCTTGTGTTGTACACCTTGTCATACAGTACCTATACATATTATGCATATTAATGGCCATTATCTAACTTCTTAGAAAGGTATGTAACAACAAGTATAAAGTAGAAGGTATTTTGTTAGTTCACACTGCCCTCTTTAGGCAATGTTAAGGTAATCAAAGAGACATTCTTAAAAAATTAAATCTTAAAAAAATATCTTACCATTAAACTTTCAAAACATAGCAATAGAACTTTTTTCTAAAGTCCCCAATCTGATGTGGATGTCCAAAATATCTAATTGCTTTCCACTGAGTGGGTCAGAGAGAGACACATATGTCATATTATATCAGAGTTTGTAATTCGATAGATTTAGTTGGCAATGTAATTTAGAATATGCATAAATATCAAAACTAAAATCATCCAAAATACACTCCAATCTATTATTTAAAAAGCAGTGTACTAAAAATGTATTATATACACATAATTGCTCTCACATATAACAGGCATCTTGTGGAATATGAAAGAATTGACAATAGAAATCATCTTATCTGTTTTGGAGAGAGTTAATCTAAGGATAAAAACACATTCAGTATTTCTTTGAAATAATGAAAAAAATCAAATTTTAAAACCTGTAAATTGATTTATAAATATCCTGACTTTTAAAAACGATGGCCATTTTACCAAATACCTCTTTCCAAGATTTTTCTTTCTTTTTCTTTTTTGAGGCAGAAAGCCATCACACCTCAATCTATCCCTTGGATCCGTAACTAACCTGCCTCTGAAATGTTGAACACTTCTGAATGCCCGCTAGTAATAGTCGGTGTTGAGGACTGTGGGGATCCAGGAGTTATTTCTGAGTCACCTGTTTCCAGTACCCCATCACCATCTTTTTCATTAATATCAGGAAAACTGAAATCTGTGGAAGTCTCATTATCATTAAGGCTATCTGAGGCACCTTGCCCTGATCCACTCTCTTCATCACTTGTAAGAACTGCCCAAGCGTTAGATTCTGGACTGAAAGGAAGCAGGGTATTGTGAGTCTGAACATCATTTTCCTGTTTTCCATCATTGCGCTTCTGGGGTGGCACATTTGTTGGTGGTGATTTATCAGGACTTCTGTCCATATCAGTCTGATCGTCTGATATGACACCTGTGATTCTATTTCCTTCTTCAGAATTCTGAGATAGTGCATATGAGATTGGGTTATTCTGATCCACAGAACTGTTCTGCTGGGTGTCTGAGTCATTCATCACCTTTTCCTGTGATTCTCTATAGGAGAAGCATGACATACACCTATTGATGGATAAGCCATCCTTATCTCTGTCATCATAATCATCATCACCGTAATCATCAATATCACCATTGTCACCACCACCCACCAAATTGGCATCAGATCGGGCACTTTGAATTGGCTCAGAAGTTGTTCTGGAAGGAAACAGCAACTTGGTTGTGGTTACAGAACCATCCTTGTTGGGAGAAATGGCTGAAATGGAAATATACACATTTCCTAAAGGGACAGAAGGATCAGCAGTTACAACTGGATCAGAAACAACTGTAGGAATACCAGCCAATACCTCGTCGGTGACAGGGCCCTTGGTGGAGGTGAAGACTTCATCAGAATAAACAAGCTTATTTATAAGCGTATCTGGTGGTGCAACTGATAAAACAGGAGTAGCAAATGCATGCCTTCCTTCTGGAGGAAAGGCCTGGTTAAGCTCCAAATTGGCAGTTTGGAACAACTCATCATTACTGTACAATGAAGGTACTGTTTGGTGGGAACTTTCGCTTTTATGCAAAAGTGGTTCAGAATATTTCTCACTTGCATAAGAAATGGTTAAAACTTGAAGTGAAGCAACATGCGTATTAGGAGTAGATGATACATCAGAGATTGGTACAGATGGAGAGTGCAGCGTATTTTCCCTTGAAGCGGCACTGGATGCCATGAGATGTGGTACTGTAGAACTAATGTGATCGACCTTGGGGGTTTCAACCACTATTGGGTCACTAGGCACAGCTGGCAGAGCAGTTTTAAGCAACAAGTCAACACCAGAAGCCTGAAAGGAAGGTTGCAGCAATACTTCAGTACTAAAAGAAGCTGAGGGCTCATAAGCTAAGAGCTGAGTTGAAGGAGATAACATTTCACTAGAAGTAGGGTCAGAGGATGCTGGCTCTGAGTGTGTACTAAGCGCAGGTTTAAGTGAAGTGTCACCAAATGCTTGAGATACAGCGTGTGAAGACTGAACCGGAATGTTATTTTCTGGAATTTGACTAATCTCATGATCATAAACCTTAGTGGCAGTAAAAGCAAGAAGCTCTGGGAGGATGCCCTCTGGGCTAGAAGTGGAGGCAGAGGATTCTTGTAAAGAGGTATTCAGTGTATTTACACGATCATATAGGTCAGGCATGACTGTGCTTTCAGAGGGGTAAACCAGGTCACTGAAAGAAGAAATGTGCCGTTCTGTCTCCTCTCCGTGTATTCTGTCACTTTTAGAAAGTAGCTTGTTATCGTCACCAGACATAGAGGTTGGATATGTAAATTCAGCTACAGAAACGGGTGAAGACATGTTAAGGGCTGTCAGACCGTCTGTGTCAGGCACAAAAAATTCACTATCAGAGGAGGCTCCAGACCACTCCCCATCACCAGAGAGCCCCTGAGTGGGCTGCAGCAACAATGCGCTTGGGGTTACTAAGGGAGACTCGGGCATAGGTAGGTGGTGACTAAGGCTGCTAGATAAGGAACCCTGAACAGAATCACGCCCAGGTACCGCAGAACTGTCAGAAACCCTGAAGAGGTGTTGGGAGCCCTCCTCATTAGTTAAGGCATAAGAAGGTTCAGGCCCTGAAGAACGTGCATGCATCATGACATCACTGCTGGATGCTTCAGCTGGAGAAAACACAAGCGTTTGATAAAGAACAGCAGGCTTGCTAGCACCAAATTCCAAGGTCTCCGAAGCAGCACGCGTAGTGATCTGATGCGACACGGCATCAGAATACGGAGCAAGGCTGGGCTCTAACAGCAAATCACCCCCAGCCACCGGCAGAGAAACATGCAGGGACCCCTGATCGCTCTCAAGAGCTGCAGTAACTTGCGGAAGGATCTGAGAGATCGTATACACACGGTGAAGCAATTCACTACTGGAGGAAGCGGAGGAAAATGGGAGCAAAGGCGCACCATCATAGGAAGACAGGATGGATTCGACTGACACACCGACACTGGGAAATACAGGTGTAGCATGCAAGGCCCGATCACTACTTGAAGCAGCAGGGGTAGTGTTGAGGGTCTGGTTGTCAAGCAACAAGGGGGTGACTAGAGGAAAGACTTCACTACTGTAGGAAGGTTGGAGAGATGCCTCACCATTGTACACTGGTTGAGTTGTCTGCGCGTGTACCACGTTGACGGTGGGGACCGAATGGTGTTGTCCGGAGGACGGAGTAAAAGCGTGAGGTGTCACCTCAGTGGGAAAGTACGCAAAGGTAGAATACTGTGGCATTCGCACATCTGAGACCGAGGGACCCTGTGACAGCAGTGGGCCTGGAGGAGAGGATTCTGTTGTCTTCTCAGATTCGTCACTATCCACGTCGGTGTAATTAGTCTGGAGAAGGCTCTCTCTACCTGACCCGACATCGGGCAGTGTCGTCACGTCTGTCGTACTAGGAAACCACACATTTCCATCAACGGAAGGATCCTTGAGAGATTCTTCCGAACCTGAGGAGGCTGAATCTTCTGAAGCATTTCTCGCAGATTCTGGGATAAAGACATCGTATGTGACGACCTCTGGGTTTTCTGAAGGAAATACACCGCCATGAGGTGTGTTCTCAGAGACGAATGGCACAGCGGAAGTTGCGGGACTGGAGCCGGAAGAATCATCGGCTCCTGGATCGAGCTTGAAACTGGTCAATAAACTCTCTTCCTCACTGATATCAGTAGATACCTCTTGCGATTCCGTCGTAGAAAATGTATCTGAATATTCCACCGTCCCGGACAAGTTCATCTGTGGAAATCGGAGAATGGTTTTAGAGTCGTCACTTGAAGAGGCTGAAGTGCCTGCCAGAGTGAGAGGGGGAGGCTGGGTCACAGTCTGTGAAGTCGAAGGAACGTCTTTTTCTGGGTCTAATTCAGTGACCGGCTGGGAAGTGGAATCTAAAGATATGTTGGGAATATCACTCTTTCCAGAGAACTCGCTTCCTCTTGCTGGGGAGCGGTTAGTCTTAGCCTCGTTGTATTTGGTCCCCACTCGGTTGTAATTTGTTGTGGTAGGAATCTGAGGTTCCTTTCTCCTAATCTGGTTTGTGGCACCGTCTCTACCAGGATTCACAGCAGTGTCTCCTTCCATGTCCTTTCCCTCTTCTTCCTTTGAAAAGCAAGTAAGATTTAATGGGATATAAGGAAATTAGAGAAAAGTGATTTTTTTTTTTTTTTTAGTTCTACCAGTGTATTGCTACCAACCCATCTCCCTCCACCCTTCTCATGCACGCGTGCTCAGTCATGTAACCCCATGGACTGCAGCCCTCCAGGCTCCTCTGTCCATGGACTTTTCCAGACAAGAATATTGGAGTGGGTTGCCATTTCCTTTTCCATGAAATCTTAATAATATCTTAAACTGCATTATACTGTGATTCTTCACTTGTGGGATTTTGGAAACTTCTCATAAAGCACCACCCCTCTAGAGGACACGCCTCTATCTTGTAACCAGTATTATCCACACTTGAGGGACAGTAATTCAACTCAACGAAAATATCTTATGGCTGCTTCTTAAAATTTTACTTCATGGAAGTAATTAATAGATATCACAGCTTTGAAAAGGAGACACAGTGTAGTGGTATTTACTTACTGACAGTGTTATTTAACACGGCATTTATTTTCTTGTGTTTATATTTCTCTGTTTAGTTCATCTGGCCACAAGCTAAATAATAATTAGCTTCTTGTAAAATGGCAATAAAACAACTTATTTCAAAGATCAAAGTAGTTGTATATTCAGACTATTTGTATGTATTCAGAATACATCACAATTTTAAAGCTATCCTAACAGGAAAGTTTAAGACTGGAAGAGGTTTTTGGCTTTGTTCGTTTTTGTTTTAAATACTTTTCCCTAGGAGTTCATCTTAAACCTAGGCAGACATTTTTAACAACTGGTCAAAATATGGGCCTATTTCTAGTCATTTAATTTTGTGTTTCCTTTAGAAATACCACTCAGGTGACTCATGAGCACTTAGTTACTATGATGGCTCAGGAGTGATCTGGATAGAGGTTAACCAAAATCCATGGTCTCTTTTTATTTAAACTGTATATATTATAATATGTCTATTCATATGTTTAAAACATTGAATTGCCAAACATATTAAGATATGATATTTTTTGTTCACATGGGACATGGATTTGTCAGTTTCGTAGCACTGTCATCTATTAGATCTTTTAAGATCACGCTCCTTGAAAAAAAGAAAAAAATGACCAAGTACAAATTGGTCAGTGAGAACCTGACCAATATCAGTAGAAAGAATCTGAATCTTAAGCCATGTGTGCTCATGAGCTTTTGTCTCAGACACACAGAAAGCTACATGTATGAAACAGAAGATTTCAAGCTTAATGACTGCATTGTTATCTACAGCTTAATTATTCAGTTGGTTTAAAGTGGTTTTTTAATCTTAAGGCATATGCAACAATCCTGAGAAGTGAGTCAACCTTAATGCTCTGGATTGTATTAATGCTAAAATGGATATTCTCTTAGATTCTCCAGATCCATTTCCTCCCTAGTAGTATTCCTTGATAAAATTTTGCATTCTGATTGATGCCATGTTCACAAGGACAACTAGAAGATTTTACCACATAATTTCCTGAATAAATATTCTTCTCATCTTCAAGCCCCAAAACTTGATGCAAAAGGAAATAAGAACAGTTTGCCTCGGCTCACTCTTGGTGGAAAACACTCTTCTTTCCTTAGAAGTTCTTACAAACATTTGCTTTATAATTTGATACAGTTTTGGTGAAGATCAGTGTTAACCTTAGCAATATGTAGTTTCTGAATTCTTTCTCACTTTTCTAAATCTGGATACTTGCCAGTTTTTTGGTATCACACCACACTCTTACCCTCTACCAAGACATTTAAACTTTGCTCTAGTTGCTCTATTAAAATTTGCTCTGCTCTATTCAAACCTCCATTTTCTTCTCTCCTCATTCTCAGCAGATGGTTTTCCTGATTACAGAGGCAGTAGAAGCCACCAGACAAAAACTCAACTCTTACTAGCATTAAAACATCAAAACCCACCAGGACCAACCAAATCAACCTCCGCTCTTCTCATCCTGTTGTAACAGAGTTGTTGTTCTACTTCCTTTCTAATTTCTGCATTTGTGTTCGAATCCATTCTCTATCATCCTCTCGGAATTAAACACAACTATTTCCCTCCACTTTGTATTTTCAATTTTGCTTTCTTAAATGGATCACTCTTACCAGCTAAAACCCAGATCACTCCTATTTAAAACGAGCATAATGGAAAATCTCCTATTCAACGCCTAGTATTCATTTTACCTCTCCCCTTTTCTTCACAGTAAAGTTCCCAAAACACATGTCATCTATCTTCTCTATATCCTCTGACAATTTCTTTTCTTTAGAACTTTTATTTTTTGGTAATTTTTTTTTTTTTTTTTTGCTTCATTGTGCAGCATGTGGGATCTTAGTTCCCTGGCCAGGAATTGAATCCATGCCCCCTGCAATGGAAGCGCGAAGTCTCAACCACTGGACGACCAGAGACTAGAAGTCCCTGATCTGACAATTTCTTTCAAATTCCACATACCATTGCTTCTCTTCCTCTTTGCTTATTATCCCACACAAACCTCCTTTATCATCCTCTTACTATAAGCTATGTAGACTTCTATAACATTGTTCTTAAAACATAATGCCAATCACCCTTTATTCTGTTACATTTTTGGGGAATAAAAACTATACACACACGAAACACAAATTTCTCTTTCATCACTGTGAGATTCTTAGAATCTGAAGAAGGTGATGGACCTTTCATTAATCCAGCCAACTAAGTCTTATACATTTCTATGGGGTCATACTGTCTCATGTCAACGTTTCAAGAAGAACATAAGATTCATGTTCTATGATTACTTTATATATATATATGAAAAAACAAATATTTTAATGGACACTGTTTCCCAAGATTAAGTTATTGTGAATCTTTCCTCCTCTATGGTTTTGATATGGATCACACCTGTTATCCTTTATGATATCTATTAAAATTTTTTATGGAAAAGCCTTGATTGTGCTGGAGATAGTTTGTCTTTCAAAGTCAGGCATTCCTATTGGAAGAAAACTTGAGGAACATTCCAGAAACTATTCATTTCCACGTTGTTGTTGTTGTTTACTTGCTCAGTCATGTCTGACTCTTTTGCGAAACCATGGACTGTAACCTGCCAGGCTCCTCTGTCTATGGGATTGCCCAGGCAAGAATACTGGAGTGGGTTGCCATTTCCCTCTCCAGGGCATCTTCCCAACCCAGGGATTGAACCTGCATCTCTTGCATTGGAAGGCATATTCTTTACCACTGAGCCACCAGGGAAACCCATATTCAGGCTTAAAACCATTACTGATACATTCCAGGTGTTTGCCAACTTCTATCATTCATTCCTGCATGAATCAATGAAGGTGAATAGTGTTATGAACTGTGTTTGTGTCCCCTCTAAATTCACATGCTGAAACCCTACCCTCTCAAAGTGACAGTCTTAGGAATTGGGGCCTTTGGGAGTCAGTACTAAATGAGGCCATAGGTGGAAGCCTCATGAATGGGATTCATGCCTTTATATTGAGTCATGAAAGGTTGCTTCTTCTGTTCTTCTCCACCATGTGAGGACACAAGTATGCAGTCTACAACTGGAAGGGTGTTTGACACACATCACACACACACACAGATATGCTTAGCTGAATTCTATTGTGTACTCTTGGTGAAATGTGGACTGCTCATTTTGCTAAAATAGTCCTTTGTAAGAGAGAATTGCCATAAGATAAAAAATCACTGAGATAACGGTTCATGTGAAAACACAACCTAACCACTATTTACAGCTAGACAAGAATATTCGTTTTCACAAGTTATCAGCTCATACACATATATGTACTAATGGACACATTCCTACTACCATTAACAATAGAAAACCTGGATTTAACATATTATCTCAGTTCTGGTGAATAGCATATTTGGGCTTAGGATGAAATATAAGATACAAACAGTCATTTTCTCTCTATTTCAAAACTTACGACAATGTTAAAATTTATAAATATCCTTAAAGGCCCATTTACTTCAAGGACCTTGTGCTGGCAACAGACTTTATAATATGCATAGTCCAAACAAAAATAGTCAAATTAAATGGGCAAAAGAATATATACACTTTATATTCTGGTTCACATTTATTATCAATCTATCAATCACTGGTTAAGTTAGTCAAAAATAAGCTGTAGCGACATTATGAATTGCTTAAATATTACTTTAGTTTGTTAGAAACATTTAGAAAATGAAAAAGTTCCAATTTGCAACTACAGTTCATAGCTATCATTATTTTTAAAGTCCATCATTTTTCTAATTATCAACAAACCTTTCCTATCTCTTTTTAAAAACTATACCAATTAAAGTGTCTTCCAACTTCTTCATAAAACTCATGTTATTAATTATACATTAATCTACAAAGCTCAGCAACTAGTGCTACAAACAATGAATCATGCATGCAACACGAACTTTTTATTAATGCAACATCTGAAACCTAACCAATAATTCAAAATAGACTTTTTAATATTTACGCACTTGAATAAAAAATAGCTATGATACCTTGATTATTTCTTCAGTTCCAATTAATTCGGGAAAGAGGTCAAGTTCTACAAAATTAAAAACAAAATTATTAACATTTTTATTCAACTATTTCAGCTTTATTGGTCTACTTTTGGATGGAAAGAGAGAAAAGGAAAAAAAATAATACTGTTAGCTTGGAAAATACAGAATTGCTCAAAGAAAATTTCAATTTCAGTTTCCAAATTTCAGTTTCCAATACTGCTGAACATTACATAACACAGCATTATGTAAACGAACAGGAAACTGCACTCAAAACCTCGATGTCTATCCTCAACTCCAACTCCTTTCCCTATTTCCACCCCAGCTATGATTGAAACTAAGAAGGGAAAAGAAGACAGTGAGACTGATATTACTGGGTGCAAATAAACCCAAGTAACTTTTCATCAGTGCAGACTTACTGCTGATAAAAGCATAGCTGGGAAAATGCCAGGGGATAAGTGACAGATACTCTTATTCAACTACTTATTCCTTAAGGTCTTCTTCTGACTGAAGGTCAAATAGTTATTTTTTTTTAATTAATTAATTTTTGGCTGTGCAGGGTCCTCAGTTGCTGCGTGAGGGGCTTTCCCTAGTTGTGGTGAGCAGAGGCTACTCTATAGTTGCGCTGCATGGACTTCTCTTGTTGCAGAGCATGGGCTCTAGAGCATGGACTTGGTAGTTATTACACATGGACTTTGCTCAGAAGCATGTGGAATCTTCCCGGACCAGAGATCAAACCCACGTTCCCTGGATTGGAAGGAAAATTCTTAACTACTGCCCAACCAGGGAAGTCCCAAATAGTTCTTTTCACTCTTCAGATTTGGGCTTATACGTATTTGTACACAGGGTGCTGCCCCAGGTAGAAGCGAGAATGTTTTCTAGCAGGTCCAGCCTGGATTGGCAGCAGGAAGGACAGACCAGAGTGATTCCCATGACTTCTTCCCAGGGATACACAACTAATACTGCTTATGAAAGGAATGTAAGGACCAGGATCATTTAAGTCTGACTTTCCCAACTGGACAGAATCAGCATATTTCATGTTGCTGTGTCGTGCTTAGTCGCTCAGTTGTGTCTGACTCTTTGCGACCCCATGGACTATAGCCTGTCCATGGGGATTCTCCAGGCAAGAATACTGGACTGGGTTGCCATGCCCTCCTCGAGGGGGATCTTCCCAACCCAGGGATCAAACCCAGGTCTCCCACATTGCAGGCAGATTCTTCACCATCTGAGCCACCAGGGAAGCCTATGAATACTGGAGTGGGTAGCCTATCCCTTTTCCAGGGGATCTTCCAGATCCAGGAATCGAACCAGGGTCTCTGGCACTGCAGGCGGATTCTTTACCAGCTGAACTACCAGGGAAGCCCAGTCTGAGGATAGCTTAATCCTAAAACAAGACCCATCAGTAAATGTTAGAAAAGATGAGGAGCTACCAACAGTTCTCTCTCTCCAGTAAGGAATCTAGGCCCTCTGCCAAGTTACCAAAGGGCTTGAGGACCACTTATCCTCACTCTTCATCCAAGCTGCATCAGGGAGACAGAAGTCAGAGTAACTATTAGGGCTTGAGCATTATTACAAAGATACCTTTCTTATTCCTATTATTTTAGAGAATCTATCCCATCTCCAAAGTTTATGCTTTTCACTATCCTAAAGCTGTTTATGTTCTATTTTTTTATGCCTCTATAGATCCTCAAAGGAAATGCATGTTCTACAGAATTTTCAAAGGCATAAATGAACTAACATTAAGTATTTATCAAATCCAGGCCTCCTTTATCCTATAAACTGTATTGGGTTTATTTTCATGAAAAAACTTCTAGGTACTAAGAAATGTAAAACTATAAAATACAGTAATATGCTTGAATTTTATTTAGAAGAGAATTCAAGTAAAATATAGAAGCCCAGCCCCCATGAAGTTTTAGATAAAATTAATACTACTGACTAGTTAAATATTTTAAAGTTACTTACCCTGAACAATTTTTGGTGCAATAAAAATGAAAATAGTCACTGTAAACAGTCATATCTTAAATTTTAACTCTCAATTATTATTATTTTCTTGTTAAAACTAACCATGAAAGAATCTGACAACTTTCATTTGGATCTTTAGTGTTCTCCTTTTTCTATTTTTGTCACCATGAAACCTCTTACTCACCCTGTTTTTCATGTTATTTAGTCTTTACTTTTTAAAATTAAAATGATTTCAATAGTCTGATACAACTGTGTCTCTATAACCTTCAAGGAAACCAATATAATATGAATTTAAAAACGGGATTCAACTTAACTGTGAGAGAGAAATAAAAAGAACTTTTAATATGATTTTCTAAAAACTACAATTAGAGAAGTTCATACATGTAAAAACTCCAATTTCAGTATATGAGACAATACATAATTTTATTAAAAATATTTTTATATGGAGTCACAGCTTTTTATGTACTTTAAAAATACTTTAATATTAACAAGGGCAAATCATAGTCAAATACTATTTTGAGATACATATATATATATATAGTACTCTCGCCTGGAAAATCCCATGGACGGAGGAGCCTGGTAGGCTGCAGTCCATGGGGTCGCTGGGAGTCGGACACGACTGAGCGACTTCACTTTCACTTTTCCTTTCATGCATTGGAGAAGGAAATGGCAATCCACTCCAGTGTTCTTGCCTGGAGAATCCCAGGGATGGGGGAGCCTGATGGGCTGCCGTCTGTGGGGTCACACAGAGTCGGACACGACTGAAGCAACTTAGCAGCGGCAGCATACACATATATATTATACTTTAGATTTTATTCTGTTAAGAAGCTACAGAAAAACATCTCAATGAGAGTCCATTCTCTTCAACGTGCTTACAGAAGTGTTTTTAAAAAATGGCCTAACTTCATTTAACTTAACATACTTGTAATGACCAAAGGTGATTCTCTTATTAATTGTCAGGTTTGGGGTAGAGTGTATATAATTATCACATTAAGGACAAATTTTTTCTTTCAGTACTCTGTGTGCACTGCATTTGATTAATTGTTATCCTTTAATCAAAGAATAACTTAACTATATAGATTATAATTCCCATTAAGCTAAAATACATAATTCTACTTACTCATACTGTCTATGAGTATGATCAGCGACTTCTACTATAGCTGGCTTTGCTGTTTATTGCAATAAGAAGTTTCCTTTAGGCCCCCTCAGGCCCTAGGAGCAGAAGCCCTTTGATCTCTCTTTATTTCATAGCACACTCATGGGTGAATTAGGTGTAGGTGCCTTCATGTTGGTATGTAAAAACCCACTTTGAAGGATCTTCCTTGTGATTTCCTACTAGACTCAGATCATTTGAATTGACTGAAATACTGGCGTTGTCCAGGAATTTGCCCTGCCCAAAATAACCCAGAAGTCTTCTGCTGAGACTCCTAAGAACAATTTTGAAATAAAATAATTTTAAAAGATTGCTTCTAACTCCCTGGAGAATCTGAGCCATACTCCTGGGTCTGAAAGTTCATAGCACTCAAGGTCTAACTGCTGACTGATGAAGGTGTCAGGATGGGTCCCCACTGGCCTGCTGTTGTTATTGTTAAGTTGCTAAGTCGTATCTGACTATTTGCGACCTCATGGACTGTAGCCCACCAGGCTCCTCTATCCATGGAATTCTCCAGGCAAGAATACTGGAGTGGGTTTCCATTTCCTTCTCCAAAGGATCTTTGTGATACAGAGATTGAATCCTTGTCTCCTGCCATTGCAGGTGGATTCTTTACCACTGAGCCACCTGGGAAGTCCTTTGGCCTGCTGCTTCCTTGCAAATAATAACCAACGTTTTAGTGGTCACCAGTCTGGCTCAGGCACTACTGGGGTTTACAGAATCTTCTCACTTCATCAAAACAGACCCCAAGAAAGCTGCAAAAACAGCCCAGTAGTGAAGACTGTCAATATATTTTTTTTTACTGAACACTTAAAATTCACATTTATGGGATAACAGAATAAAACAGAATAAAACCATTCTGGTTCTGTTAGATTTTCTAAAAGAGCATGTTACTCAACATTCCAGAAAACAAAAAAGCAACACTGATGTAGGTAGGCAAGCAAGGCTTATTTAATTGTTTAAAGGTTTTAAGCCAAGTTTCACAGTGCGAAAAGGCAAAAGCAATGTAAACTGCAATCTTTGTAAAGGGTGATTTTTAAATATCATTATATAACATTACCTGTAGTGTAGTATGGTACAGGCTGAACAAGGACAATGTATAGTGATTTAACAAAGACAGTTGTTATACAAATGAAAAGGACACAAAACAGGAAAATGCACTGACCTAATTCACCATGTATTTAAATTGAATACATATGATTATCAAGATCCTAAGACATGTACTCAAATAATGTCTTCTATAACTATATAATAATTAGACCTATATTGTAGAAATAAGCATAATTATAGCTACAACCAAATAAAAAAGTTTTTAAAAAGAATATCCACTTTAGTTTAACCTTGAAAAGGTTTAAATTCTTTTCTGAACATGAGTTTATGTGTTAATTTTAAAATAGCAATTTATAATAACATCTAATGGACACTATGGTGATACTGCTGTACACAACAAATATAATTAAAATGCACAAGCAATAAATTAATTAAATTAGCCAACTTTAAATGCACAATTTGGAAGATTGGGTTTTACTTCACAGATATTGATTAGAATATTTAAAATCTGTGACTGAAAGGATGAGGGCAATTATACGTGACCTCTGTCATTCCTTTTTAACAGAAGCAACAAATAGTACAGTCTTTAGAAAACAGCTTATCCAAAATAATGATAGAATAAGTCAATAAGGTACATTACAACATTAGGTAGTGAAACAACACGATTAATAGGATGAAATGGTACTAGTAAAACCCGTGAAATAAACAGCAAACTCAAAAGACACTTAACATCTATATTAGCCACATAAATTGTAAACTTTACAAATCTTGTAGGAACCATCACACTGAACCACAGGACGGCACTGCTGTCAAGGCTTTTACTGCTATGTATCTACTATAGAAACAATATTTTAGATAACGTAATTTCAATAATGAACTAAAAATATATGGACTGAAATGCCACTGTAGTCTTCCCGATCAGAAAGAATGAGTTCTGGAGACAACTAATATTTTCCTTATAAAAATAGGAAGAGCTGAAACTTTGCATAAATTGGTCTTCAATGAAGAACTTTCTGGAATAACTAAGGGATAAACTAAATTTTAACCCTTGATTTTTAAGAGTAATATCATAGCAGAATATCAAATCAAATATGACCTTTTACTAAAACATATTAATGTACAAAATCCTCTAAGGCACTGAGACATCCATGGAGATTAAGTGATGTGTCCAAGCTAGCATCTCATTAGTTCAATGGTGTCCCGATCCTTTGAATAAATAGAAATTAAGTTATAATACTTTCTATTTTGTACAAATGTGAAAGTGCTACAAATGATACAAGAACTTGTACTTTGTGCCAATATAGACTCAGTCTAAAAGGATCACTCAGAAATTATATCTATAGATAATAGACATTTGATCTGTTTTTCCATATGCAATAAGCTTCTTTCTTAAAAAATAAGAAAGAAAAAATTCAGAAAGTCTAAACTTTTAGCATAGAGGCTAGAGAAAGAAGTGTTAGTTGTTCAGTCATGTCAGACTCTTTGCAACCCCATGGACTGTAGCCCGCCAGGCTCTTCTGTCCATGGAATTCGCCAGCCAAGAATACTGGAGTGGGTTGCCATTCCCTTCTTAAGGGAGAGTTAGAAAATGCACAACATAAATAGCTAAAATTATTTTTTTGACTGGGAAATTGTACTATGTTCAGAAATTAGAGCGGTATAATTAAACTAAGATAGTAAAATTAAATGAATGGTTTTAATATAATTCATCACCTAAAATACACAATAGGACTAGAGGAGATTTTTATATACCATATTTAATCAATTCACATGTGATATTGCCAAAACACAGTCAACGGTGCACTGCTAAAGATGTCATTTTTGGAAGGATCAATATGTGGAACTTCAGTGAAGGATGACATTCAATGGAAAAGCATCATATGGTATAGCTGAAACCATGGGCAGTTAATTTGATACTCACCTTTCAATAACACTTAGAGCTCACATTTCATTTAAAAATAACCTGATTTTGCAAAATAACGCTAAATAAAAACAGTAGCAAAGATGGTTATACCTAGACATGAGGCAGGTCATAATATTATTTTTAAATAATGATATTGCCATTATGAGAGTGCTGTCCTGTACTTAGTCGCTCAGTCATGTCTGACTCTGTAACCCCATGGACTGTGGTCCACCAGGCTCCTCTGTTCATGGGATTCTCCAGGCAAGAATACTGGAGTGAGTTACCATGCCCTCCTCCAGGGGATCTTCCTAACGCAGGGATTGAACCCAGGTCTTCTGCATTGCAGGTGGATTCTTTACCATCTGAACTACCAGGGAAGCCCATCATGAGAGTAGTAATATTCATTAGCTCTCAATGTTCTAAGTTGGGAAATACTTTGGCAAGTTTTATGGCCTGTGGCTTGGAAGGATCCAGAATCTAACATCTAATGTTCTGATAAATTATTTAACTTAAAAACTCAACTAGTTAAGAACTATGATGTTATGAACAAGACCCTGCTATGGCACATAAACCACAAAGGAAAATCAACAGACATCAGTTTTCCTTCTATACATAAAAGTGAAACATGCTCCAATTAGTATCACTTGTAACCATTGCTATTAAAAACCGGTGAAAATTTCAGAGAGTAACCTCATAATAGGGATGACCAAAGAATATTTACATTTGTGTATGTGTGTGTTTGTATACATTTATGAACATGCATATGCATATACATGTATATGTACTATATAATTTCATTTATTACTTTAAAATTGCTTATACTAACAAAAGAAAGACTTTAGTTATGTACATTTGTAAACTGTCCAATTATGATAGGCAGAACCTCCTTCAATTATTGCATATGCTTTGAGATCAAAGATTTTCCTGTAATACTTAAAGATGCATGCAAATAAAATACAATCAGAAACAACTTTTTTGCTTGCTTTTATGGAATAAACCCAGCAAACCTAAGAAGAAAGATCCCCCTCACCACCAATTTATAAAAGATAGATGAAAATATCTAAGATAAACTCCTGAGATGCTTTGTATAGGTATTTCAAAGTACCTCACATGATCCTTGAATCATGTACATACTTACTACAAAATACTTTGGGGGCTGAAAGAGGGAGGAAATAAACACAAATGAAACAAACTCTTCATTATTCAAAATCAAAGTCTTTATATTTTCTTAGCTATTTTCATTGATGACCACTACAGACATTACAATAGGTTTGGCAGTTCTTATTTTACAAATAGAAAACTTCAGTATTAAGAATAAATTCACATATTGTGCTATGCCATATCTGCTGAATGAAAATGAAAAAGGAGCTCTGTGCTTTACAAAATTACCTGATAATCCAGACTAAAAAAGAAATCACTTTGCCTTTTGGACAAAGAACATAAAGTCAGAAAGAAACCACCAATGCATTCAGAAATTAAACTAGCCTCCTTTATTTAATAAGGTATATCAGGGGGGCACTTACCAGGGTCATCAGAAGGCATGTCCACAATCAGCTGGTCACTATATTTTCCATATAAGCCATTAGTGCATATGGCTACTATTTGAAGAACATAACTCATATTGGGTAGTAAATTATTAAGAATAGCACCCTAAAAGAAAGATGGCAATAACTATACAAATTTGTCATTCTCAGAGGAGTGCTAACATACTAGACATCTCTTCTTAGAAAACATTTTCTCATTTGTCAATAAAAAATTTTGTATTTTATTAACCTGAGAAAAAATTTTACACAATGTTATCAGGCTGAGCTTGTGATATTTGTGAGTTAGGAAGATACTGGTAAACTATGCTTTTATTTATTTATTTTTTTGCTCTGTAAAAATCAGATTTAGTTTCAGAAAATTTCATTTTTTAACTCAAACTCATGAAATTCATAAATGAGTAGCCAAAAGTGTAGATTACTATTTTAGACAAACATGTAGCATTTATAAGAAGCAAAATGTGAAAAACTAATTTCTTTCTTTTTCTTAACAATATGTAAACCAGACAGTAATAGAATTATTACTTTCTTCACATCATTATGAAATGAATAATAGTATATTCTCATAAATTCCACTTACAAATTTCTCAGTTCACAGTGTTTGTTCTAGACATCTAAATTAAAAAGTTGTTACAAACCTCCCCATTTTGTTTATATGATTTCCACACCAGTTTTTGTATAGATGCAGGCTCGTAGGGCTAGAGGGACTCCTGCTGTCTATATTCAGAGTTCAGTGTCCTGGACCTGCCCTGGGGGCTTCCCTAAGCAACACCCAGATGGGATTTTCTCAATTATACCACAACCACCAAGGAAAAGTTAATACTGAGATGCTCAGAATCTGTATTTTCTTTAATTCTTGTCATGGGTGGACAGGAAGAAGACATGCATCGCTTCCTAAGGATTACCTGCCTCCTGTCCCAAAAATTGTCTCAATTGATTTCACATTTGTTACTTGGAAATTTGAATCAAAGAAAAGGACTTTCAAGACCCCTACACTATTTTCTACTCTATTTCCCTTGTGCTGATACACTATGATGAGGAAACAAAAGACAACTGCATCACAGTACTGATATTTTAGACCCAATTCCTTCCCTAACTGGAAGTTGTTGTTCTGTCGCTAAGTCGTGTCTGACTCTGCGACCCCATGGACTGCAGCACACCAGGCTTCCCTATCCTTCACTATCTCCTAGGGCTTACTCAAACTCATGTCCATTGAGTCAGTGATACTATCCAACCATCTCATCCTCTGTTGTCCCCTTCTGTTCCTGCCCTCAATCTTTCCCAGCATCAGGCTCTTTTCCAGTGAGTTGGCTCTTCACACCAGGTGGCCAAAGTACTGGAATTTCAGCTTCAGCATCAGTCCTTCCAATGAATATTCAGGATTGATTTCCTTGAGGATTGATTGGTTTGATCTCCTTGCTGTCCAAGAGGCTCTCAAGAGCCTTTTCCAGCTCCACAATTCGGAAGCATTAATTCTTTGGCACTCAGCCTCCTTTATGGTCCAACCCTCACATCCAACTGTGAGAGTACAAAGTATTTGACTGTTCGAGCCCTTTCCTTTGTAAAGAAAGGCTATACTAGATGATATCCAGTTCTAAGTCTTCTGAAAGTTATTATCGGCAGAGCTGTAGTCTCCTTGTAATTAAAAATATTAGTAAGAACCTAGGGCTTGCCTGCTGGCTTGGATGGTAAAGAATATGCCTGCAATGCAGGAGACGTACATTAGATCTTTGGGTTGAGAAGATCCCCTGGAGAAGGGAATGACTACACACTCCAGTATTCTTGCTTGGAGAATTCCATGGACAGAGGAGTCTGGCAGGCCATAGTCCATGGATTTGCAAAAAGTCAGACATGACTGAGAGACTACATTTTCACTTCACTAGTATTAATCACTGTAAATTTTAAATAATTAAATATAGCTTCTGCATCCCTCTCTCCCCACTAGATAGCTCATACAAAGCCTAAAGTCATCAAAGGCAACAATATACAATCATTTATAAGTTCTTATCCTAGATATTAAACTACAATGACTACAATGCCATCAATACATGAAACAATTGATCTTATAGTTACCAAATCTTGATAGCCATCTGTCAAAAACTCATGCTTGGTTTGGTCTTCTCCCTCCAACTGCTGGTACAGAACGGCAAACTTCTCGATCATGGTATCATAAACTACTCGAGGTCTTTCCCACGTAACGAGAAGGCTAGTATAATTCTCTGGGTCAGCTTGAACATTTTCTGGTTCTGAACTACAAACTTCAGAGGAAAAAAAAGTACAGTTATTGACACAACTGTCACCCTCTAGAATCTTAACAAGTGAAACACATTCTATGAACATTTTTGCTGTATTTTAATAGAGGTTGAAAAGTTACACTTTCCCACTGTGGCTCTTTTGTCCAAGCCATTTCCTGTATCTGAAATACTTCTCCATTCCCCACTGTGAATGAAAAAGACTGCCTGCCTGGCTAGTAAACAAAGGATGTTATAACCATCAAGCCATCACTTTAGAGCCTCCCTAATGGTGTACCCTGAGGAAACTCAGGATGAGAAAACACAGGAAACTGGTCCCAGGTAGCTGAGGTCTATACCCAAGGAGCAATTTCAGTGAGACCAGTCTTGAACCTTCCCATACACAGAAAAGTGCTAACTTCCTTGAGAGTTCTGGTTTCTCTAATTAACAGTAATCTTTTGGTGTTCCTACTATGTGGTCTTTGATGCAAAAACTCTTACATATCCTGACCCTCCCCTTGCTTCTTTAGAGCAGCCCCTCAGTGTGATCTGAAACTCCTGTCTCCCAGGGTTGAAGTCCTCAGAATGTCCACCAAATAATCCATAACTCTTGACTTTAGCTTGTGCATTTTTTTTCAATCAACACCTCCTACCTCTGTTCAAGTCAGACCTTCAAAGAATGTCTTTACCACGAGCAGTATTCTCTGTTATGCACACTCTGACCTCTGCTGGATTGATATCTGTCATTTTCAATTGTCTGTCTTGTTTTACCACAATTATTGCATTAATTGTATGTTCTTTTATATTTTTCTTTCCTGAATAAGTCTTTGCTCCTCTGTGAGTGCAGGCTAAGTCTCTTCAGTCGTGTCCAACTATGACTGTAGCTTGCTAGGCTCCTCTGTCCATGGGATTCTCCAGGCAAGAATACTGGAGTGGGTTGCCATGCCCTTCTCCAGGGGATCTTCCCGAGCCAGGGATTGAATGCACATCTCTTATGACTCCTGTATTGGCAGGCAGGTTTTTACCACTAGTGCCACTTGGAAAGCCAATCTTTATTCTGCGAGTAGATTATAAGCATAATAACCAGAGTTTTTTTTTTAATTTCTATATTGCATAGAAAACTGTCTTGAATGTATGGGGAATACAAATTCATTTTCATAAATAAATAAAGGATATCTTCAAGTTTATGGTGTTTTTATTATTCTTATTTGGCTCATATGAGGAGAATTTCAAAACTAAAAGACGGTCTTGTTTGTAAATCTTTGAAATAATTAAAAATTCCCTATCACAGAAAACCATAGGAGAACAACTGAAACTATTATTTCAATATTTTTCAGACCTGCTGACAAAAAAGTCCCACTTTGGCCTCATAAATAGATTAAGCAATTAATTTCAGAGAATTATAAGATATGTCTGTCTTAGCTGAAAAAATATATTGAAACTCGTTTGGGGACTTCTTAAAATGAACTGAAGCCCGTGCTGGAACTCATGGCAAAAATGCAGTCCCATCAGAAAGAGCACTCTGATACTTTCTGAAATACATTCATAATGTGATCATCTGAACTAGTTGTGAACAAAAAAAATTTTAAAATGCATGATATCATGCTAATGAAGCATAGTAATAAATATAATATCTTCCAGGCTGGAGAGATTTGGGGAAGAGAGGGAGAGAAAGGTCTCCAAGGTCAAATAGTAATCACTATGATCACAGAATCCAGGCTTTGCTTTAAAGGTATACCTGAAATTACAAAGTCACCACACGAGACCACACAGTCCATTGAAATCAACCAATCATCACCACTACCAAAACTATTTCTAGGACTCAATGGAAACACGCAAGCAGCACCATGAGAATGTGACCAAAAAGCCTTTTTGTCTTTACTGGGCTGTAGTTTTCCCCATGAACACAGGAGGGCACCCAAAACTAACAACTGACCTTATAAATGGAAACATTTTATATACAGTATTCAATAAGACATTTTAGCATATGTATGCTATGCAATGGTACAGGAGTGATTCAGAGCAATGTAAATACATATACACATATATGCTTTAAATCAATATAGGAGTAACTTTATATGAGTTAGAGACAGAACTTTTCACTGTTAAAATTATAATATTATTTGTTGGTCAAGGATATAGGGTGCAGTGTTCCTTTGGGAATAAGAGAACAATTCTTTCATTATCAAAAAACATGAATTCACAATAAGAAAATGTATTCCTATTTAGGTCTAGACGGCATCATTACTCGATCTAGTGACACTTCTACAAATGTCCACCAGATGGCAGAAGACCACATCATCTCAAAAGTGAGGCGGTCACTTAACATCATTGGAGACACAACATTGCCTTGGTCTTGCTTCTGATGAACCTCATGTCTGTTTTTAAAAGGCTGAAAGTGATTTTGGACAATATCATTTGTAGATTTTGTTCAAAAGTCAATCCTACTTTGCACAGAGTGAGAATGATTTAAAGTGAACTCTTTTTCCTCAAAGATGAAACTATCTTAAAATGCATGAAAGTTTTATGCATGCCCACAAAACATAAAAATTGGAGAAAAATATAAAATTACTGACTTCAAAATACACAAAGGACTGCTTCCTCAATAGTTCAAGGAATTCTGATCAGGTGTCTGTGTTTATCTCCCCTTAGTATTAGAAATCATCAGGTACTTCAAATTCTAAGAATCAGCATTAATATAAAATAGGACTCTAAAAAGAAATTCACATTTCTTTGCCACCAGGTTTTAGTTCATTTACTTTCTTCTTTATATATCTGTAAAAGCTTATTAGTAATTTAATAGTTAAAATGTATGTTGTAATTAGAAGCTTATTTTTAAACACTCCTTTTGTTTATTGATAATCATAGCTTACTAACACATTATAAGCTATAGCTGAAGCTTATCTTTTAGATGCTGAAATACAGAATTTTATAGAAAAAAATATATACTTTAGAATGTATTCAAGAGAAAGACTAGTACTTCTATATGTAGTCTATGACCTTGCCAACGGGTTACTCTTCTAAGGTAGGACATCCTAGCTATCTCCTAAATAACAATCTTGCTAATTCACCACTTGGTGTTCAGACATAAAACTGGGTAATGTTTCAGATGTAAAACTGACTACAGAGTAAGTTATTAATTTTCACTAAGTTTTCCAAGCTTTCCTTGTTCTTCATATTAAAATTAGTTTATCTTATTAGAAGGGCATACAGTTTATAAAGCATATTATCTGGATTGAAAAATCAAGAAGGGCTTTCCAGATCAACATATACTGACACCAATTACAAGCTACATTAATAAGATAGTAACAAAAATATAATTTCCTTGATTATAGGGAGCTCAGTACTATGTTGTGGAGAAGGAAATGGCAACCTACTCCAGTATTCTTGCCTGGAGAATCCCATGGACAGAGGAGCCTGGTGGGCTATAGTCCATGGGGTCGCAAGAGTCAGACATGACTGAGCAAATAAACCTACCTACCAGAACTATGTTGAGGTCCCATTTCCTTCTTTAGGAATGAATCACATGCCCTGATTCCTTTCTATGAGCTACATGTGACCTGGATCATAGTCATTGATTCTTTAAGGAACACCGACCAAGGAGAATCTGGTTCCTGCAAGCTCGAGGCTATGAGCCAGGCTGTGACAAAGCTGGGGTCCTTGTCAAGTTGCACAGAATACAAGCAATACTGTAGTATAAGTGCAACCCAGATGGCACAAGTAGTAAAGAATCTGCCTGCCAATACAGGAGACACAAGAGATGTGGGTTCAATCCCGGGGTCCAGACCATCTCCTGGAGGAGGGCATGACAACCCACTCCAATATTCTTGCCTGGAAAACTCAATGGACAGAGGAGTCTGGCGGGCTACAGTCCATGGGGCCTCAAAGAGTTGGGCATGACTGAGCACTCAGCACAAGTGCAAAGGATCCTCACATATAAAGAATGAGAGGTTCTTAATTAAAAACTTGTTTTTAACATTCACTTCTCATCTGCTTGGCTCTAGGCACTCTTGGACATACAAATAAAGGAGGTACCATCTTTGCCTTCAGGAAACTCATTTCTAGGATAGCCTCTCACCCTTAAATTTAGTAAGCCATTAAATGTAATGGGTGCTTTTAGTTTCCAAATCCTAGATGCCATTTACAGAGGAAGGCAAAATAAACTGTAAAAAAAAAATTCTGTGATTTAGCCAAATTAGGTTGTGCTTTTCAAAAGTATAGGTTTTTATCCACTAGAAATTGTAAAAACTCCACAAACATACCTCACAAAGTCCTCCACCTTCTCATTACTTAAATGAATGGATATGAAAAGTGAATACCTCCTACACAGGAATGTCCACATAAGATTAATACGCTAGGCACTGAGTGTCATGAGGAAACAAGAAAAAAAGGAAGGAAAAGAAAAGGAAATAGGTGAAGAAAAGCACAAAGGAGGAGAACCTGACAACTCTCACTGTGACAAGTCTCGTGACCAGCTCATCATTAAAGCCGGTGCAGATGTTCCAGGGGAGACAGAAGGTCCCTTCTGCCTCTGCTGCTCTACGTGCCCACCTTGGGAAAGGGACACATGCCCTGGGGGAGAAGGTGCAGTCTTAGCTCCATGGATCATGGATAAAAATGAAGAGGGAGGTGAAAAGATCGGGTGATGATTTTGGGGGAGTGGCAGAGAGAACGTCCCTAGGTTTTTACCCAGTATTTCCCATCGTCTTGAGGTTTGGTACAGGTGAACACAGCCCATGGCAAAGTACCTCCATGAGTGCACACTAGTAAATCCACCACCTTCTTGCTTGAGGTTTATGAGCCTCATTTTAAAAATTATCGAGACAGGTAATTTAATGACTACTGTGAGAAGCACCCGAAGAGGGACAGACTCAGAAGACAATCAGTATTAAGGTTGTGATCTCCCTTCAGGGAGTAACGATGTTAACAAAACTAATGTAAAGATTGCCACAAATGTTAAAAATAAGAACTAAAAATGATCTGTTACTGCTTTGTACTTTTCAATGATTACACCCCATTCCCTTTAGATAAGTAACCAAAAAAAAAAAAACAAACTTTCAAACTGTACCTCAGTCAGTCAGTCTTCTCTAGGAATACACAGTAACTTTGTCAACCATTCAATTCATAACATACAATCTTCCAAGAAGTAAATAATCTTCCTGTACTTTTCTCTATATAGTTAGAGCACAAAGTTAATATACATGTGACCTTAATGAATGCTATTTACAACTACTGACCTTCTCAAGAAGGTGGGTCTTCTGATGCATAATTCATCGTGACATTTTCTCAGGAAATTACAGAAAATTTCTCATAGCTCAAATACAACATCAAGCTATGAAGACACACTTTTCATGCTACCCTTCCTTGAAAATCATTTCATATTTAATAGTTTTTTTAAAGTTTGCATTATGTATATTACAATGCTAGCAAATGAGATTTAA
>NW_011494661.1:2809418-2837434 GCF_000754665.1 Bison bison bison | reverse complement strand
TTTATAACTCTACTTAACAAATAAAAATCTTAAACATTGAAAACTTGGATAGCACCCTATACTTGTGATAGCTTGCCCTCTGTCTCTATATACAAATAGACAGCTGCACACACACACACACACACATATACAAGAGTACATACGCACACACACACACACATACTGTATTAATAGAAGCTATGGATCTGGGGTATTCAAGAGTACACACACACACACACACACACACACATTGTATTAATAGAAGCTACAGATCTGGAGTATATTATGTTCAAGGGACTGGACTGCCTTGTAATCTTTAACTTATTTAAACCTCAAAACAACCCTACAAGGTAGCCATTTTAAAAAATTAAAAATATATATGTATTTTGGCCATGGCTTGTGGCCTGCAGGATTTTAGCTCCTTGACCAGCTACTGCACTTGTGCCCCCTGCAGTGGAAGCATGAAGTCTTAATTACTGGATGGCCAGGGAAGTCCCAAGGTGAGCATTTTAAACTCATTTTATCAGTGAAGAGAATGAGGCTTGATAAAATGAGTTTAAATGCGCACCTTGGGACTTCCCTGGCCATCCAGTGATTAAGACTTCTAATGGAGAAGGCAATGACACCCCACTCCAGTACTGTTGCCTGGAAAATCCCAGGGATGGAGGAGCCTGGTAGGCTGCAGTCCATGGGGTTGCACAGAGTTGGACACGACTGAAGCGACTTAGCAGCAGCAGCATGTAACTAATAAGTATTTGCACTGGGGTTTGAAACCAGAAGTTGACTGGGCTTTAAAGCCCCAGCCCCTTCCCACAGTACTTCACGAGGCCCAGGCTTCTAGAGGCAGAGTCTTGATAGTGGAAGGAGAGGGCATCGGGCAGGTATTGCCTCCTGGGAGGCAGGGGACAAAGCTGGACATCACCTCCTGTTTGTGTGGTTACTGACATATATTTCTCATGAACTAAAAGACAATTTTTACTAATTCCTTCAAGATCAAATGGTTCTACTAAATTCTGTGATTCTTAGAAGAGCCAGCGCCCATTCCATGATGCCAAAAATGCATGCCTTTTAATAAATAGCAATGCTATGTAAAAATGCAAAAATAGAGGACTGAGTTCTGGTAAAATACTCATTCAGTCACAAATGTTTATTGAGTTTTCCTATGAATGCAAAAAACAAAAAACAAATAAGGCTTGATCTCTCCCCCCAAGAAGTTTACATGGATATGCAGACCTCACATGGCTTTTGCAATTACTTGCAATGTATTTTGCATAATATATTTTTCTACCATGCATTTACCAAGAGTAGGATTCTAACAATTTTCATGACACGTTTTCCTTCTCTCTTGGTCAAAATGAGGACATTAGAAATTTAAAATAGCAAAATAAATAAGTATAACCTGAAAGTCCCAAGCTGGGTGACAAACTTAATAAATTGCTATGACGATACTATACATAAAATTAAGAATGGTATTAATGATATATTTATATCATTCAGTAATGCAAAATCAGAAAACAAGTATGGTACAGCCTCATTTTTGTGAGACATAATAATATATTTTTAACTTAAGAGAAAGGCTAGAAAGATATTCCCCCAAATTCTCATAGCAGTTATCTCTGGATAATAACATTATAGGGGATTTTTATTTTCTTCTGTGTGCTTATCTATTTTTTCCTTTTATACAATGTTCATGTAATAAAAACATACTTTCTGATTAAATCTAATAAAGATTAAATCTTGAACATAAATGCAACCCTCAATTCTTATTTTTAAATTCAGTTCAAGAAAGTAAAAGGGCAATACTGTATCATTAAGGAAAAAAAATCATAGGAATATGCACATGGAAAATAAGTGCTTGTTGAATGCAAATACTCATGATGGAAAATGCAAGAATTCAACCATCATTCTAGTTTTTGAAAAAAGCCAATACTAAGTTTTTAAAAAAGTTTATGTTATTAAAGTCATCAGTTTTTATTATAAAATTATGCAAGGATAAATTATGTTCCCTTATAAATATAAAGCATGGTGGAGAAAGCTTTGGAAGTCTTCAGAATCAGGAAGATCAGGGTACAAATACTGACTCCAACCTTTTACAGTTCTGTGAACTTGGGTGAACCAGTTAATATCAGCTTCCCAAATTATAAAATGAGAAAAACAAGCCTAATGCCTAGTTGAGCACACTGGTTCATGTGATATATGTTAGCCATTACTGCTTTTGTTATGATTACTTTTAGCCATAATCACTTAACTGTGAAAATAGGGACTTCCCTGGTGGTCCAGTGGTTAAGACACTGAGTTTTCCAAGGAAGGGGATGCAGGTTTGATCCTGGTCAGGGAATAAGATCCCACATGCCATGAGGCATGGCCAAAATTTTTTTAAAAATTCAAAAAAAAGAAAAACCAATATTCTACATTAAATCCATTCATATGGGTTTACACATAAAATGATGCAAGAAGCACCCATCAAGCTATATCCTGCCATACTTTTATTATACACAAATCAATTCCTTCATTTTGTGAATATTTGATGAATGAGAGCTTTACTTTTGTCCGGCAATCGAGGCAAAGTGATAAAAGACTTAGTTACTTCCTTCAGAGGGTGGTGGTGGGAACAGATAAGTAAACAGACAGTAACATACTGCGGCACCTGCTAGGAAGTCTGGATGCACAGCGGGTAGGAGCTCCTGGCACACTGCGCCTCCAGAAGAGCATCGTTTATCTGGTACCCTATGGGCTCAGCACTTCCATTAACACACAGTCCTTCCTTGGGCCAGCGCCAGGCTTGGTAGGGCTGGATGGAGGGTCAGACATGGCTCCTTGGTGGAGGCAACTGCTTACGTACTTGAGTCTTGAGGACAAGGGGGAGACAACACAGGAAGACTGCAAGGAAGAACACGCCATGGGAAGGAAAAAGCGTGTCTAGGTGCAACCTGGGAGAGTGTGGTCTGTCCTCTTCAGGGACCTCACTGAGTTCAGGATAAAGGAAGGAAGTTGGCCGGGGAAGAGTAAGCACTGAGGCCAGTAAGTACCAGACAGGACCTACCACGCAATGACAAACAATTTGGGTTTTATCCTAAACGCAGTGGGAGCCGCTTTTGTGTGCTGTGCTCGCTCAGTCACTGAGTCGTGTCTGACTCTTTGTGACCCCATGGACTGCAGCTCTCCAGGTCAGGTTACTCTGTCCATGGGATTTTTTAAGCAAGAATACTGGAGTGGGTTGCATTTCCTCCTTCAGGGGATCTTCCTGACCCAGGGATGAAACCCATGTCTCTTGATTCTCCTGCACTGGGGCAGGCAGATTCTTTACCAGTGAGCCACCTGGAAAGCCCACGGGAGCCACTGAAGAGTTTTAATACAATATAACTAATAACTAGTACAACTAATACAGTATGACTAATTCACGGCCAAACATTGTCTATATTTTGTTATTTGGTCATTTGTATTTCAGAAAAGGAGATGGTTAGATCTATTTATTATTTTTAATCAATTGGGGATTATTTACCACACAAGAGGTCTTAGTATTTAGTATTGTTGGTAGAAATATAATTAAATTTCCTCACTTTGGAGCAATTAATTTGAAACAATGTCATAGTAAACACAGCAATTCATGACTGTTGTACTTTGTTTATGTTGTTGTTAAAGGATAAACAATCTCACAAATACTACTTTGAAACAACAGAAACATGCTGCTTTAATGCCTAATCTTTAAAAGCAGACGATTATTGAATTAATATTATACACAGCCAAAAATTCATTATGGGGCTGGGATCAAAGAAGACCATGTTCTTAGAAAGGTTTTCAGTCCCCAAAGCAGAGGCCACTTCAACTCTTTCACGAACCAGCGCAGCCTCACAGTGAACTGAAAAGAACAAGTCAGCAGACGCAATGACTGTGTCCTCTGGACACTTTGAAAGGCTTCTGACTGCCGGGTCAGCTTCAAAAGACCCCGAGGGCACTCCGCAGGCTTTCCCTCTGCCTCCTCTCCATCGCCTGGGCTTGACAAGGACAAACTTCTTTTCTTTTAAAGAAGGAAACTGGGGAAAGGACTCACTTTTTATTCATTAATAATTCAGTGCCTTGGGTTTCTGTCCGTACTAGACGCTAGCCTCTCTGGGAGCTGCCAACACACAGACGAGTACTTCTTTAAAACCCCAACACACGTCAAGACTCAGGTCAAATGTGCTTCTCCCACGGAGATTCCCAAGTCATCCCAACAAGAAGCAATCTTCCCAAGCTCTGAACACCTCACCCTTATTCTTTCCCCTCTTAGAGCTGTTACACAAGCAAATGCCATAAAGTGAATTTGGAGGTGTGTAGGTGGCTTTGCCACCAACTACTGTATGTTTTAGGAAAAAACTTTCCTTCCTGAATCTCAATGTTTCTGACTTGCAAAATGGTTTTATTCATGGAAGGAGGAACAGATTTTCTTCATAGTGTATGCACATAATTCACAATTGTACTGTTTATTTGGCTGTGTTGGGTCTTACTATGGTACGCTGGATCTTCGTCACATCACGTGGGGTCTTTCCTTGTGGCACGGACTCTCTAGTTGTGCCTGGGTGTAGCTGCTTCCTGGCATGTTGCAGGGAAGAATCTTAACCACTGGACCACCAGGGAAGTCCCCAGGACAGATATTTTTAATTGTCATTTTATAAATATGGCAACTGAGATTCAGAGAAGTTAAATAGCTTACCTAAGGCTACAATTCTATAATCAAAATATTTCCAAAAATCGAAGTCTTGTATATTGTCCATGATGCCACAATTACCTCCTACAACACTGAATTTAATAGGACTTACAGAAAAATTATATTTCAATACACACCTGCTTCATGAATCTCTTCCTTTCCAGTATATGAGGAAAACACCTGCCTGGAGAATTTGTATTGTTGTTCTCGAAAATTATTTTGTAAGTAGTCCATCAACATGACATAACCAGACTGTTGCATTGTAAGAACTTCACAGAAAACAGCCAACTGGAAAGAAGATAATTTAACTTATAATTTAACATACTTGCTTCAAAGGCATATCAGCAAATGCTTTAAAACAGATATTCTGTAGAAAATATTTCTTTTTAAATTGCTTCAAATTACTCCATTTGTTTGAACTTCCAAGATTACCTGGCTTTCAGAAATGCTAACTGTATCTTTAAAAATAATCCAGTCGACGGTGTCTGTGCAGGGAGGAGATGTCAGGGAACCATTGTAAGTGTAATACTTGTCAGTTGAGTTTGGCAGAAGGTTCAGCAATGTGAATGGATCCAACGCAGCCTGTTTCCCTACAAAGGAATCATATACATTTCAGCTGAAATCCTAACACTGGAACTTACCTGTTCAAAGCCTCTATGCAACTGAAACATATATTTTGGTATGTATTTAATCAGAACTGAAATTTTAAGAACATTTTAGATACATATCTAAAATGGAGATAAAACTGACATATTCTAAATTTTCTTGCACATATCACAACTTAGTGTTAGTTGTTCTATCTTTACATGGGCAAGATGCTGGAAAGATTATTTTTCCATATGAAAGATTCAGAAGTCATATGGCCATATGAATAGATACCAGGAAATCATTCAGTAAGATTGAATACCAACTTTTAGAAAACAAAACCATATTCTGATGAAAATTATCTATAATGAACATCATATTTTAGGATGACTTACTGAAAGGTTTTCCCCTAGTGATAAAGAATGAGACAAGGACATCTTCTAGCACCACTTCTTACACTGAACTGGAGGACCAGGACAATTTTTTACTTACAATAAAGTAAGAAAAAGGAAAAAAAAGGCCAAGATGGACTAAGAGAACAATGGAAGAGAATAAAGAGTCCAGATCCACACATATGTGATTATTTGACTTATAACAGGAAAAATTATTACGTAGTTGAAATGCATGGCCTTTTCAATAAACCATGCTATATCAATCAGATATACTTATGCAAACCATGAATCTTTATTCCCTCCTTCACACCATAATCACAAATCAATTCTAAGTAGAGTCTGGATCTAAATGTGAACAGAACAATAAAGATTTTAGAATAAAACATAGAAAATTATCTTCATAATCGTAGGATAAGTTGAGATTTATGAAATAGCTTGCAAAAAGTGTTATTCACAGAGGGAAAAATGATCTACTTGATACTCAGTCTATTTGTCAACAGTCACCATTTAGAGAGTAAAAAGGCAAGACAAAGAATAGGAAATGTATTTCAAATTTTATATATGAAAATATTATTATTTTATAATAAAAATATTGATTTTTTATTTATAAGTTGAATTGAGAATAGAGAATTCCTACAAAAAATTGGTAGAGCTTTCCTAAGTCTGGGAACCTTGAAACAACCCAATTATAGCTGTCTCCTTGAAAAGTCCCATTTTTGATCTTGCGTCTTTCAAATGGCTCTTACCAAAGGCACTGCCTTGGCCATTTAGCTCTCTGTGTACCAGTTCTCACTCATATGGGTAGCAATATGCTTCCCAGGAGCTTCCCAGGTGGCTCAGTGGGTAAAGAATCTGCCTGCAATCCCTGGGTGGGGAAGATCCCCTGGAAGATGGCATGGCAACCCATTCCAGTATTTTTGCCTAGAGAATCCCACAGACAGAGGAGCCTGGCTGGCTACAGTCCATAGGGTTGCAAAGAGCTGGACATGACTGAAGTGACTGAGCATACATGCAGGCATGCTTACCAGTATCTAACTTATTTTCCCATCCTCTTAACTCTTACCCAGCCAAGTGCATGTCTTCTTTTCTGTCTCGTACATTTTGGTCATTAAGAAATAGTCCCCAAAGCTAATTTCATCTAGTCTAAGTGAGGTGCCACAGTGCAGAACAGTACCATATGAATTATCTGGGGAGCATTAAAAAAAAAAAAACCAGTGTCCCAGACCCCATCTGCAGCAGTGGGACTTAAGTATCTACATTTTTTAGGCTAGGTGTGCCTACATGTTTTAAAAAGAATCCCCAGATGATTCAAACATGTAGCCAGGGTTGAAAACCTCAAGTAGAGTGAAGGCTTTACAAGATTTTAGTCTTAGTGAATCCCAAAGTCCTCCTTTTAAAATGAAATAATTGGATCAGATGACCTTAACAGTATATTACAGTTCTACACGATATGAGGACTGGACACATCCTCATGGAAAAAAATTATTTCCACTGGGCTTTCCAGGTGACTCAGTGGTAAAGAATCTGCCTGCTAATGCAGGAGACACAAGAGATGTGGGTCTGATCCCTGGGTCAGGAAGATCCTCTGGAGTAGGAAAATAACAACCTGCTCTAGTACTCTTGCCTGGAAAATTCCATGGACAGAGAAGTCTGGTGGGCTACAGTTCATGAGGTTGCAAAGAGCTGGACACGACTGAGCACACTAGCACACACAAAAGTTAAATTATTGAATATTAATTTTCCTGTAATACAGAAATTTTTCTCAGGAAGAGGGATAGTGCTAATAAAATTATAGATAACTTCTTCCAGTTTGAAGTTAAGACTAAATCTTAGAAGTAAAAATCTGTTGATTGAATTGATAGTGCTGTGTACGTACAACCCAAATCTAGTTTTAATCCACTAGAAAATTCAGGTTACATTAGGTTTAAAGGATTAATTAGTAACTTCTAAAAGTATGTTTTCCTCTCCTGCAAAGTCAAGACAAGATTATTTAGAATTCACTCAGATTCAAGTTTGCAGAAACTAAGGAAACTATTTCAAACATGTGAATATTTAAACATTTTCAAATTTATGTTTTTGATATCTCAAAAATTTGTGATTAAATAGCCTCCTTTTTAATCATCCGTGGACTACATAGGTGGGAAATGAAACTGACAACAGGAGACCTAGAGGCCAGAAAAGGAAAATCAGATTTGAATAGGGATGGTGAAGTAGATAATTTTTGTGAAATCGGGAAAGAAATAAAAGGGGGGAAAAGTTAGGAAGAAGCGAAAGAATCAGAAAAAAAGGTGATTCCTCCTTCCCTCTTTTCTATACAGAATCCATTCTTCCTGCCTCTGAAGCACACACCACTCATCTAATCTCTGTTATGAATATGTTGAGTACTTTCTACCTTATTTTTTTATTATGTACCTGCATGTCCTAAGTTTCTTTCCAATATTCCAAGACTTTGCAATCACAGTAGTATTTTTTAATTGCACCATCACCTTACAAGAAAACTGGACTAAGGTGGTTTCTCGTGGCTTGCAAAAACATGCACTTCATCTGAATAACCTCACTATTGCTAAACAAGAATCATACATGAGTCAGTGTTGCTCTATTTGTGATCAGTCATTCACTCTGTCATCCTCTTCTTTCTTAATCAGTGATAAACAAACCAATCAGATCTTCCTTCCCTGGAAGGCTGATGGCAGGAGGGGGAAAGATGAGGAGAGTGAGAGGGAAATAAAGACAAAGACCATTTCTAGGTCCAGGGCAAGGAAAAAGCCATTTAATACTTAAAACCAATTCATCACCTAGGATAATTAGACTTAGGATGGTGGTGGTGAGGATTTGTCAATATACAAATTCCTGGGCTGCGTTTGTGATTAGGAATGCTTTCCTAATCACTTGACTAATCAGATGACTTTTGTACACAAGTCATCTGATGAGAATTCCCATTTGAGAATCACTGACGATGTTACCTGGGTATGACTCTTCCTTGCAACTTGAAAGATTTCAATGAACAATTTTTGTGTGCATGTGTGTGGGCTCTGTTTGGGGAAGATTAATGCATTGTCTTTCTACTGTTATCTTTGTATTGCTATATACCCTATTTCTCACCACTCCATGTGAGAGCAATGCCTAACATAGAGCAGGTGTGACCGAAGAAAGGGAAAGAAAAGAACACAAAAAAGAGGGAAGGGAAAAGATGGGCTTGTCTCTTAGAGAAAAATACAGAAACTGAGCCACCAGCTCACACTGTGGTAAGACAGATTTTATAATCAGAAGGATGTTTGGGAAATGTTGGTTTTTGTGGAACTCACGTTATATGAAGAATATGTGGCAGGATTTGGGAGTTAGTTTCTGAGTCACTGTCTAAAGACCAGCATTGCCTTCAAATTCCCAGCATCAATGGCTGGCAGCCAATATTGGGAAGCCTTCTGCTTATTGGGCACTGGGGGACTTTCTAGACTCTGCAACAGGATTACATTTAATCCAAGAATTCTCAAAATGGAAACATTTAACTTTGGGAGGACTTAATTTACTTAGTTTGGACGGGTCACATTTCACAACTATTTCAATCAAATTGACAGGTGTTTTATATGTGTTTAGAAATATAGAATTACTATAAATCTCTACAATATATTGGAACAATCTTTTTGGACAGACAGGTCCTAAATCCTGGCTTTACCACTTACCAGTTGTATGGGCTTAGGTGTCCTTGCTAAGTATATGGAAATATTAAGTAGATGAGTTGATAGGCGTAGAGGATTTTATTTTTTGGTAAAAAAAAAAAAAAAAAAGGAGGGAAGAAGTTGGTACACTGGTAGAGAGACAGAAGACAGAGAGGGGAACAGAGGGCAGACAAATATGTGTTCCCAGCCAGCCCAGGGGACCATTTGTACTGCTTCTGAATTAAGAGCCGGGACAGAGGCAGGATGCTATCAGGAAACCCATATTCCCAGGAAGGGTATTATGCAACAGGTTCTGATGAAGTATCCCCCTTAATGGCTTACAGACAGTAGATATTAGAAAGGAAAGTTTAGTGCAAGAACATGAGCAAACTGATTTCCTAAGCTTGTACTATACCCTCCTATAGTCCCCCAGAAACACTGAAGAGGCCTCAAGTAAGTGGTCCAAGTGTCACAGTTACACAAATCAGGACTAACAACTAGTGTTAGCATCACTTCTGCGGTCCCCACAGCCTGGCGCAAGGCCTGGAAACATTCATGTTCACATTTTACATCATTTTAAGTGTAGGATTTCAAACTAGTTGCCTTCTTGCAGTCTGCATAGATTCCACTTTCTGACTAAATGAGGAAAAAATTAAGTGTGGCTTATGGTATTCAGTGTTAAATTTTACAATCTGGGTAGATGCAAGGAGATAACAGCTTGATGCTGTGTTTGACTATACCTTTCAAAACAAAAAAAAAAGAAAGCTGCACTGTAGGAGCTCACATATTCCCAACTTCTGAAAAGATTGGTTAATTCAGGTTCTCACATAAAATTGACAAAGATGAATTAATCCTAGGCCAGACTTCTGTTTTCAAGAAAATGATCAGTTGTGAGTTATGTTTCTGATTTCAAATTTTGCAGCTTTCCCGAGAGGAATAATCCTCTTTTTATTGATAACTCAGGACAACATTAATACCCTGTTTGTGGGTACTTAATAAAAATAAAATAATGTGTTTTCTGTTTCCTGCCAACATTGTCAAAAGCAGGTGCTGTGACAAATTACAAGATCTATGAGATAGGAAGCAGAACAATATAAAAGCACAGCGTGTCTTGTTATATGTAAGCATTCGCCTTCCAAAAAATCTTACATTGGTAAAGCAAAGGACTTACCAAGGAAACCACCAAGGAATAATTTGAACTTGAGTAACAATTCCCTTTTCACTTTAGAATATAATTTTTATTAAAATTAACTGGTTTCAGATCACATATTAGAGTCTTTTATAGATAAACCAAGCAGAGATAGAGTAAAAAAATACATTTAAATGCATAATGTGATTAAATTATTTTCAGTAATAAAATTATAAAACTTCAACTTCCTACTTACATTAACATTTTATGATTTTCTGTGACAAAAATTTCTGATTAAATTGTTCTTCAGTGAGAAATGTATAAATTGTCAAGGGTCAGATGTGAGAGATTTCTCCCCTTTACAAATATCTTCCCTTATTCCTTGGTACAAGCAATTTTAATAACATTGCAAATTCATACGAATCCAAAGTAAATCTGGAAGAAAGAGATTTCTCCATATAGCTTACCAAAACGACTAACCCTCTCCACTCCATCTATAATTGCCTTGTAGTCCAAATTTTCTTCTATTCCAACCTGTGAAAGAATGACATTCTAAAAATGGTATAAAATATTTGACTAGGTATTCATGTATCGATTAGTGAACTCCATTTTAAGTATTCCAAAGTAACGTCCTCTAAAGGCACACTTTTTTCCCACAGCAAAGTAAGAATGAATAAAACAAACACCTGATTGCTTCAATTTCCAATTAAGAAAAGAATATTTAAAAATGTTACTATTCACAGTCGTTGCTGTATCACATTGATGCTCTGCAAATGGGCAAATCTCATAGTGTACAAGTATAGAGATTGGAAGTGACATTCCTAACTAAGGAATACAAGAGCCCTTCTACAAAAACCTTTTTATTTTGTATTGGTGTATAGCACAATGTTGCGACAGTTTCAGCTGAATGGTGAAGGGACTCAGCCATACACATACACGTGTCCATTCTCCCCCAAACTCCCCTCCCATCCAGGCTGCCACATAACATGGAGCAGAGTTCCATGTGCAACACGGCAGCTCCTTGTTGGTTATCCATTTTAAACACAGCAGAATGTATATGTTCATTCCAAAATCCCTAACTGTCCCTTCCCCCCAACCCCTCCACTGGCAACCATAAGTTCGTTCTCTAAGTCTGTGAGTAAGAGTCCCCTTTGAAACATACCAGGTAAGAGGTTGTTCTCTTTGAAATGATGACCAGGTATCATTCCATTTGTGAGCCCTTCTATTTGCTAAAAAAAAACGTGCTTTGATATTCCCCATGATTGAAAAGTTAGTGCTAAATCCCTATGTGAATATATAAATATATACACACATATGATTACCTCAAATAAAATGGATAAAGCTCTTAACTTCCCTTTTCCTTTAATTGCTTCTTCAAAACTTGAAAATCGGTCTGCATCAAAGCAGTAGATCTGCATCTATAAACATAATATTGATGGCTTTATTACAAAGACTTCACAAAAACTTCAGCAAAAAGACAATAAAATAATTAAATAATTTATCAGTTCAATAAGTTCAATTTGAGACATTTTATAAATGATATAATTCTATATTTTGCAAAATTTCAGAATATTTTATTAATTACATGTATACAAAGCTACATTTACTATCAATTACTCTTCAACAAAGAACAAAATATGAAGTTAGACAGATCTAGACCTGAAATTACCACTTTGAGACTGAGCAATTTTCAAATGTAATAAATTTACTTTACTTTAATTTTTTGGGCTGTACTTTGAGCGGTTTGCAGGATCTTAGTTCTCCGACCAGGGACTGAACCTTCATCCTTGGCAGTGAAAGTACAAAGTCCTACTCCCTGGACTATCATGGAATTTCCAAATAAAATAAATAATCAGATGCTATTTTAACTATTTTGATGGAATTCTTTCAAATACGGTTTCAACCTTCCTTGAATGGATGTGACCTACTTGATGGTCTGAGTTACCAGTTTTGGATATTACTGTCTTGAGCTCTACTAAGAGTGAAACCCTCAAGGAATCTCTGCTTCTACCTAAAAAATACCAAAGGAGTCCTAAATTCCTTATTTCAAGTCTCTCCTCCTGCTGTGAGGTTATGTATGTGTGTTAGTCACTCAGTCGTGTCTGACCCTGTGATCCCATGGGCTCCCAGGGGTTCACCAGGCTCCTCTGTCTGTGAAATTCCCCAGGCAAGAATACTGGAGTGGTTAGCCATTTCCTTCTCTAGGGATCTTCCTGATTCAAGGATTGAACCCAGGTCTCCCACACTGCAGGCAGAGTCTTCCCTATCTGAGCCACCTTGTTAATTTCTACTTCAGTCCATACATCTATGATAGCCTTCACTCTCTGATAGGTTGATGTTCCTCGTGTCATGGGCTTGGAAATTAGATACAGGTAGTTTAGAGATGTAACTAAGGTAAGAACAGAACCCTCAGAGATGATTAATGTGCAGTGAGGGCTGTGATCAGAGAACTAGTGGGTGTGAAGCAGAAGAAAGCAGTGTCTCCTGTCTTGGGTAGTCACCAAAACCTTTCAGCCACCCTGAAGCATGAATGATTCTAAAGCTGGCAAATGAGAAGGCAGAAGAGAAGTGTGTTCAAGTCAGAGGGTCCAGCTAGGAAAAGCCTACAGGCAAGAAAGTATGAGAAGTGTGGGAAACTGAAAGTGTTAGGATTTCAGCTGAGCACATGTGAGAAGAGAAGAGAGATATGAGACTGGAGAAGTGGGCAGGGGTCACAGCAAGAAGGACTGTGAGGTAGTCCCAGCAGTTTGGGCCGGAGGGCAATAGAAAGTCCTTGATGGGGGGGCAGGGCTAAGGGGTAGGGGTGGCCAGTGGAAGGGATTAAGACTGGAGAGAAACTAGCTTCAGGGACATCCAAGTAAGAGACTAAGATGGCTGGAACCTTTTTCTGACCTCACACATCATTTAGGGGCAGAACTGAGGAGATGATTATAGGATGTGAGAGGCCAGGAAAAAAGAGTAATCAAGGATACCCTCTAGTTTCTCCACTTGCACAATTTTTTTTTAATGTTTCAGTAAATTATTTTATTTGAGAATGACCTAGCTATTCAATAAACTTCCATCACTTAATTTAGCACAACTCAAGAAACCAAAATCTGGAGAGACAATCTATTATTTTTTTTCTTGGAGTATAGTTGCTCCTGCTTGCACAATTATATGGTGAGTGTTTTAAAAAATAAACAACAGGGAGCTCCCTGATGGTCCAGTAATTAGGATTCAGGGCTTTCATTGCTGTGGGCTTCAGTTCCATCCCCAGTTGAAGAACAAAGATTCTGCAAAGCACATGGTTTGGCAAAAAAAAAAAAAAAGTAAATAAATAAAATAAAACCCATTAATGTTTACAAATTGAATAAAAAGAAACAACAAACAAATGACATCTCTGAGAGATGATTTGAGGGGCTTCTAAATAAGAAAAATATATGAGGTTTAGTACACAGATTCTGTACAATTTTACTGAATCATGGCTTGTGTTATTTTTAGGGTTTTCTTGATTTTCACCTCTGTTCTAAGGAGTACTGTGAGAGAGCTAAACTCTCAGAATTGAGAATGTTACCTGTTTAATGAGTTGATTTTCATATTTCTGACAAACAAGATTTGATAAATATACTTCTCTTTAAGGATATTTAAGAAATTATAAGCCACACATTTGAATGTGTTTATCCACATTATTTTTTAATCCTTTATTAAGTAACTAACTCATTTTATTTTTATTATCAATAAATGCTTTGAATTATAAAAGTAAAAATACAACTTTAACACAGGCAATCTAGAAAATATGAGAATTTTAAAGGAGAAAAGGTAATAATGCCATCACCCAGAGAAAATTACAATTTATGTTTTCTTGGTTTCCTTCCATTATTTTTACAACAGTAATAATTCAACCTTTCATTTAACCCTCCTAATAACTCTACAGAGAAGTGTTACTACTATTAAGTCAATTTCACAGATGAGAAACAGAAGCTTAGGGAAATTAAATAATTCATACAATGTCATGTCATATAACTACTAACTAAATGTGAAGCCAATATTCAAGCCTCGTCGGTTTGACTTAGACTCTGGACTCTCTCTAGGCCATTAATTAGTTTCACACTTTACAAAATTTAGAATAATAACACTGTATATACTATTTTACCTTCTGCTTTTTAAAAGCATTCATATCTTATGACGAACCTTTTCTGTTAAATAAATCACTCTAAAACAGGATTTTCACAAGATCTATAATAATCCATTGTAATGTAATCATTTCCTTTTGTTTCAACTTTTATTATTGTAAATAAGTCTTTGCCTCCAAATTTTTGAGTATGTCCTTAATTATTCTTTAGACTAAATTGCTATAAATTGAAATGTAAGTATTGAGAATAAAACATCTAAAGTTATTGATAAGAACAAGTGAAATGCTTCCCAGAAAGTCTTGCCAATTTATACCTTCTCCAGACATGTGTGAAAGTGTTCACATTTTTAATTGTATATTACTATGCATTATATTTATTTGCTGATTTTAAATTTGAAACATTTTATCACTTTAATTTGAAGTTTATTGATTTTTTAGTAGTTGAAGTTTCCCTCTTTTTTCCCTAATGGGCTATGGGAAGAATTTCATTCATTCATTCACTCATCAATATTTACTAATCATCTATAATATAATGTGATACTCAGCATTACTAGAAAGTGGAAAATCAACTGTAGATCTTATACAGCTCAGTCCAGAGAGAAATGCAGATATTAACCAAGTAAACAAAATATAACTGTATAAATTACAAAGGAATCAAATTATATGTTAAATGAAATCCCAGTGACTTAGAAAATGAAATAGTAAGTAGTGGGACTACTGACTTACCTCTAATGGAAATTTTTGCCCTTCTAAACTATGTTCTGATCCATCAGATGACATATTGCATTTTCCCCAGTGAAAAGCTATCTTGCTTGCTTTGAACACTGTTTCTGAAACCCCTCCACTGAGACGGTAGTCATTAGTGAGATTAATTTCCACTTGAAAAAAAAAACACAATAAATTGACATCTAAGTTTTTGAAAATCAAAATTACAAGTTTAAATTTTAAGGTACATTAAGAACATAATGTATTTGATAAATTTAAAAAATAAGCTACATATTTTGAAAGCTGAACTTTGTAACTGCATAATATACTTAATGTATCCTACTGCCACAAGTGTAAAATAAATCCAAGACCTTAACTGCCATACAACACTTAAAACAAGAGACAGGCAGTTCACCTACCCTGTGGGTAGCCTACGTTTTTTTTGTTTGGTGTCCAAAACCCTGCTCCTCTAATGCCTCACATGGTGGAGAGGGGACAGTTAAAGCGAGAAGGAACAGAAGACTGGAAAGGAAAGGTCTTTTCTCCAACCTTCTCATGTTCCTGTTTCTCTTCCTTATTAAGCTGCTGCTGCTTTTGTCCCATCTCCTTACGTTTCCAAGCATCACCCCAGGCTTCATCAAGTTTCAGAATTTCTGTCCTAGACTGTGGCAAGGAAGGCGGGAGACCTTTTCCTTTTGAAGGGGTTTTAGCCATCTCATGTTTGAAACCTGGCTGGCAAGTCTCAGAATCTTAAACTCTAGAGATCCCTAGCAGATACCATCTACTATCTGTATTTTAGGAGTCATCTGGGGATTAATGATTCTCTTGAGAGTTTAATGCAGGATTTCAATGTCTCTCAGTCAGATTTAAATAGTCTTTGTTTCATTGGGCAGAAATCACTTTTGGCATTTGGAACTGAATCCAACATACTGCGCAGTGTAAAGACTTCTGAGTAAAACATAATTTCTAGGCTGCATTTTTTTTTTTCAGCAGACACAGCTAGTTAGAGATATACATTTTCATGAATAATAACAATAGCAACAAATGACAATAATGGTCAACATTCATTTATCACTTATGACATGACAGGCATTACATTACTTTACATGTATTAAATATTTGATCCTACACAATAGAAGGTGATACCATTACAATCCCTATTTTACAAGATAAGGAAATTGGTCACAGCAAGGTTAAGGAACTTGCTCAAGGTTCCACACTGTGCTTTAAATGGCCAGAATTGAACCTAGAAAGTGTGGCTCTAAAGATTAAGTGCTTGACCACACTCCACCAAGAAAAATGAAGCAGAGATTACATGCTTTACTTCTTTGTAACACCCACTAAAACTAGTAATTAAAATGTCTAACATTTAGGACAATATACTATTATATATTTAATTAATAATACATTATCAGTTCAGTTCAGTCGCTCAGTCGTGTCCGACTTTTTGCGACCCCATGAACCGCAGCACGCCAGGCCTCTTATAACATATAAAATTATTCATTCAACAAATACTTATTGAGTGCTTATTATTTGTCAAGCACTGATCCAGAAAAATTCCTACCTTCACAGAATTTAAATTACAATATTCACACAATTATATTAGCAAAATATGGAAAATAGAGAAAAATATCACTTACAATAAAATCACCCCAACATGGCTACTACTATAGTGAATATTTTTTCTAATCTTTTTCCCATGAGTATATTTGCTTTTACATAACTTGTTGATATACATACAATTTCATTTAAAACATAACATCAGAAAAAAATGCTAGCTTTTGTGAACTTCTATTTGTTGCTTACTGGAATTTTTATGACATAATTTGCATACTAAGAAAAAAAGCTTTATTAGAGAGTGCTTCCTAAGTATAGTATATAATTTAAAACTTTCTATCTAGAAGGACCAATAATTTCTTAAAATTCAATTATAGTAGATTGCTTTTTTCACATCCAAATACTGAACATAATATACAACTGAGTAGAAAAAATCAAATAAAATGCACAAGAGAAAGAAATCCTGATTGACTAAGTGATTAACCAGTGATAGAGTTATTAAGTTAATTAGCTATATATTATGTTATCTTTATCAGCTCTTCCTGTGGAGGCATCTTTATTGCTATATTACTAGAGAACATTATGACTTTGGTTATTTAATTGTTTGTACACATTTCTAAAGGTCTAAACTTCCAATTTTCTATTTGATTTCTTGTACCCATAGTTTCTATCCAGTTCATACTACATACATCATTCAAAGAAAAATTTAATGAAAATAATCTAAACACATTCTAAGTCTGATAAACATATTAAAGTCAGAAATAAAATGCAAGTATTTTACCTGTTTTCCCAGTGTTATGAATGAATGTGTTTTCCAAAGATGTTTTATCCCAATCCTGAAATTTAAGTTTCTTCAGATTCACATTTACTTGTGTAAGATCTTCATCAATATTGATAGGAGACTGTTTGGGGCTATTACATGTTGGATATTTCTTTCCCCAATTTTTTTGATTCAGTGCTCCTAGAGGAAAAAATGGCAATAAGTTTGGTTTTTAAATAATTATGCAAAAGCTAAATTTTATGTTTATAAAGTAGTTAATGTTACATAAAAATAGACAGAACATTGGGAAAAACTGAGACATCTTTAAACCAATTCTTAAGAGCAATTACAATTGGTCTCTGTATTCACGGGTTTCACAACTGCAAATTCAACCAACCTCAGAGCAAAAATATTTGGGAAAAAACTCCAGAATGTTGCAAGGAAACTGTAATTTGCCAAGTGCTGACTACTATTTACATAGCATTTACATCGTATATGCAACTGTTTACACAGCATTGATATTGTATTCAGTTCAATTCAGTCCCTCAGTTGTGTCTGACTCTTTGAGACCCCATGGACTGCAGAACGCCAGGCCTCCTTGTCCGCCAGGCCTCCTTGTCCGCCAGGCCTCCTTGTCCGTCACCAACTCCTACAGTTTACTCAAATTCATGTCCATTGAGTCGGTGATTCCATCCAGCCATTTCATCCTCTGTTGTCTCCTTCTCCTCCTGCCTTCAATCTTTCCCAGCATCAGGGTCTTTTCAAACGAGTCAGTTTTTCACATCACCTGGCCAAAGTATTGGAGCTTCAGCTTCAATATCAGTCCTTCCAATGAACACTCAGGACTGATCTCCTTTAGGATGGACAGGTTGGATTTCTTTGCAGTCCAAGGGACTCTCAAGAGTCTTCTCCAACACCACAGTTCAAAAGCATCAATTCTTCAGCGCTCAGCTTTCTTTATACTCCAACTCTCATATCCACACATGACTACTGGAAAAACCATAGCCTTGACTAGACAGACCTTTGTTGGCAAAGTAATGTCTCTGATTTTTAATATGCTATCTGGGTTGGTCATAACTTTCCTTCCAAGGAGCAAGCGTCTTTTAATTTCATGGCTGCAGTCACCATCTGCAGTGATTTTGGAGCCCCCCAAAAATAAAGTCTGCCACTGTTTCCATTGTTTCCCCATCTATTTGCCATGAAGTGATGGGACCAGAGGCCATGATTTTATAGTTTTCTGAATGTTGAGCTTTAAGCCAACTTTTTCACTCTCCTCTTTCACTTTCATCAACTGCTCTTTAGCTCTTCCTCACTTTCTGCCATAGAGTGGTGTCATCTGCATATCTGAGGTTATTGATATTTCTCCTGGCAATCTTCATTCCAGGTTGTGCTTCATCCAGCCCAGCGTTTCTCATGATGTACTCTGCATATAAGTTAAATAAGCAGGGTGACAATATATAGCCTTGACGTACTCCTTTTCCTATTTGGAACCAGTCTGTTGTTCCATGTCCGGTTCTAACTGTTGCTTCCTGACCTGCATACAGATTTCTCAAGAGGCAGGTCAGGTGGTCTGGTAATCCCACCTCTTTCAGAATTTTCCACAGTTTGTTGTGATCTATACAGTCAAAGGCTTTGGCTTAGTCAATAAAGCAGAAATAGATGTTTTTTTTGGAACTCTCTTGCTTTTTCAGTGATCCAGTGGATGTTGGCAATTTGATCTCTGGTTCCTTTGTCTTTTCTAAAGCCAGCTTCAACATCTGCAAGTTCAATACTTGCAGAAGCTGAAGCCTGGCTTGGAGAATTTTGAGCATTACTTACTAGCGTGTGAGATGAGTGCAATTGTGGAGTAGTTTGGACATCCTTTGTCATTGCCTTTCTTTCAGACTGGAATGAAAACTGACCTTTTCCAGTCCTGTGGCCACTGCTGAGTTTTCCAAATTTGCTGGCATATTGAGTGCAGCACTTTCACAGCATCATCTTTTAGGATTTGAAATAGCTCAACTGGAATTCTATCACCTCCACTAGCTTTGTTCTTAGTGATGCTTCCTAAGGCCCACTTCACTTCACATTCCAGGAAGTTTGGCTCTGGGTTGTGAAGATGTTTTTTGTACAGTTCTTCTGTGTATTTTTCCCACCTCTTCTTAATATCTTCTGCTTCTGTTAGGTCCATACCATTTCTGTACTTCACTGAGCCCATCTTTGCATAAAGTGTTCCCTTGGTTCTCTAATTTTCTTGAAGAGATATCTAGTCTTTCCCATTCTATTGTTTTCCTCTATTTCTTTGCACTGATCATTGAGGGAGGCTTTCTTACCTCTCCTTGCTATTCTTTGGAACTCTGCATTCAAATGGGTATATCTATCTTTTTCTCCTTTGTTTTTTGCTTCTTTTCTTTTCACAACTATTTGTAAGGCCTCCTCAGAGAGCCATTTTGCTTTTTTGCCTTTTTCTTGAGGATGGTCTTGATCCCTGTCCTCTGTACAATTGAGCCACATTGTATTAGTTATAAATAATCTAGAGATGATTTGAAGACTATGGAAGCATGTATATAGGCGATATGAAAATACTACACCATTTTATATAAGGGATTTGCACGTCCACAAATTTTGGTATCCGAAGGAATCCTGGAACAATCCCTCTCTGATATTGAGAAACAACTGTATTCCTAGATTTAGATTCTGGGTTTTAATATGGTACATCATGAGAACAAGAGAAGGGGTCAACAAGACCCTTGTTTAGCCATCACACTCTTACAAATCCACAGAAAATCCATTTGTCTTATCAGATGTTAGTCCTAACCCAGGGGTCCAGATTAAAACATGTCCAGTTGATAGGAGTTAGATTATGATCTGACTTCCTTAGCACTCTCCATGGGGTGAAGGTGGACGCTGTAGACTATATGTCATCCCAGCCATTGACTGATTTGGTTTAATTTCCATCTGTGTGTGTGTTGTGTGTTAGTCACTCAGTCGTGTCTGACTCTGCAATCCCACGCAATCCCACTCTGTAGCCAGCCAGGCTCCTCTGTCCATGAAATTCTCCAGGCAAGAATACTGGAGTAGATAGTCATTCCTTTCTCCAGGGGATCTTCCTGACCCAGGGATCAAACCCCAGTCTCCTGCATTGCAGGCAGATTCTTTACCATCTGAGCCACCAGGGAAGCCCAAATTTCCATCTGCTCAGGGTCTCATTTATATAAACATAATCATCTGGGCTATCTTGGAAATATCTCTTTCTTTTCCCTCTTTTCTTTTTTCCTGGTCATAAAACTTAACAGACTATATTGTTTAACAAGAAGAAAAATCAAACAGGGCTTTCCAGAATTTTGTTTACTGTAAAGTGAATTTTCATCTGTTCCACAGGAAGAACAGTCCTCTCAACCAAAATTGCCCTGTAATTTTGCCTTTATTTCAACACTACCTGAAGCCATAAACCATCTCTCATAACCTTACCTCACTGGATATTAACTGAACTAAGTACCCACGAAGTGCTAAGAATAGGTATGTCTTATTTAATGTTCATTTATTAAAATACAGGAAATGTTGCAGATCCAAGTCTCAACCTTTTCTCTGGCTAAACTCTAGCATTTCTGCAGCCATTCCATGAAAGAGAATGCAGCACCATTTTCAGCTTCTTCCTTTCAAATGCTTTTCTTTTTGAACATGAGTATGGGTAAGGCCAAGATTTTAGACTATTGATGTTTAGAGAAATTATAAGAAAACATACTATCCATACAACTCTAGTCTATACCATCTTTTTGGGATAAGGCAATCAGAGAGGATGACTTTCACACAAGCTGTCATTGTGTGCTAAAGCTCATTTTGCATAATTTAACCCAGGAAAGAAATAATAATTAATCACACCATGGAATTGCCTGCATAGCCTGGGAAAATTAGGCAATTCATCTCCTAGTGAGGCATTCACCAGAATCAATAATAGGTGCTGAAAACTTATTTTGTTTTAAAATCTTAGCTCTAAGCTTAGAGTGCTTGAATACAATATGCTTTAAATATGCACAGTGATGCACATTTTGGCTTCTAGGAACAACTTTAAAGAATTGAGTAATAATACTATGTTAATTTCACTGTAAGGAACATTGGCATGGAGACAAGAAAGCACTGCTTGTTTTACTCATGTCATTGTAAGCGAAACAAGAGAGAGAAACTGCGGTATGAATCAATAAAGCTCTTCCTATTAAATTTTTAAAAACAGTACAATAAATTCTGAGCACACTTAGGAAGAGTCTGATAGTTGTGATGCATAGAAACACAAAATTTTAAGTCCCTAGTAACACTGAATACGATTTATAACCTGTTTTGTCCATAATATTTTGTGCTCATCTTTATGTGGATTCTAACTTAGCACATCCATAACTGAACACTTGATTTCTGCCCTACTGGTTAGTGCCTCCTACGTTCACTGTCGTTCATAAACACAGAAGTCATCCTCATGCCTCTGTTTCCTCCTCAGCAAGCCCTTTGGGATCTACCTTCAAAATATTTCCTTAATTAGGTCGTTTCTCATCTCCACTGTTAGTGCCCTAGTCCAAGCTACCCTCATTCCTGGCCTGAAGTCTTGCTGTTCCACAAGCAGCATCACCATCAACTAGGAGATTGTTAGGAGAGTCAGGTCTCCACTGCAGCTTCACCAAGTCAGAATCTACATTTTAACACAATCTGCAGGAGATTCATATACACATTAAATTTTTACAAACAATGACTTAGACATATCCAGTAGTCATGGATGTGAGAGTTGGATCATAAAGAAGGCTAAATACTGAAGGATTGACGTTTTCAAACTGTGGTGGTGAAGAATACTCTTGAGAGCTCCTTGGACAACAAGGAGATCAAATCAGTCAATCTTAAAGGAAATCAACCCTGAACATTCATTGGAAGGACTGATGCTGAAGCTGAAGCTCCAATACTTTGGCCACCTGATGAGAAAAACCAACTCATTGGAAAAAGACCCTGTTGCTGGGAAAGATTGAGAGCAGGAGGAGAAGGGGGCAACAGAGGATGAGATGGTTGGATGGCATCATACACTCAATGGGCATTAGTTTGAGCAAACTCTGGGAGACAGTGAAAGACAAGGAAGCCTGGCATGCTGCAATCCATGGAGTTGCAAAGAGTCGGACATGACTTAGCAACTAAACAACAATAAAGTGACCCATGTCTACCATGAGATAATACAGGTTAAGCTACTAAATTTGTAGTAATTTGCTGTGTGGCATAAGAAAACTAATGCAATCTGTAGCTAGTCATCTTTTAAAGCACATGTTAGATTACACATAACTCCTTGACTTGCTGCTGCTGCTGCTGCTAAGTCGCTTCAGTCATTTCCAACCCTGTGCGGCCCCATGGACGGCAGCCCATTAGGCTCCCCCGTCCCTGGGATTCTCCAGGCAAGAACACTGGAGTGGGTTGCCATTTCCTTCTCCAATGCATGAAAGTGAAAAGTGAAAGTGAATTCGCTCAGTCATGTCCGACTCTTACGACCCCATGGACTGCGGTCCACCAGGCTCCTCCATCCATGGGATTTTTCCAGGCAAGAGTGCTGGAGTGGGGTGCCACTGACTTAGGTCCTTCCAATGCATTTTCATATTAGAATAAAATATATAGACTCTTTCCCAGGGCTGACAGACCCTGTATGATGTCACCAGTCACATCCACTCGGATCTCATTTTCTGCCACTCTGTGGTGATGACTCTCTAATCCAGCCACACTGACTTCTTTTCTGTTCCTTAAGCATGAGAAGCCTCGGGGCTTACCACTTGCTGCCACTCACTTTCTGGAATCTTCTGCCCCATTTGTTTGCAAGGCTTCTTCTGATCAGGTCTCTGCCCAAATGCATCTCTTTAGAGAGAGGCTTTCTCTAAACAATCTGTATAAAATACACTTCCCTTCCTCAGCAATTCTCAATCACTTCTCCTATTTTATTTTTCTTCTCCTAAGTTACTAACTGGGGCTTCCTAAGTAGTGCTAGTGGTAAAGAATCTGCCTGCCAATGCAGGAGACATAAGAGACGTGGGTTTGACCCCTGGGTGGGAAAGACTGCCTGGAGCAGGGCATGGCAACCCACTCCAGTATTCTTGCCCGGAAAATCCCATAGACAGAGGAGCTTGGTGGGCTATAGTTCATGGGGTCGCAAAGAGTCGGACATCACTGAAGCGCCAGCACAGCACAGCACAAGATACTAATTATGTTTATTTATTTGTTTCCACACTCTAGCATCTAGAGAAAAGCCTGGCACATGGTAGGTATTCAATAAATGTTTCTTGAATGACTGAATCAGACAAAAAAATGTTATATTAAAAACTTTTTTTTAATATATATTTTAAATAAAATGTCTTTCATTTTATTAGTCTGAGCTCACAGGGGTCTAACATAGGATGAAAATAAGAAAAAAAAAAAGAAAGAAAACTGACCAACTAAAGAACATTTCTAAATTCAACTGTAGGCCACATCTACCTGTCTGTTATATGACAATTTTGTTGAGTAGTCCCAACTAAACTTCTGCTAAAGGATCTCAAGAAAGATCTGATGTCCACACTGGGTGTTGTCTGACGGTATACGATCCCGAGTCACTGGATTATGTTTGAAGTGCATCAAATGACTACACTGAGTGTGGACTCAGTTTAAGTCACCTACTAGCTCATCATGCCAACTACAGCACAGGTTCAGGAAGACTCCTTAATTTCTGTGAGTAAAAGACAAAAGAGTGAGAACAGGGAAAAGAAAATTTCTCAGTGAAAAGGCTGTAAAACAGAAAAAGTCCAAAGATATAAGACCTTGATGTTATTTTTGCAATGGACTCTGAAAAAAGGATGTTTCAGATACTCATAAGTAGAAATCCAGGAAAAGAAAATTGTGTTAAAATTGTGCACAAGGATGAAACATAAATCAAAGAAGCATTAAATATACTTTAGCTGTTTTGATAATGAAGCAATATTTAACCCTATGCTTAAATATTATTTTTAAAATTCCCAAATTAATGTTTTTAATTTTGCAGTTGGAGACTGCAGTCCATGTAGTAATTAAAGCCAGGATGATGTATCCAAGAAAGCAGGTGTACAGAATTGATTAGAACTATACTGTATCACTTGAGAGTTATTAACAAATGTTGTGAAGGAAGAAATTAGGATATGCATTGTCATTGCAGCAGAAGATCAGCACGGTGATTTACCCATCAGGAGGACTGCAGACTACTAAATGACAGCTCTGGAGAATTAAATTATTCATTCACATAGTCGTCCATTCTTTCATGCATTTATTGACTCACCTGAATTAGTGCCACCCCTATGAATTTCCTGTGCTCACCTCTACTTGAGCACTTCACAGACTGTCTGTTGTTTGTCAACTTATCTATCACATCTATATCTTATCACCAAACTCTGAGTCTGGCACACGGTAGACACAAATTAAGTGCTTGGGCAATAAACTTTGAACACCAAGCGGATATATCCAGTATTTACATCCTATGCACTCTTGATTCCAAGCAGAATGGAAAGCAATTGTAGGCTCTGTAGGAAATATGCATGAGTTCAAGTTTGTTTGATCCTTGTTTATTCTTTCATTCCAGAAGGTTGGGAATGTGTTCAATAAAAAATAAGACAAGTGCATAAAGGAGTAGATGGGATGAAAGAAGGTAAACACGGTTATCAACGCATGCAATGCAGGTTTTGAGGGACGGACAGAATCCAGAAGGCAGAGGGCAACTGAGAGCATGTCTGCTTGGGTGATGAGCCTGAGCAAACTCACTGTGGGAGAAAAGTGCAGGCAATGCTCAGAGAGAAGTGAGGAGGGAGTGAATGCCTCTTTACCGAGGGAGACTGAAAGGCAGGCTGTAATCAGATGTAGTTAGGGAGGCCAGTGGGAGGCACTGAGGCTTTGGAACACTAAGGAGCTCACTGTTGCCTCATCAGAGAGGTTGAACTGGCAGGAATGCAGGATGAGCAGGAAGAGGGAGGCTGCATAATGAGTGGACACTTCCACTGGCATCTTCTATGTGTCTTCATCTGATTTGATAAAGTTAGTTGCTCTGTTGTATCTGACTCTTTGCAACTGCATGAACTATATAGCCTGCCAGGCTCCCCTGTCCATAGAATTTTCCAAGCAAGAGTACCAGAATGGATTGCCATTTCCTTCTCCAAGGGATCTTCCTGATATAGGGATTGAACCCAGGTCTTCAGCATTGCAGGCAGACTCTTCTCTGTCTGAGCCACCAGGGAAGCCCAATCCCAGTGCAATGGACTGAAGGTTTAAGTCCCTCCAAAATTTATATGTTAGAATCCTACTCTCCATGTGATAGCCTTTGGAGGTGGGGCCTTTAGGAGGTGATTAGGTCATAAAGGCTCTGACTGACATCAAGGATTAGTGCCTTTATTAAAGAGACCCCAGAGAGATCCCTCGCCCCTCCTAAATATGAGGTTACAGTGAAAAAACAGTGATCTAAGAAGCAGCCCTCACTAGATACAAAGTCTGCTGGTGCCTTGACCTTTAACTTTTGGTTCTTCAGAACTGTGATAAATAAACTTCTGTTGTTTATAAGCCACCAGTCTATGGTATTTTGTTGTAGAAGCCTGAACGGCTAAGATAGCCTGGATCTATTTGGAATACAGTATGTTTCTGTTTCTTGCTCATACTGTAATTTCACAGAACCTTTCTTAGAACCTGGCACTTAAGGCCTAAATAAATATTTCCTGAATGAACAATAGTTCAAGAAAATATCTATAGTTACCTGTACTTCAATATCTTTGTACTATATACCTTCTAAATAGGAGCACATTCTAAAAAACATTTTGTGTAGGAAAGTATTTATTACTCCATCAGTGTCCAGCATAAAAATATCAACTGGGGAAAAATAGAGTTTAAAATAAAGAAGGGTGAGTAAAATACCAATGCATACTTTTTAACATTTGAAAAGTGAGAAAATGATGAAAATGAAAATCAAAGGAAAAAAAATCTTTGTTCCCCTCTTTTTTACACGATTCTTGAGTCTAATCTTCCAGTATCAGAAAAGTTAATAAAATAATTAAAATATAGTATAAGGCATTCAGCAAAGATCCACTGAAATTCATATAAACATGATTTAAAATCCCAATGTTTATTTCTTTTCAAGGTTACCATAAATTACTGATATTTAACAAGATTTGAATAACAGAAGACTTGGAACTGATTCTTTAAAAATCAAGATATTGTTAAGAAAAACGTATACTGCTTTTAATCTTAATGGATTTCTTGTCTAGTCCAGATTTTGATGTAAGAAAACATTTGTGCCTGTACATATTTACATATAAAATATTATTAAGAGGAAAATATAAATGTAATATTAGAATGTAGACTACAATAATGATTGTGGCATTAATGCAAGTAACTGCTTTGAATAAACTCCTCTCAAGATTCCATATGCCATAAATCAAAGCTTTATAAAGTACACTGGACTTGCTTCATAGGTACTAACAAATACACCAAAAGCTAAATGTGTAAGTCACTGAAGTAGCACAAAGTTATCAGCAGTGAGATGTCATAGATTCAAATTTCAGTTTATTTAAATACAGAAATGAAGTAAATCAGTGTTACTTTCAATAAAAATATAGCATATAACTGTACTCCAGCAAAATGGGTAAATATATTTAGGTATGTAAACACTTTTCAGATGATATAATCAGCTGCTTTAGAAAGTGGGTTTCCTCAAAGATAAGAAAATAAACTCCCAAAGTACTGAGCCAACAGTCATTGAGTGATTTCATGTCACACCAGTAAATATCTTCACATAATTTGAAAGCAAAGGAAGAAAGATGTCCGAGGTAACTTTCCATGTTGAGAAGAAGAATGAGGATGTATTTTTATAAGCATAAATCGGCATGCCAGCTTATGGTTTTGGTTAAAGAGAGGTTTCCAGAGCTAGAGAGATCAAAGCAGTTGGCAAATATAAATTATGGTTGCTATTAAAAATGTGCTGAAAGCAGATAAAATGCAAACAATTTCAGCATGACACGTTGTTTAGTCAGGACGGCATTTTCCATTATTATCTGCCCTAATGGGATGCTGACATTAGGGCAGCAGAGAAGCTTTGCAAGCCTGGCAGATACATCCAACTGACAGAGGGTTACAAATGTCAGGGAAGGTACTTATCAATTTATACAGGAAAAGGCTAGCACAAGATTTCCTTAAGGACTATATTAAAGAAGATTATTAGCTAATGCTCAGTAAAAATAAATACAGGGAGTGATTAGAAATTTACTTCCAAGTTACTGTCTAAAATTTTATGACTTTTTCTTCTTTAGAAGAGAAGCAAAAAGCAAAGGAGAAAAGGAAAGATATACCCATTTGAATGCAGAATTCCAAATAATAGCAAGGAGAGAAAAGAAAGCCTTCCTCAATGATCAGTGCAAAGAAATAGAGGGAAACAGTAGAATGGGAAAGACTAGAGATCTCTTTGAGAAAATTAGAGATACC
>NW_011494661.1:2808728-2809072 GCF_000754665.1 Bison bison bison | reverse complement strand
CGATAAAGGACAGAAATGGTATGGACCTAAGAGAAGCAGAAGATATTAAGAAGAGGTGGCAAGAATACACAGAAGACCTGTACAAAAAAAGATCTTCATGACCCAGATGATCACGATGGTGTGATCACTCACCTAGAGCCAGACATCTTGGAATGGGAAGTCAATTCTTAGTGATGCTTAGGAAGCATCATTACGAACAAAGCTAGTGAATGTGATGGAATTCCAGTTGAGTTATTTCAAATCCTAAAAGATGATGTTGTGAAAGTGCTGCACTCAATGTGTCAGCAAATTTGGAAAACTCAGCAGTGGCCACAGGACTGGAAAAAGTCGTTTTCATTCCAATC
>NW_011494661.1:2807015-2808360 GCF_000754665.1 Bison bison bison | reverse complement strand
CCTAAAGCTTAACATTCAGAAAACTAAGATCATGGCATCCGGTCCCATCACTTCATGGGAAATAGATGGGGAAACAATGGAAACAGTGGCAGACTTTATTTTTTGGGGCTCCAAAATCACTGCAGATGGTGATTGCAGCAATGAAATTAAAAGACGCTTACTCCTTGGAAGGAAAGTTACGACCAACCTAGACAGCATATTAAAAAGCAGAGACATTACTTTGTCAACAAAGGTCCATCTAGTCAAGGCTATGGTTTTTCCAGTGGTCATGTATGGATGTGAGAGTTGGACTATAAAGAAAGCTGAGTGCTGAAGAATTGATGCTTTTGAACTGTGGTGTTAGAGAAGACTTTTGAGATTCCCTTGGACTGCAAGGAGATCCAACCATTCCATCTTAAAGGAGATCAGTCTGGAGTGTTCATTGGAAGGACTGATGCTGAAGCTGAAACTCCAATACTTTGGCCACCTGATGTGAAGAGCTGACTCACTGGAAAAGACCCTGATGCTGGGAAAGATAGAAGTCGGGAGGAGAAGGGGACAGCAGAGGATAAGATGGTTGGATGGCATCACCGACTCAGTGAACATGAGTTTGGGTAAACTCTGGGAGGTGGTGATGGACAGGGAGGCCTGGCATGCTGCAGTTCATGTGGTCGCAAAGAGTTGGACACGACTGAGAGACTGAACTGAACTAAACTGAATAGCCAAATAACAATGTTGTGATAATTTCAGGTGAGCAGTGAAGGGATTCAGTCATATATTAACATGTATCCATTTTCCCCCAAAACTCCTCCCTTTCAGGCTGCCACATAACACTGAGCAGAGTTCCCTGTGCTATATAGTACGACCTTGTTGGTTATCCATTTTAAATATAGCAGTGTATACACGTCAACTTTACTAGTTTGGAAAAATCTGAGATAAACAAAAATCTCAGAGAATAATAACAATAAAAATTATTGCTCTAAAATGTAATAATGGCTCAGTGGTAAAGAATCTACCTGCAATGCAGGAGACAAAGGAATCGCAGGTTCCATCCCTTGGTCAGGAAGATTCCCTGGAGGAGGAAATTGCAATCCACTCCGGTATTCTTGCCTGGAAAATCCCATGGACAGAGGAGTCTGGCGGGCTACAGTACATAGAGTTGCAATGAGTCGGACGTGACTGAGCACACACACGTGCACAATGTAATAAATAGCTTAAGTTTTTCCAGACCACAGAAAAAAAAGAAACAAGATGAAGAAGATCTGAGGACAATGACACAGTAGAATATTATTACTCTGAAGATAAGTAATCACAACCTGATAATATGTGGTGGGTATAAATGGAATCAATGTGCAGAACAAGGAGC
>NW_011494661.1:2802591-2806915 GCF_000754665.1 Bison bison bison | reverse complement strand
ATGGTACTCACAGTGAGTCACAATTAACTAGTGCTTTAATCTGAAAATGAAATGAAGCCTATAGAGAAGGCAAAAATAATTGAAATAAGGCAGGAAATTGTGCAGGGTACAAACCAACACAATAGAACTGAAGACTAAAAGCAGGATGCCATTTCAAGGATTTAGGAATGTTTAAATGATTTTTATTTGAAAGTGAGAAAGAACTGAAAGTGCAAGTGTTAGTTGCTCAGTCGTGTCCAACTTTGTGACCCCACGGACTGCAGCCTGCCAGGCTCCTCTGTCCGTGGAATTCTCCAGGCTCTGAAGAAGACTGGAGTGGGTAGCCATTCCCTTCTCCAGGGGATCTTTGTGACCCAGGGATCAAATGCAGATCTCCTGCACTGCAGGCAGATTCCTTACCATCTGAGCCACCAGGGAAATGAAAAGGGGAGAGAGGCAAAGGATGACTCCCAAGATCCTGACTGGAGCACACTGGGGTGTATCAGGGTACCTGTGCCACCGATAGAGAGAATGGATGGGAAGAAAGACTCTGCACCTGGATTTGGATCTGCAGACTGAGATTTCCATGGAAGTTGGTTAGGCAATCAAAAATATGAATCTGAGAGGCATTAAGAAGTCTGGACCACAGACAGGTACTGGGGAACACAGCATGAGAGGACAATTTAAAACCATGAACATGGATGAAATACTTCAACTTAACAAGCAAGAAGATTAATGATAAGACAGTGAAGAGTATTAACATTTAGGGAGTCCAAGGGAAGGAGGAAGTACCCAAAGAAATTAAGAATAAGTGGCCTGAAGGAGAATTGCAAATTTAGAAGAAAACCTTATCCTGAAAGTCAAAGAAGGATGGCTGCAGCAATGAGAGATTATCCCAAAGTAAACATCACACACATTAGAAAGCCCACAGGATCATGACTGAAGAACAACTATGGGAGTGAGTTATTTCTTAACTCCAAATCCTGTATTTCTAGAATAAAACTATTTAAACGACACGGTGGATCTGAAATTTAGACTAGAGTAGGCAGAAGATAAAATTAAGATGACAGAGTAGCATCAAAAAAGAGTTTTTTAAAGCTTGTTATGAAGTAAGAAGACAGGGCAGCATACAAAGACTGATGCAAGCATGAGGAATGCTTTTTTTTAAAGACAGAAATTTAAGCATGCATATATAAAGAGGTCAAGAGTTATTACAAGAAGGAGCTTGAATAATGTGAGGTCCATGATTGAGGTCTCCCTAAGGGAGGAAGGTAAACTATGGATGGAGGATTATAGCCTGTGAGAGGAAAAGAAACATTTTTAAAAAATCAAGGAAATATGGATTTGCAAACAAGCGCAGTGGCACCCTATTCCCCGTACTCTTGCCTGGAAAATCCCACGGACGGAGGAGCCTGGTAGGCTGCAGTCAATGGGGTCGCTAGAGTTGGACACGACTGAGCGACTTCACTTTCACTTTTCACTTTCATGCACTGGAGAAGGAAATGGCAACCCACTCCAGTGCTCTTGCCTGGAGAATCCCATGGACGGAGGAGCCTGGTGGGCTGCAGTCTATGGGGTCGCACAGAGTCGAACACGACTGATGCGACTTAGCAGCAGCAGCACAGACAGAGGAATAAAAAATCTAATGGTTCAAACCACAGAGCTTCAGGTGTGGAGTAGAATCTCATCCCATGGAAGGAAAAGAGGTTGGTAGTTGAGCCGACTACGGTTCAATCACACGGCCATCATTTATAGGCATCATTCACTTGAGGCTCAGTTGCTTTCTCTGTCACAGGAACAATAATCTCTTTCTCTCACACTGTGCAAATTAAATGAGATAATACATGTAAATATGCTGGCAGATAGCATGAATTTCCTTCACCCTTGTCTTTATTTTCTCAGGAAAACTGGAACCAAGATACAGTGGCTGTGGGAGAGATACAAGAAAGAGAATGGGCTTGAGGAAACTGGTGGAAAGTGAAATTGTGGCCATTCAAGACTGATGGAAAACACTGAGGGCTCCACTGGTGCAGGCAACCACGAACTTGTCAAGGCAGCACTGAAAAGTGTGTTCGTGCGGGTTTTTGTTTTTGGAAAATTAGTATTCCTGGTGGACAAGTACAGGAAGTAGAAGAGTTGCAGTCCCACTATGGAGATCAGTAGGATGTGTGTGATGGAATAACAGAAGGTCAGGGAACTGGAGACTCTGGATAAAGAGTATTGAAGCTCCCTTCCAACCCCCAGTCTCAAATCTGGTGGAGGAATAGAAACATAATTTTTTTAAAAGGCCATTAAACAGCTACAACCACAGAGTTATCTGTCATCCTTCATTTTGTTATAAAATGAACTGTTATAAAACGGTGAAGCCCAGTATTGCACTGTTTCCATTGCTATAGCCTGGTATCAAATACTTAATCAAAATCAGAAAAATACTGCTGAAATTCAGCAATCCCCAGAAACCATGAGGGGTTTTTGTTGCTCTATCATCACCTGCCAAAAAGCCATCACCTCTAAAAGAAAGAAACGGTTCAGGTTTTAGGTAACTCTGTAATGCACTTATCTTACATGCTAGTAAAGTAATGCCCCAAATTCTCCTAGTCAGGCTTCAGCAATACGTGAACCATGAACTTCCAGATGTTCAAGCTGGTTTTAGAAAAGGCAGAGAAGCAAGAGATCAAATTGCCAACATCTGCTGGATCATCAAAAAAGCAAGAGAGTTCCAGAAAAACATCTATTTCTGCTTTACTGACTACAACAAAGCTTTTGACTGTGTGGATCACAATAAACTGTGGAAAATTCAATGCAGAGTACATCATGAGAAACGTTGGGCTGGATGAAGCACAAGCTGGAATCAAGATTGCTGGGAGAAATAGCAATAATCTCAGATATGCAGATGACACCACCCTTATGGCAGAAAGTGAAGAAGAACTAAAAAGCCTCTTGATGAAAGTGAAAGAGGAGACTGAAAAAGTTGGCTTAAAGCTCAACATTCAGAAAACTAAGATCATGGCATCTGGTCCTATCACTTCATGGCAAATAGATGAGGGAACAGTGGAAACAGTGGTTGACTTTATTTTTCTTTTTAGTTCTCCAAAATCACTGCAGATGGTGATTGCAGCAATGAAATTAAAAGACGCTTACTCCTTGGAAGGAAAGCTATGACCAACCTAGACAGCATATTAAAAAGCAGAGACATTATTTGCCAACTAAGGTCCGTCTAGTCAAGGCTATGGTTTTTCCAGGGGTCATGTATGGATGTGAGAGTTGGACTGTGAAGAAAGCTGAGCACCGAAGAATTGATGCTTGTGAACTGTGGTGGTGGAGAAGCCTCTTGAGAGTCCCTTGGACTGCAAGGAGATCCAACCAGTCCATCCCAAAGGAGATCAGTCCTGGGTGTTCATTGGAAGGACTGATGTTGAAGCTGAAACTTCAGTACTTTGGCCACCTGATGTGAAGAGCTGACTCATTTGAAAAGACCCTGATGTTTTGAAAGATTGAGGGCAGCAGGAGAAGGGGATGACAGAGGATGAGATGGTTGGACGGCATTACCGACTCGATGGACATGGGTTTGGGTGGACTCCAAACTCCAACTCCATAGGAGTTGATGATGGACAGGGAGGCCTGGCATGCTGAGGTTCGCATGGGGTCGCAAAGAGTCGGACAGGACTGAGCGACTGAAGTGAGTGAATGAGTGAGTGATTAATGTTATGACCTTTATATCTGCCTGATTCTCTCCAAATGAGTCCATTGTGTTTAATATTCAGAATTGAGACTGAAGGCAGTGACGACTGATTAACTACAGGACTTCAGTATAGCATCTGCTCTTAACTATCTGACCTCAGTGAAAGGCAGGCAAACTATCTAGGGAATGATGAGACAGATATGGGGCAAGATTTCATTGTTGCTGCAGTCTGACTATTACCAGGGAGATGGCAAATACAGACTCCAAAACATCCTTGGAAATTACTCCTTGAGAAAAGACTCTTACAGATCAGCTGTGAAAGCTGCTTTAGAGTCATTGTAAACTCCTCTGTGGTCATTAAGTCTTCCTCTTCTCTGACAAATGAAGAAGCAAACGCTTTCAGCAAGGAAATAGCACAATAGAGAACAGTGGTAGCAGTGACACCACCGTCGTATGTGTACTCAAAGCGTATTGCCCACATACTTACTATTGGTATGGTGCATGACTGAGGCTATGTTTCCTGCTTTTGCTAGGAGGATCAGAGATTCAGAGTTGAAGTCTGAGACACAGATATAACCTGAGATCTTTCCATCTGTAATTGCTGTTCAGTTGCTAAGTTGTGCGCGACTCTTTGCAACCCCATGGACTGCAGCACGCCTGGCT
>NW_011494661.1:2801620-2802491 GCF_000754665.1 Bison bison bison | reverse complement strand
GAAGGGCAAGGCAACCCATTCCAGTACTCTTGCCTGGAGAGTCCCTGGCGGGCTGCAGTCTATAGGGTCGCACAGAGTTGGGCAGGACTGAAGTGACAGCATGCAAGCACAAGGTTTGTTACAGCTTTCCTTCCAAGGAGCAAGCAAATACTTTATTTGTAATAGAACTTCTGACAATTTTCCTACAGTGTTGTTTCAATGTTTTGATTACAGAACATGCTGCCTATTAGACCAAAGTTTCTGATTCAATTCCTATATAGACCATCTCCTTTCTGTATGTTTATTACAAAAGCTGTGGATGAATATCACAAATACATTGGTCCAGCTAAGAATTCTGTTTTATATCATCTTCAGATCCCATCAAAACTTAATTTCATTAAATACAGTTTTACTTGTTCATTTATTCACTCATCAAATATTTATGGAGTGCCTAGTGTGAGACAGAATAAACGCCTGGTACAAAAGATTCAAAGACAAATAAAACAGCATCCTTCATCAAAGAACTCATTTTCTAGTGAGAACCCAAGACATAGCAACTGTTAAATATAATACAGTCTACTAAGGATAATAGCAGAGATATGCATAGAATATTCCAGGGACATAAATGAGGTGTAGCTAACCCAGATGGGACGAGAGACAAAGAAGGCTTCCTGAATGACAAGTTGCCTGAGATAAGTCTTAAATGATGGGTCTGCTCAGTCATGTCTGATTCTCTGCAACCCCATTGACTGTAGCCCACCTGGCTCCTCTCACCACGGAATTCTCCAGCTAAGAGTACTGGAGTGGGTAGCCATTCCCTTTCAGGAGATCTTCCCAATCCAGGGATAGAACCCAGGTCTCCCACATTGCAGGCAGACTCTTTACAATCTGA
>NW_011494661.1:2784690-2801520 GCF_000754665.1 Bison bison bison | reverse complement strand
GCTGTTCAGTTGCTAAGTAATGCGCGACTCTTTGCAACCCCATGGACTGCAGCACGCCTGGCTCCCCTGTCCTCCACTATCTCCTGGAGTTTGCTCAGATTCATGTCTGTTGAGTCAGTGATGCCATCCAACCATCTCATCCTCTTTCATTTTCTTCTTTTGTCTTCAATCTTTCCCAGCATCAGGGTCTTTTCCAATGAGTCAGCTCTTCACATCAGGTGGCCAAAGGATTGGAGCTTCAGCTTTAGCATCAGTCCTTCCAATGAATATTCAGGGTTGATTTCCTTTAAGATTGATTGGTTTGATCTCTTTGTAGTCCAAAAGACTCTCACGAGTCTTCTCCAGCACCACAATTCAAAAACATCAATTATTTGGCACTCAGCCTTCTTTATGGTCCAACTCTCACATCCATACATGACTACTGGAAAAACCATAGCTTTAACTACATGGATCTTTGTTCCCAAAGTGATGTCTTTACTTTTTAATACATTGTCTAAGGCTTCCCAGGTGGTGCTAGTGGTAAAGTGCCTGCCAACGCAGAAGACATAAGAGACACAGGTTCGATCCCTAGGTTGGAAACCCTGGAGAAGGGCAAGGCAACCCATTCCAGTACTCTTGCCTGGAGAGTCCCTGGCGGGCTGCAGTCTATAGGGTCGCACAGAGTTGGGCAGGACTGAAGTGACAGCATGCAAGCACAAGGTTTGTTACAGCTTTCCTTCCAAGGAGCAAGCAAATACTTTATTTGTAATAGAACTTCTGACAATTTTCCTACAGTGTTGTTTCAATGTTTTGATTACAGAACATGCTGCCTATTAGACCAAAGTTTCTGATTCAATTCCTATATAGACCATCTCCTTTCTGTATGTTTATTACAAAAGCTGTGGATGAATATCACAAATACATTGGTCCAGCTAAGAATTCTGTTTTATATCATCTTCAGATCCCATCAAAACTTAATTTCATTAAATACAGTTTTACTTGTTCATTTATTCACTCATCAAATATTTATGGAGTGCCTAGTGTGAGACAGAATAAACGCCTGGTACAAAAGATTCAAAGACAAATAAAACAGCATCCTTCATCAAAGAACTCATTTTCTAGTGAGAACCCAAGACATAGCAACTGTTAAATATAATACAGTCTACTAAGGATAATAGCAGAGATATGCATAGAATATGCATAAATTCTATGCATATTCAGGGACATAATCTATGCAAATTCTATGCATAAATTCAGGGACATAAATGAGGTGTAGCTAACCCAGATGGGACGAGAGACAAAGAAGGCTTCCTGAATGACAAGTTGCCTGAGATAAGTCTTAAATGATGGGTCTGCTCAGTCATGTCTGATTCTCTGCAACCCCATTGACTGTAGCCCACCTGGCTCCTCTCACCACGGAATTCTCCAGCTAAGAGTACTGGAGTGGGTAGCCATTCCCTTCTCCAGGAGATCTTCCCAATCCAGGGATAGAACCCAGGTCTCCCACATTGCAGGCAGACTCTTTACAATCTGAACCACCAGGAAAGCCCAAATGATGGGCAAGTATTATCAAATTAAACGTGGGGAAAAAATCCAGGGCTGAAGGTACCCAAGAAGATAGAATCGCATGAATTCAGAAGACAGAGAGAAAGAATGGTTATCTGAGAAAAAGACCCAGAAATTTTATATGCTGATACATAAAAGCCAAGGCAGAGAAGAGACAGGACTGAGTACGGTGAGGAGACACTGAAGATCTAAATGCCTCGATAAAGGGTTTGAACTTTTCCAGGAGGCTGTTGAAGAGATTTCAGTTGTAGATGGCAAAAGTTATGTGTAAGTTTCATGGAGGTAACTATGGTTACAGAGTTGAAGAGACAAAACTGATGGCAAGTCAATTAAAAGTTTGAGCAACAGTTTAGGAGAAGAATAGTTAGGATCTAAACTGGGGGAGAGAGAAAGAGGGAGAGGAAAAAACTCAGGGCTGAGGAGTTGATTAGCAGTGGGGTAGTGAATAGTCATTTTAATGACTCTGGCTTGGGTGGTTGAGGATCGCAACGCCGCCAGTCAAGAGGAAACAGTTTATATTCCCCCAAGGGACCTCTTGCCAGGTCATTCTCTCCCATGTCATTCGCCATGGCCACCAGGCAACTAGGCGTTCGTTTCAGGGGAGGGAGAACCACAGTCTTCTACGGTCTACACTATAGACCCAATAGGGCTTCGCAGGTGGTGCTAGTGGCAAAGAACCAGCCTACCAATGCAGGAGACATAAAAGAGGTGGGTTTGTGCAATCCCTGCATCAGGAAGATCCCCGGGAGGAGGGCATGGCAACCCACTCCAGTATTCTTGCCTGGAGAATCCCATGGACAGAGGAGCCTGACAGGTTACAGTCCAAAGGGTTGCAAAGAATTGGACACGACTGAAGTGACTTAGCATGCACACCCAAATGCACACTGACCCAATAACCAGGGAATAGCATGAAGGAAGCCTAACTGAATGCTTCTGCAAGTCAAAGCTCTGCCGTGGCTGTGGCTAAAGTGGCACCACTGATTCCAGGTCTTTGCAGAGCACGGTGGCCAGTTTCAAGGAACTAAAATTATATAAAAATTTTAGCCTGATGATTCCATATATGAGAAAATGGAAAATGCCAATAAAAACATTGGTCTCACCAAAAGCAACATAAAGAATAATTTAATGATACCAGACTTCTCAAACATTAGACTGCTGAATAATAATAAACTATGTGACATCAGTAATCATTTTGATTGCTCTTAAAATAAAACCAGAAATGTTTCTGAAAAGAACAGAAAGGGTTAGGGTTTAAAAAAAAATTCCCCCAAAGAGTTGAAGGCCTGTTTGCCTTTTGCATAAATCTAACTTTCTCAGTCTTGTTATTATATCATGGCCCTTCCAAACAAGGTAAAGGCTATATAGACAGACATATGGATTTTACTCGGAGAAAATAACGATAACTAAAATTGTTTTCTTCATTAGCAATTTGAAATAAACTGTCCAATGAAAGCTAACAGAACTTATGAAATATAAAAGAAATAGATGATGAAACATTATTACCCCAGTTAAAAACCTAAAATGAGAAAAAAAAGTGGTTAAGTGCTAATAAAACTAAATTTCTATTTAAAGATAGCAAATTTAATTCTTGGCTTAAAATAATCTTAAAGTTGACTCATGAATTACAATAAATTGTTTTAATGTTATAATAAACAGCTTGTGAGAAACACATAGTCTACTGCTGTGTTTCTGATGCCTTTCTGTTTTCTGAATCTCCACTTAAGTCTGAGCACTGATTCTTTCTTTTTTTTTTTTCTAATTTATTTTTTAGTGATGCTTAAATAAGAGTTTTTGAAGATAACTAATTCCAGTACATGGCAATTTATAATTCAGATAAAACGAAGTGGTAGTCAATTTATCTCACAAAGAGATTTATTGCAGCAGTCCATTAAACTTGCAAGTGCCCTGCTCTTTAAGCATACACATAGAAGGCTAAAGGCTTTAACTAAAATGATATGAGTCTCTGCCAATGGATTATCAATCTCCAATAAGAAAAAAATATTAAAACTGTCAAGTAAGTCAATTATATTTGATTTTTAATCAATTGATTCTTCAAGGTTTTATCCTGTATGTAAAATAAGGATGTATTTGCATGGAATCAAATATACCTTGTGTCCCGATCAGTGAAAGAGTGTGTAACAGTGTTTTCAGTTACTATAGATTTAAGTAGATTCTCTTTTCCAATGAGCAGGTTCCCTCCCCACTTCAAGATGAAACAAAGATGGTGTGACAGGAAGCTGGAGCAAAGAAAGTGAGAGAGAGCAAAGGAAGCAGAGAGAAGCCCCTTGAGAAGTTACAAAACTCCTGGAGAGGGCTCAGGACTTACACAGACGTCAGACCCTGAGCGGATGAAGCGGCAGGGCTGGCCTTTAAGCCAATAGAAGCTAGATCTTTGAAAAGTGGGGGGGCCCCAGCTGACATCTGTTTTAGATATTTCCAACCAGTTAAAACCGAGGAATGCCAAAATCAAGAAAGAGGTAAAAATCAACAATGCGTGTACAGAAGAGCAAATGTCTTTGTTTGCTCTGGTTTAATGTGGTATCCCTGACTTTGCATACACCATTAACAAATAATAAACACCACATTTCTAAAAAGTGTTCAAGTCAGTCACATTAGGAAAACTCTTCAAATAAGTCCCTATTTTCCACTCCCTCAAAACAAGACTTTAAAAAGTTATGCTAATAATACCAAATGGTATTCCAAATGTTTTCCTCAGTGGTAGACTGCTGAGGTTATAATCATCTCAATACCAAAGAGTCACTGTAATTCTTTAAGAAATCTATTTAAAATGTTGGGAGCTTCAAAGAAGCTGACCTTAGACAGTATCTCTATAAAGGCTGACAAACTGGTTTAGCACAAAATATTTATTTTCAATTAATTCACCGTGACTCCATTTGGTAGATCTCTAGAACACCAAATGGAGAAAATCTTCCAGATCAAAGATCTAACTCCATCACAATGCATCATGACTTTCATTAAATCACTAAGTCATTAATCTTCTAAATCAAAAATATATTTAATGAATTAGTCTTCTGATTTCATGTTTAAAAAGCACGAGTCTATGACTTTGATGGGTAGTTGGAAAATGAATGCTGGCCACAAATGTTATGTTTCTAAATCCAGCTTTGACTTTTTCTGATCTATTCTCTGGACTTGTAGGGGGTCTACTACTGATTGTCTCAGTTACTATTTTTTTGGCAATACTTCTAGAGCTGAAAACACAAACATAAGTTTTTCTTCAGTCAGTCTAAGGTCTAGAAGGAGAAGACATATGGATAAACAAATAAGTGGAATGAGAATTAAAGGTAACTTAATAGAGACATATTTACATGGTCAATTCCCTAGGGTAATATATATATATATATATATATATATATTTTTAATGTTTCATTTTATACTGGAGTGTAGCCAGTTAACAAAGTTGTGATAATTGCAGGTGGACAGCAAAGGGACTCAGCCATACATATACACATGTTCATTCTCCCCTGGGGTGATATGATTGGTTCTAAAATGTAGAAAGCTGAGCACATGTTCACTAAGACAGGATTACTCCTGCTTTCTAGCCCAAGCCAGATCACCAGTTCCCTTTGATACTAGAGAAGAAACGGTGATTTGGTTTTTAATTACAACCCTCCTGTTTGGGATCTTACTTTGTTCCTTCACCTATTATCTGGTGTCTGGGTTTTACACCATGCTCTGTCAAGTTCTCTATCCTGATTTCTGATTATGGCTTGTCCACCATACAATATAAGGAATGAGAAAACCCACCCGGGTTCAATTATCCCACCACTGTTTGAATCCTCTCCAGGGATCCCCAACCTCCGAGATCTAATACCTGATGAGCTGAGGTGGAGCTGATGTGATAAAGATAGAAATAAAGTGCACAATAAATAATTAAAGTGTAATGCAATGCATTGAATCATCCCGAAACCATGTCCTCCACCATTCCTGAAAAAACTGGCTTCGAAGAAACCAGTCCCTGGTGCCAAAAAGTTTGGGGACGACTGCCACATCACCCTTAATATATTTTTCTGCCTAGGCTTAAATATCTCTGATGTTAGGGTCTCTTTATCTCCTCCAGCATAGCTTCTTCCAATTTTTTATTTTTTCAATATTAGAAAGTCATTTCTTCTATCAAAATAAGTTCCTCTCTAAATGCAATTTCTCTCCAAATTACATCTACTTGGGGCCATATAAAATGTTTATTTTCCCACAAGATGACCCTCTAAATACACAGATCCTGACCCTGCAGTCTCCTGAGTCTTAACTTTTAAATGATAGGATCACACTTGTTTCACATCTATCAAGATTCTTAGCCAACTAGAAGGTTTCTTCCAGTCTCTACTTTGTCTGCGTTCTTTGTAAAGCCTGGCATCTACAAGAGGGCACAATGTTCTTTAAGCAATGAAATATGGAAATATAGATGAGTTTTCTAACCTATAAGAGATAACTAAAACTTTATCATAATTAAAAGTGATACTAATTATAATTAACATTGTATGGTGCTTTCTTTGGGAAATAACATGGCATAATGTTGGAAGTGTGGGTTATGAAGCCAGATTTCCTTGGTGAAAATCATGTCCCCTATTGGATGACTAATTTTATAGGCAAGACTCTTTTCCTCTCTATTCCTCAGTATTACTAGTTGGAAATATGCAGCATATTAGCATGAGCCTCCTAGAACTAAGTACTATGAGCTAGTACATGGAAAACCATTAGCGTAGTAGTTAACACAAAATAATGGGTTATGTACTCTCCATTTTATGATCACACTTCACTCTCTCTCAATCACACTACTCTTTTTTTTTATTTTTTGGTCCCAGTTCCTTTGCACTCACCATGCTCCTGCTTGAAAAGCTGACCTCCAATGGCAATCCACTCCAGTACTCTTGCCTGGAAAATCCCATGGGGTCGCAAAGAGTCGGACACAACTGAGCAACTTCATGTTCACGTTCTCCTCCTCACTGGCAGTCTCCTTCTCTTCCTTATTTCAGCTGAAACGTCCCCCTCTTAGAAAGGCCCTCCCACATCTGCTAGGTTGTTGCCTATCATATCACTGCTTATTCTTTTGAAAATACTTCCCACACTCTATCATTATCTTGTTATTTGTTTTTCTTTCCCTAATGGCAAGGAAACCTAATCAGAGCAAGTACCTTATCTGTTCTGTTAATTGTTGTATCTATAGAGACTAGACCAAGTGAAGTCACTCAGTCGTGTCTGACTCTTTGCGACCCCATGGACCACGCTCCTCCATCCATGGGATTTTCCAGGCAAGAGTACTGGAGTGGGTTGCCATTTCCTTCTCCAGAGGATCTTCCCAACCCAGGGATCAAACCTGGGTCTCCTGCATTGTAGGCAGACGCTTTACCATCTGAACCACAAATTGGTAAGTATCACTTACAATTATTCTTTTTATTGTATTTATTAGCATGTATCATTTCTCTTAGTTCTCATGAATGCTCTTTCAAGCAGGCAGATAGATCAATGAATTAACATTTTTGAATAACTAAAATGTATAGCAGTATGTATTTCACAAATGTAAGGGGAAACAGGGTCACTAAGATTAATAAATCCACTAAAACTCTCTAAACAGCTGCAGAGAATTCAGTTCAGTGGAGCATGAAACCCCATTTCATGTGCCCCAGTTTGTCATAGTAAGAGATTTCAATATGTGCATTAAAAGAAAACACTTATTTAGAATCCAGAATGGTAATGCTACCACGACAGATCAATTTATAGTTTTGTCTGGATTTGGCCTCACAAACAAAACTCTAATAGAGGCTAAGTAGCAGAATCTTAAAGAATTACAAAATAGATTTTTACTGCAACATCCTACTTTCATTTATTTTAGTTAGAATTTCTGGCATACTTGAATAAAGGGTACTTCAAATAAAATGATGTATTTATGAGGCTCCATGCATTATTTTCTAACCCAAATTACTTCCATAGAAAAAGTTTCTATACATTCAATGTAGAATTACCAATTCAACTATCTTTGTTTTCAGTTAAAACTAGAGGTAATGCAGTAGTTGAAACTAGTGTAATCTCATTTCTGCTCTGATAGGCATATATTGGTGGGCTCTGTGATAATATCTTTCCTTTTTTTTCTATTAAACAAGTAAAATTTTCATATATTCTAAATGTAAAGAGCAACCCATATGAATTGTAAAAAAAACTCCATAACCTTCTTCACCTTCTATTCCTTTTTTTAAAAAATGTAAGACTTGTTAACTAGTTGGTATAAAGTTATCCCCCAGTATCCATGGGGGACTGATTCCAGGACCCTCTCATATACTGCAGCTGATGGATACTTAACTCCCTTACATAAAATGATGTAATATTTGCATATAACCTATATACATCCTCCCATACATTTAAAATCATGTCTAGATGGCTCATGATGTTGAATACAATGTAAATGTCACACAAATATTTGTAAATACAACGTAAATGCTATGTAAATAGTTAGCAGCACCTGGGCAAATCCAAGCTTTGCTTTTTGGAACTTTCTGGATTTTTTTCCTGAATATTTTCAGTCTATGGCTGGTTGACTCCAACATTCCTATATGACATTCTCTTTGAACCAACAGGTCTCTGATTCCCTGGGCCAAACCATCGTCTTGAGTTGGTGCCCTCCTCACTGCACTTAACACTGTCCTGGTCAGTCCACCTTTGTTGATCATTCCACGGTCTCAAACTTTTATTTTGCTTGCCCTCTCCCAGTGGATTTTTAAAAAACAGAAAACAAAACACCTTTTATTTTATTTGGAGTATAACTGATTAACAATGTTGTGATAGTTTCATGGGGACAGCAAAGGGACTCAGCCATACATATACATGTAGCCATTTCCCCCCAAACTCCCTTCCCCTCCAGGCTGCTCCATAACATTGAGCAGAATTCCCAGTGATATATAGTAGGTCCCCATTGGTTATCCATTTTAGATATAGCAGTAAGTACACAATGCTATATCCTAATGGCTTTAAGACTGAAATAGGAAAAAATGCAACAAAAGGGAAAAGAAGGGAAGAGGAAAAACAGAGGAAGACCTCCAGTTCTTTGTTTATGCATTTACATTTGCGTATATAAGCACATATCTGTAATCATTTATCTTCTTATTTTCCTACATAAATGAGAATCACGTTACATATGTCGATATGACCTGCTTGTTGCCTCTAAACAATAATGTGTTGGAGATCATTCAGTATAAGCCACATTTTAAAAAGTGACTGGATAATATCCCATAGCATGGATATATGATAGCTTATTTTACACACACACAGACATGTGCAGTTTATTTACCCCCCTACTTTTGGACAATAAGGTTAATTACAATTTTCTTTATTACAACCAAAGCCTCAAATAATGTATATTGGCCCCTATGTTTTTAATCTCAGTATACAAATCTCATCACATTAAAACAGAGCAACAAATTTTAGAGAAACTATAATGCAGTCATAACTTCCTTGATTTATGGCTTCTAGAAAGCTGCTAAAGCATGAGATAACAAGCAAAATATTCTAATGAAAATGAAACTATTCTTTTATCTGGTATGATGTGAAAGGCATAAAAAGGCTTGCTGATCAAAATTATCTCCCTTACACACTGACACTGTGCCTGCAGTTCTTACGAAATTATTCTTTCAAGGATTCATCCTACGAAGACAGTGTGACATCTCCCCCGAGAGGGCTCCCGTGAACTCATTAGTTTCTATTACTGTCTCCAAGTGCAGCTCATTAGATTGGGAAAACAATATTTGAGAACAAGTACTTAGAGATGAAGTTGTCAAGGACAGATAGCTGCGTATGAGGCTTTAGATGAAAGGCTGATAAATGGAAGAGCAGATTACTGGTAAATTCCTAAGAATGGGGTGTGCCTGAAAGGCAGGTCCTGTGGAGAAAAAAGGATGGTGCTCAGGGTAGCTGCTGGAGTTGCGTGAGGGGTGTCTAAGGTGGTTTATTGGGAGAAATGGTGCCCAAAGAGCAGTTTCAGGGACTTGCTTTGAGTCAAAGCACACATGCTTCACAGTCTCTGAGGGAATGGAGAAATATGACATATTCGAAAATTTAGATAACCACAAAAGTTGCACTTTGCTTTCACTGGTTAGCCAAAACTGGCTTATTTTGTTAAATGATAATTCTTCTATTTTAACAGTTTTGTTATATAAAAGTAAGAAATTATGAAATCAAAGAGAACAAATATAGTTGATTAACCATGGGTAAAATATAATAAAGCTATATTCCTCAGTAATGTTACTTGAACGAAAACTTCATATCATCAGTTTTCTTAGCACAGTCGTTAAGTCATTTTAGAAACACTAGGGTGTTACTATAAGAATATCTCATATCATATATATTGTATTGGAGGAGGAAATGGCAACCCACTCCAGTATTCTTGCCTGGAGAATCCCATGGACAGGGGAGCTTGGCAGGCTACAGTCCATGGGGTTGCAAAGAGTCAGACACGACTTAGCAACTACACATATATAATTTATAAGCAGTTGTGTTAAGTAATATTTACACGTGTTGTGATATCATTCTGTTGAGATGTGAAAGTAATACAGGGTTTTTAATTAGATTAAATTACACCCTTGCCAAGGCAATTTTGTTAAGTAACTCTGAATATGTTTAAAAATAGAGACATCTTCAATCTTGAAATAAATTTTACTTAAATTTTATCTCTTCTTTTTACAAGAAAAACTGTGTACAAAAATATCAGTTATTATGCACTCTTATGAAATCCAACACCCTTCAAGAATAAATTAACCAAGGCAACCAGAGTATCACATTTGTAGTGCAAAAATAAGCTACTCTGAATTCCACGGGTACGGTGTGGGGATCAGTAAGTCACAAAGTTAGCAAGACATAGGCAGGTAAGAGGCCAGGAAGAAGCCAACCTGTGTGTCAGATTATAGGGATTGAGGGATAATACAAAAAGACTAGGATTAGCCAGGATGAACATCTAAAAAGCTGAATGAAGCTGAAACAGGTTAGACTAGACTCTTCACAAAGTGAGGAAATCATGTTTTCTTGGCAGGCTGGCAACACTTAAGGGAGTGGACTCAAACCAGTCCCTTTCAGTAACTGCTTCCCCACCCTATCAATCCTACTATCTCAGGAAGGGCCACGCCAGTCTGTGTATCCAGAGAGTTGGTAAGTGAGGTGTGCTCACTGGGTGTGCCAAGGCTAAGGGTTGAGACTGCAGGCTGAAGTTTTGGGAACCCTTCAAGAATAGCATCATCTGTTCCACGAGGCTCCCTTAGCCTTTCAGTGCCCCCCTTAACTCTCACAGTTGATTTGGCTTGTAAAGATAAACCTGATTCTTCCATTTCTCAGAGATCCTAGGGGTTCTCCTTTTTAATACTTATTTATTTATTTTTGGCTGTGTTGTGTCTTCATTGTTGCATGCAGGATCTTTTGTTGCTGCACGGGGGTTTAACTGCCCCGCTGCATGTGGGATCTTAGTTCCCTGACCAGGGATCAAACCCACATCCTCTGCACTGGAAGGCAGACTCTTAACCACTGGACTGCCAGGGAAGTTACGAGGTTCTATATGGGAAACACTGAGTTAGTTATCTACTAGGATTTGGGGACTCTTGAAGAACATGAATCCTATGGACCACTACTCAGGGTTGTTTCCCATTTTACTCTGCTGGGTTAAGGTGGTCTTTCAGTGTGCAACCATACCAAGAGAATATCTTTAAATCTTGAGGATGACACCATTTCTAAAGGAGGCTCTGTGCAACTTTTCTGCTTTTTGTTATGTTCAGTCTCTTTTCCAAGAAATGATTAAGAGCCATGGCAACTGATTTTAGGGTTAGCGTAGGACAGAAACAACTCCAACGTGCCACAGGCTTCCAGGAGGGAGGCTTTGAATTCCCTGACAGACTCATGTTCTCCCTCATCATGTAAGCCCAGGAATATGGAGATCTTCAGATTGCTGAACAGTGGCTCTATATTGATGAATAGTTACTTAGGTATTTATAGGTAATCACTAGGTCCTTTCCCCACTTCTCAGACTAGGATGAAAATTCTCATTTCAAATTCAAGACCTCTAAAAAGTATTTGCCACTCATAACCAGACTGGAGTCTGCGTGTTCCTCTGGCTTCTCTGTCACTAATCACCCAGATTCCTGACCAACATCTAATAGTACATGCATGGTTGGTGGGGTGCAGAATGTTAAATGAGTAAAGGAGACTTCATACTCAGGACATGATCCCTACTGAATTCTATTCTGCAAGTACTTGGAATTTGACCAAAATGATAAGCTGCTTCTTCCAAACTTTTGAGAAAATGACCCTGTCACTAAGTCTAGCATTCCTCTCAGGGTTCTAGAGAAGCAGCTGTCTTTAACCCAGGAGGGATATCCCATGGCTAACAAGAGAGAGGGAATATCTTCCCTCTGCACTGGACTTGGATATAGATGTTATACTTGACCCACTGCCACCAGGGTGTGAGTGAAGGGAGCTTCAGAATGCAAAGCAACAGTGGATAGCCTAGTTATAGATCTTAGTGAAAACTAGACTGTGTTCAGTAGATTTTTAGGAATTGCCAACGTTGACTAAGTCTAAGCAAGGCTTAATTGAAACTTTATATCACCTGGGGTAATACTGTGAATCCTCCCAAGCCAAAGGGCAAAATTGAGTCAAAAGGAAATTTCAAAAAAAGTTTTCCCCAAACTTTCCATTTAAAAAATTTATCAAAACTAACATTTATTTAAATTAAGACATGGCGTGTCCTTACAAATTTTGTTGTTGTTTATTTACTTGAATGCACGTGGCTCAGCGGTAAAGAATCTGCCTGCAATATAGGATACTCGGGTTCCCGACCAGTGATCCCTGGGTTGGGAAGATCCCCTGGAGGAGGAAATGGCAACCTGCTCCAGTATTCCTGCCTGGAACATCCCGTGGAAGAGGAGCCTGACAGGCTACAGTCCATGGGGTAGCAAATAGTCGGACATGACTGAACATGCACACACATTTACTTGAATAAAGTTAATCTGTATAATTCTGGAGAGTGTCCAGAGGATAACAGACTAAAATGACTGTACACAATATTCATGAATGAGCTGGCATCTTTATGCAACATTAAGTCACTAGGAGTCACTTCCTTTACCTAGAGATGCTTGTTTTCTGCTGCCAAATAAGTATCGCTCAATTAAAATGTGGTGAATGAATGAATAAATGAATGAAGTGGACTGTCTAGCAAGTTAAGGCTCTATCATCCACTGTAAGAGTTTCAAACAAGTCTTCTGCTGGGATAACGAGATCTGATTTTCTGATTTTTTTCCCTCAATTTCTATGGACAAATATTAAAACTTTCAAAAATATTGCCCCCTCCCAAGAATGAGAGACTAAATTCCAAATAAAATGCAGCCCAGTGATGGAAAATATAATTTGTATAAATAGCAGTAAAATCATTTAGTCTGTGTGGTTGACATTGCAAGTGAAAGTCACTCAGTCATGTCCGACTCTTTGCGATCCCATGGACTGGCTGTAGCCTGCCAGGCTCCTCTGTGCGCAGAATTCTCCAGGCCAGAATACTAGAGTGGGTAGCTGTTCCCTTCTCCAGGGGATCTTCTCAACCCAGGAATCAAACCCAGGTCTCCTGCATTGCAAGCAGATTCTTTACTGTCTGAGCCACCAGGGAAGCCCAAGAATATCAGAAGGGATATGTAGCCTATCCCTTCTCCAGTTGATCTTCCAGACCCAGGAAATGAATCAGGGTCTCCTACATTCCAGGTGGATTGTTTACCAGCTGAACTCCCATTAGTGACTTGAAAAGTGACAAACATATGAGTTACTTACTTTGAAACAGCTACTGAAAAAAGAAACGGATAACATTTACTAAAAAAAAAAAATTTCAGAAAAATTTCAATCTTACTTGTCAAGTTGTGAAGGTGGCATTAAATTACATTACCAACAGCCAAAATATTTAGGAGGAAATCGCTATTAGAAGTATAGTTTAGGAGAACCTGGCTTCCTTGGTGGCTCAGACAGTAAAGAATTTGCCTGCAGTGCAGGAGACCTGGGTTCGATCCCTGGGCTGGGAAGATCCCCTAGAGAAGAGAACAGCTACACACCAGTATTCTGGTCTGGAGAATTCCATGGACAGACAAGCCTGGCAGGCTACAGTCCATGGGGACGCAAAGAGTTGCACACGACTGAGCGACTTTCACTTTTCTTTAAGAGAACTAGTGCTTTGCACATGGTTCAGTGATACAGAATCAGCCAGAAAATGCAGGAGACACAGGGGACATAGGTCTGATCCCTGGGTTGGGAAGATGCCCTGGAGTAAGAAATGGCAACCTACTCTAGTATTAGGAGAACTACAAGACTGGAATTTGGAAAGTCAAAAGAAAAGAAAAAAGAATTCAGAAACTAATAATACCATTCAGATAGCATTAGAACCCAGGCTGTTTTGGAACCAGGTCAATAGAAAATGATTTTTATTTAATTTTTAATTTTTTTATTTTTTAACTTTATAATATTGTATTGGTTTTGCCATATATCAACATGAATCTGCCACAGGTATACACGTGTTCCCCAACCTGAACCCTCCTCCCTCCTCCCTCCCTGTACCATCCCTCTGGGTCGTCCCAGTGCACCAACCCCAAGCATCCAGTATTGTGCATCGAACCTGGACTGGCAACTCGTTTCAAATATGATATTATACATGTTTCAATGCCATTCTCCCAAATCATCCCACCCTCGCCCTCTCCCACAGAGTCCAAAAGACTGTTCCATACATCAGCGTCTCTTTTGCTGTCTCGTATACAGGGTTATTGTTACCATCTTTCTAAATTCCATATATACGCGTTAGTATACTATATTGGTGTTTTTCTTTCTGGCTTACTTCACTCTGTATAATAGGCTAATGTTTCATCCACCTCATTAGAACTGATTCAAATGTATTCTTTTTAATGGCTGAGTATATGTACCACCACTTTCTTATCCATTCATCTGCTGATGGACATCTAGGTTGCTTCCATGTCCAGCTATTATAACTATAAGCAAGGTGAAAAGACAGCCTTCAGAATGGGAGAAAATAATAGCAAATGAAGCAACTGACAAACAACTAATCTCAAAAACATACAAGCAACTCCTACAGCTCGATTCCAGAAAAATAAATGACCCAGTCAAAAAATGGGCCAAAGAACTAAATAGACATTTCTCCAAAGAAGACATACAGATGGCTAACAAACACATGAAAAGATGCTCAACATCACTCATTATCAGAGAAATGCAAATCAAAACCACAATGAGGTACCATTTCACGCCAGTCAGAATGGCTGTGATCCAAAAGTCTACAAGCAATAAATGCTGGAGAGGGTGTGGAGAAAAGGGAACCCTCTTATACTGTTGGTGGGAATGCAAACTAGTACAGCCACTATGGAGAACAATGTGGAGATTCCTTAAAAAACTGGATATAGAACTGCCTTATGACCCAGCAATCCCGCTGCTGGGCACACACACTAAGGAAACAAGAATTGAAAGAGACACGTGTACCCCAAGGTTCATCACAGCACTGTTTATAATAGCCAGGACATGGAAGAAAATGATTTTTAAAAGGTTATGAAAAAGAACTTTCCTTGGCAATTACTAGAGATAAATGTGTCTAGAGTAATTCAAGATAAAGATGGCCTGCAGCCAGACTCACTAGTGAGGGATTCTCACTGGACTCAGCCAGGCAGGTAAAGATGCCCTGTCTAAATAAGCAAATCAATGGAAGTTGTGTTAACAACTGTTCAAAAGCTTATCTTCTCTCTTTATTGATGCAGACAGCAGGTTTTGAAAATAACATTTAGAATATTCTCATATGTTAAATAGAAGCAATAATAATATTCTTCTAAGTCAATATACCACATCCAGAGAGCTAAAGCACTTCCATGTGGATAAATGTATTCAAACATGTGCTTTTTCTTTTATATTGTATTATTCATTTATTCCCCAAATTAAGGCCATGCAAGGAGAGAATGATCTAGACTCTGGAAATGGCAGGATGAATTTCCCCAGACAACAGCAGCAAAATCACTAGAGAATTGTTGGGTGTTAAATTTACAGCCTCTACCTCAGATTTACTGAATCAGAAATTCTGGAATTCAGACCCAGCAATCCTATTTTAGATTAATTTCACAATATTTAGGTAATTCTGATGCACACCAAAGTTAAAAACCACTGATTTAGATTATTAGCTATCTGTTTAATGTTTCTATTAAGTTTTATCATTATAATTTCTGCTTTGGCAATTTTATTTTCAAAACAGGAGGAAAATGTAAAAGCTTAGTCAAAGTGTTAGTCACTCAGTTGTGTCCAACTCTTTGTGACCCCAGGGACTATAGTCCACCAGGCTCCTCTATCCATGGAATTCTCCAGGCAAGAATATTGGAGTGGGTTGTCAAAAAAGCTTAGGAACAACCCAATTAAGAAAATGGAATCCCATACTAATCTAGAATTTTATTATTTTTCAGTTCAGTTCAGTTCAGTCGCTCAGTCGTATTCGACTCTTTGCGACCCCATGAATCGCAGCACGCCAGGCCTCCCTGTCCATCACCAACTCCCAGAGTTCACCCAGACTCACATCCATCGAGTCAGTGATGCCATCCAGCCATCTCATCCTCTGTTGTCCCCTTCTCCTCCTACCCCCAATCCCTCCCAGCATCAGAGTCTTTTCCAATGAGTCAACTCTTCGCATGAGGTGGCCAAAATTTGACTGGAGTTTCAGCTTTAGCATCATTCCTTCCAAAGAAATCCCAGGGCTGATCTCCTTCACAATGGACTGGTTGGATCTCCTTGCAGTCCAAGGGACTCTCAAGAGTCTTCTCCAACACCACAGTTCAAAAGCATCAATTCTTCGGCGCTCAGCCTTCTTCACAGTCCAACTCTCACATCCATACATGACCACAGGAAAAACCATAGCCTTGACTAGACGAACCTTTGTTGGCAAAGTAATGTCTCTGCTTTTCAATATGCTATCTAGGTTGGTCATAACTTTCCTTCCAAGGAGTAAGTGTCTTTTAATTTCATGGCCGCAGTCACCATCTGCAGTGATTTTGGAGCCTCAAAAAATAAAGTCTGACACTGTTTCCACTGTTTCCCCATCTATTTCCCATGAAGTGATGGGACCGGATGCCATGATCTTCGTTTTCTGAATGTTGAGCTTTAAGCCAACTTTTTCACTCTCCACTTTCACCTTCATCAAGAGGTTTTTGAGTTCCTCTTCACTTTCTGCCATAAGGGTGGTGTTATCTGCATATCTGAGGTTATTGATATTTCTCCCAGCAATCT
>NW_011494661.1:2757109-2784590 GCF_000754665.1 Bison bison bison | reverse complement strand
CCAGCTTGTGTTTCTTCCAGTCCAGCGTTTCTCATGATGTACTTTGCATAGAAGTTAAATAAACAGGGTGACAATATACAGCCTTGACGAACTCCTTTTCCTGTTTGGAACCAGTCTGTTGTTCCAGTTCTAACTGTTGCTTCCTAACCTGCATACAAATTTCTCAAGAGGGAGATCAGGTGGTCTGGTATTCCCATCTCTTTCAGAATTTTCCACAGTTTATTGTGATCCACACAGTCAAAGGCTTTTAGTCAATAAAGCAGAAATAGATGCTTTTCTAGAACTTTCTTGCTTTTTCCATGATCCAGCGGATGTTGGCAATTTGATCTCTGGTTCCTCTGCCTTTTCTAAAACCAGCTTGAACATCAGGAAGTTCACAGTTCACATATTGCTGAAGCCTGGCTTGGAGAATTTTGAGCATTACTTACTAGCGTGTGAGATGAATGCAATTGTGTGGTAGTTTGAGTATTCTTTGGCATTGCCTTTCTTAGGGATTGGAATGAAAACTGACCTTTTCCAGTCCTGTGGCCACTGCTGAGTTTTCCAAATTTGCTGGCATATTGAGTGCAGCACTTTCACAGGATTTCAGGATTTGAAATAGCTCAACTGGAATTCCATGACCTCCACTAGCTTTGTTCTTAGTGATGCTTTCTAAGGCCCACTTGACTTAACATTCCAGGATGTCTGGGTCTTGTTATTTAAATAGGGAGAACTTTCACGTTGTCACAAAAAGTTATTTTTAGTTGATGGATCTTCATATACTATGAGCAACCATATGATATACAACTATTTGTGATAATTTAGCAAGAATCTTAACACTATTAAACGGATAATGTTAGCAATAACCTATAACATACAGTCCTAAGATGTGTGAATTTCAACATGTCTTGTAATCTATTCTAACACAGACCAAATATGGTGAGAAACTTGTGTGTGTGTGTATACATATATATATAAAATTGACAAAGTTTAATACTTATCTGACCAACAGCTCCTTGCTATTTAATTGCTTAGCATTAGGAAACTGGAAGGTGATGAGACTATTTAATGTCAAATATTAATTAGGATCAGATAAATACGGTTCCTTAGATCTCTGTGGTATCTAATCTATATAAACATCTTGCAGTGATAACTCATAAATGATTAAACAAAGGTCAGACGCATTAGTGGAATTTATATCATGTGCCCAAACTTAATTTTCCACTCAATTTACTTTTAAAAAATGTTGATGGGATAAAAACATGTCAATATGACTTAGACTTTAAATCAAATCTTCTTTCTTGTGTTGAAGCATAAAAAAAGCAACCTCATCACCATAAATGAAAGTAGTAGAACAGTTATTATAATTTACCAAAACACGCACACATGCAGGGTAAAGGATAATAATTAAAAGTCACAGAATTTTCTCCTCAAATCTACTCCAGAGTCCCATACACATGTCCCATACTGGCTTTCCTCACTACATCCACAGAAACTAAAAATGTAATTATTCTTCTAAAGGAAACAATAGACACTGCACTCTAAAGAACCATTCTCCTCGCAACACAGAATGAACTCTTTCATGTCTATAGAAGCTCACTTAGAAAATGGGGAAGTGGAATGGGGGATCCTTTGATCTACAGGCCAGCAACACTGTCGATCAATCTGCAGAAGCATTTGAGCTCCAGGAGCGGGTGACTGCTCTGAAGCACATTCTGAGGGCAGAGTGAGGCTACAGGTTACCTGCATAAATTGTTCTGATGTTTTAAAAAACTATACTTTCTGGTAAATGATGTAGAAAATGTGACTGAGTTGGCAGTGATTCAGACAATCAACTATGAGAAATTGATTCTCACTGAGCTAGGATAATGATCCTGACTGTGAAACGAATGCAAAGTGAATACACTGCACTACAGCAGAGAAAAAAAATCCAATTGTGTGAGATTTTAAGTGCCCTCCCTGGAATCCTGGTTAGATCAAGTTTGGGTAAAATCCAAGTGGACCGTGATATGCCTATCCTTCTAGGAGCATCGTATACATTTCCATACTAAATTTATTACCTGCTTTTTAAGGATATTAATGATTAACACAGTATTTCCGACTTTACTGATCAGTAAAGAAGTTCTGCTTCAGTCAAGTAGGAAGAGATCCAGATACAAGGCTCTCAGACACATAAACTATTAGATCATTATATGAAATGAGGACAGACAATGAAGCAGAAGACTTTCTGTGATGCAAAACAACTCATTCATCACACACAGAATTAAAAAAAATTAATTTAAATAAATTTATTCTATACTATATTAATTAGACGTTTTAAGCCCCCTTTCCCCAACTCGGCTATAAAATAAATATATGTTTAGTGTAGACCGGCTGGAAGATATGGACAAGCAGAGATGAAAATAAAAGGCCCCCACAATTTCACTTTTCAGAAGAGATTGCTCTTAATACATTATTTTAAAAGATACATGCATAAAGCAAAAAAAAAAAAAAAAAAAAAAAAAAAAAAAAAAAAGGACCATATCAAACACACTGGCTTTGGAATCAGCATTTTAAAAAATATTTACATGATAATTAAGAGATCTAACAGCTCTGTGTTGTTATCCACATCACTGAAACACAAGACTCAGATGTGGCCATAAGGAGTCTCAAGAAGAGCACTGGGAGTCAAGCCCCAGGTTCAAGTTTCCAGTCTTTGCTCAGTTTTTAAATCTGAGCAGGTGACTTCATCTTGTAAAATGAAAACACTATCACATCCCAGCTTTATTCACTCATGCCAGAAATAAATTGCAGGGACATACCAGGTGCCACTACCCCACGTCCCAGGTCAGGAGTAGAGGCTGAGCTTTGCTGAACCTGCCAGGTGGAGATACCCCACGGCCAAAGTCAGAAAAACCCCAGTAGGCACTGGAGTGACTGTGAGCAGATATCCCATGTCCAAGGACAAAGGAGAAGCCCCAGCAAGACTGTAGGAGGGGCAAATTTGCGTTTAGAATCAAACCCCATTCCCGCCAGAGAAGCTCAGAGGGCTCAAACAAACCTTGTGTGCACCAGGACCCAGGGACCCCACAGAGAATGAGATAGAACTGTGATTGAGCATCTCCTGTGGAGGTACGGGTTGGCAGTGGTCTGCCGCAGGGACGGGGCTCTTGGTGTGGGTATGGATTAAGTCCTCTTGGAGAAGGTCGCCATTAACCCCACTATAGAGCTTCCAGAACTTATATAGGACTGAGAGTCTTGGAGGACACAACAGAACCATGTGCACAAGAACCCAGGAGAAAGGAACAGTGACCCCACAGGAGACTTGCCTGTGGGTGTCCGGGAGTCTCCGGCAAAGGCATGGGTCAGTGGTGGCCTGCTGCAGGGTTGGGGGCACAAACTGTAGCAGTACATGCCTTGGATCTTTTGAGGGAGGTCACCATTATGTTCATTACCTCCACCAGAGTTTGGCCCCAGGTAAACAGCAGGGAAGGAAAACAGCTCCACCCATCAACAGAAAACGGGATTAAAGATTTATTGAGCATGGCCCCACCCATCAGAACAAGACCCAGTATCCCCCTCAGTCAGTGTATCCCATCAGAAAGCTTTCATAAGCCTCTTATCCTTCTCCATCCAAGGGCAGACACACTGAAAACCACCATCACAGAAAACTAAACAATCTAATCACATGCACCACAGCCTTGTGTAACTCAATGAAACTATGAGCCATGCCATGTAGGGCCATCCAAGACGGACGGGTCATGGTGGAGAGTTCTGACAAAATGTGGTCACTGGAGAAGGGAATGGCAAACCACTTCAGTATTCCTGGCTTGAGAACCACATGAACAGTATGAAAAGGCAAAAAGATAGGACACTGAAAGATGAAATCCCCAGGTTGGTAGGTGCCCAATATGCTACTGGAGATCAGTGGAGAAATAACTCCAGAAAGAAGGAAGAGAAAGAGCCAAAGCAAAAACAACACCCAGTTGTGGATGTGACTGGTGATGGAAGCAAAGTCCGATGCTGTAAAGAGCAATATTGCATAGGAACCTGGAACGCTAAGTTCACGAACCAAGGCAAATTGTTAAGTGATCAAACAGGAGATGGCAAGAGTGAATGTCGACATTTTAGGAATCAGTGAACTAAAATGGACTGGAATGGGTAAATTTAACTCAGACGACCATTATATCCACTACTGTGGGCAGGAATCCCTTAGAAGAAATGGAGCAGCCATCATAGTCAACAAGAGTCCAAAATGCAGTACTTGGATACAATCTCAAAAATGACAGAATGATCTCTGTTCGTCTCCAAGGCAAACTATTCAATATCACGGTAATCCAAGTCTATGCCCTGACCAGTAATGCTGAAGAAGCTGAAGTTGAACAGTTCTATGAAGACCTATAAGGCTTTCTAGAATTAACACCCAAAAAAGATGTCCTTTTCATTATGGTGGACTGGAATGCAAAAGCAGCAAGTCAAGAAACACCTGGGGCAACAGGTGAATTTGGCCTTGGAATACGGAATGAAGCAGGGCAAAGGCTAATAGAGTTTTGCGAAGAGAACGCATTGGTCATAGCAAACACCCTCTTCCAACAATACAACAGAAGACTTACACATGGACATCATCAGATGGCCAACACCAAAATCAGATTGATTATATTCTTTGTAGCCAAAGATGGAGAAGCTCTATACAGTCAGTAAAAACAACACTGGGAGCTGACTGTGGCTTAGATCATGAACTCCTTATTGCCAAATTTAGACTTAAATTTAAGAAAGTAGGGAAAACCACTAGAACATTCAAGTATGATCTAAATCAAATCCCTAACAATTATACAGTGGAAGTGAGAAACAGATTTAAGGGACTAGATCTGATAGACAGATTGACTGGTGAACTATGGATGGAGATTCATGACATTGTACAGGAGACGCGATGAAGACCATCCCCAAGAAGAAGAAATGCAAAAAAGCAAAATGGTTGTCTGAAGAGGCCTTACAAATAGCTGTGAAAAGAAAAGATGCCAAAAGTAAAGGAGAAAAGAAAAGATATACCCATTTGAATGCAGAGTTCCAAAGAATATCAAGGAGAGATAAGACAGCCCTCCTCAGTGATCAATGCAAAGAAATAGAGGAAAACAATAGAATGGGAAAGACTAGAGATCTCTTCAAGAAAAGTAGAGATACCAAGGGAACATTTCATGCAAAGATGGGCTCGATAGAGGACAGAAATGGTATGCACCTAAAAGAAGCTGACAATATTAAGAAGAGATGGCAAGAATACACAAAAGAACTATATAAAAATATCTTTATGACCCAGATAATCACGGTGGTGTGATCACTCGCCTAGAGTGAGATATCCTGGAATGTGAAGTCAAATGGGCCTTAGGAAGCATCACTATGAACAAAGCTAGTGGAGGTGATGGAATTCCAGTTGAGCCATTTCAAATACTGAAAGATGATGCTGCGAAAGTGCTGCAGTCAATAAGTCAGCAAATTTGGAAAACTCAGCAGTGGCCACAGGACTGGAAAAGGTCAGTTTTCATTCCAATCCCTAAGAAAGGCAATGCCAAAGAATGCTCAAACTACCACACAATTGCATTCATCTCACACGCTAGTAAAGTAATGCTCAAAATTCTTCAAGCCAGGCTTCAACAATACGTGAACCGTGAACTTCCAGATGTTCAAGCTGGTTTTAGAAAAGGCAGAGGAACCAGACATCAAATTGCCTACATCCACTGGATCATTGAAAAAGCAAGAGAGTTCCAATCTGTTTCTGCTTTACTGACTATGCCATAGCCTTTGTGTGGATCACAATAAACTGTGGAAAATTCTGAAAGAGATGGGAATACCAGACCACCTGACCTGCCTCCTGAGAAATCTGTATGCAGGTAGGAAGTAACAGTTAGAACTGGACATGGAACAACAGACTGGTTCCAAATAGGAAAAGGAGTACGTCAAGGCTGTATATTGTCACTCTGCTTATTTAACTTATGTAGATTGCATCATGAGAAATGTTGGACTGTATGAAGCACAAAGTGGAATCAAGATTGCCAAGAGAAATATCAGTAACCTCAGATATGCAGATGACACCATCCTTATGGCAGAAAGTGAAGAAGAACTAAAGAGCCTCTTGATGAAAGTGAAAGATGAGAGTGAAAATGTTGGCTTAAAACTCAACATTCAGAAAACTATGATCATGGCACCTTGTCCCATCACTTCATGGCAAATAGATGAGGAAACATTGGCTGACTTTATTTTTCTGGGCTCCAAAATCACTGCAGATGGGACTACAGCCATGCAATTAAAAGATGCTTACTCCTTGGAAGGAAAGCTATGACCAACCTAGACAGCATATTCAAAAGCAGAGACATTACTTTGCCAACAAAGGTCTGTCTAGTCAAAGCTATGGTTTTTCCAGTAGCCATGTATGGATATGAGAGTTGGACTATAAAAAAAGCTGAGTGCCGAAGAATTGATGCTTTTGAACTGTGGTGTTGGAGAAGACTCCAAAGGGTCCCTTGAACTGCAAGGAGATCCAACCAGTCAATCCCAAAGGAAGTCAGTCCTGAATACTCATTGGAAGGACTGATGCCGAAGCTGAAGTTTTGCCACCTGATGGGAAGAACTGACTCATTGGAAAAGACCCTGATAGTGGGAAAGACTGAAAGCAAAAGGGGATGACGGAGGATGAGATGGTTGGATGGCAAGACAGACTTGACTGACATGAGTGTGAGCAAGCTTCGGGAGTGGGTGATGGACAGGGAAGGCTGGCATGCTGAAGTCCATGGGGTCTCAAAGAATTGGACACAACCAAGCCACTGAACTGAACTGAAGAATGTTCTCATCACATTCCTATTTTTCTATCCAGGGAAGAAGCATACTAGAGAGGCTGGAAGCATAGCAATTTCTCTCTTGCCCATAGGTTAACACGGCCACTCTGTTTGCATGCAATAATCTTTCACATGTGTTGGTTTAGTTAGCTCCTACTTATGTTTTATTTCAGTGTAAAGGAGCTTCCCGTGAACCCCTTAAGGTATGTAGGAGCTACAGACCTGGGTCAGCACAGTCTACCACTGGGGCATTTATCACACTTGGTAATCACCATAATTGTCACAATTGTGACTGCTTCCATTTTTCAATACACCCTGGAAGATGACACAGTGTCTGGCTCATGTTATGCACCCAGTAAGTATGATTTCATTAAATGAATGCTCTCAAAACTTGAAATTTCCCTTTGTCAAGGAATATGTATGATATTCCTTGACAAAGGAATATATATGATAACATCCAGGTAGAAGGCAAGTTGAGCAATCAATAAGAAGTCAACTCCTTCACATTTTAACACAGATTAACTGAACCTAAGAATCTCCTTCAGGATACATGGGGCACTATAGGTATGGGTGCAAGTTTGAGGTTTTTAGAAAAGAAAAACTATATGTTTTTTATGAAAAAAGTGCTGCAAGGAGCTCTTATTTCCTAGAAATGCTAATGAAATATGAAAGAAAATACCCATGTGAAAAAGCTAGACTAGCCATTAGTTGTTTAGAAATAATCCAGTTTGGAATGTGCCAAGTTTTGAATGTGCTTTGACGCTGATTCTGGGTGGTTCTGCTATTGTTTGAATTTCCAAATGGCAAAGGGCTCTAAAATACAGCTTTTCTTGTTTTCCAATTAAGATTTATAGCCATTTTCTATAAATTTCAGCTATTATACATACACATTGTACATAAATTTGTTTTCTATATTTAATATATTTACATAAATGTATCTGTAGGTAAATATTTATACATACATTTATATTATGCTTATAAATACATACATATATTCACAAACATAAATACATTTATGTATTTACACATAACTAAGTCTATAAATAGCGAAGTGAAAGTCACTCAGTTGTGTCTGACTCTTTGCGACTCCATGGACTATATAGTCCATGGAATTCTCCAGGCCAGAATACTGGAGTGGGTAGCCTTTTCCTTCTCCAGGAGATCTCTCCAACCCAGAAATTCAACCCAGGTCTCCTGCACTGCAGGCAGATTCTTTACCAGCTGAGCCACAAAGGAAACCCACACCTACCACACTTTTATATATATGATCAGATCAGATCAGTCGCTCAGTCGTGTCCGACTCTTTGCGACCCCATGAACTGCAGCACGCCAGGCCTCCCTGTCCCTCACCAACTCCCAGTATGTATGTGTGTGTATATATATATATATATAATTTTTCTTAAATGAACATGCGTTGTTTTTACAATGAGAAATAAATGAAGCGATTTTCATTTTGGGGGGAAAACATATACCAGATCATTACTCTTGATACTAATCAAGATAATGGCTCAGAGCTCTATACTTCATTGCTTTGGTCATTGGGAGAAATGACAGGAGCAGAGAAATGATCAGAAAGGTACCTATCATCTTATCACACTCAGTTTCCTCAGGCCAGATATGGTCTCCTCTTTCTCAAAATTTTGTTATCAAAATTCACTCTGTTATTAGACAACTAGGTAGTATCTTCTAAGGGAAAAGGTTTAGCTCAGGTGGACAAGAATCGGATTTTAAGTCGAAGGTTGCTGCTCCTTCCTAGACAAGAGCCTGTCAGTTGCCTCCTGGGCTATGGGCAGGGGCTGGACTGGACTGGATGCCTGCTCTTCAGCTGCTTCATGTGAGTCTGTCTGGGGACTCCCAGGGTGGTCTCACTTCAGGCTTTTTGAGAAGGAGCCCAACGTGGAGCTTGCTTGGGCTCTCTGTTTCCAGGACAGTGCCTGCAGGCATTTGATAGGGAGGGGATCTCTAGGTGGGGAGAAGCCCCGAAAACAGCTGAGAGCATCACAGGGAAGCTGGACTGGCTGATGCCAGCCTCTACTCTGCACTCAGCCTCTGCTGCCAGGCTTCTTCCTCAGTCACGGTAATTATCTCCCGGGGCGCCTGACTGCTTCTCTCAGTTCTGGCTTCCAACAGGTCCACCTCTCTAGGTTATCAGCTACTCCTCTGAATCTACCTGTCAAAACCATTCAAGTTCGCTTCCCTCTCCATGGAACCCGGGCACATACTGTTTGAGGAAGAAATCTAGACAGCTTTCAAGTGTCCGAGAATATTCTATGATAGTTAAGAAGCTCCCTGCAGTTTGGAAGCTGGTTTGCCAGAAGCCACAAAGAACCTCTAAGATCCTCTGCACTCCAGCCAAGAAAAGTTCTACCTCTGGCTCAGTCAAGGCATCTCTTAGCTGAACAAAACACACCACAGAGTTAAAAAAAGAGACCTGGTATTAAGAGGCAGCAGGATAGAGAGGTAGCCACATAGATATATATATATACATTCACTGGATAAAGGGGAAAAAAATCAGTCCTAAACATATCTGAATATATTCAAAATAGCTTTTATAATTCTCTGCTTCACTTAGTAAGAAATCTTTCTGAATGTCACGACTTTCTTGTCGGTACAGTGGATACGAATCTGCCCGCCAACACTGGCGACATGAGTTCGACCCCCGGTCAGGGAAGATTCCACATGCAACGGACCAACTAAAGCCCCTGCACCATAACTACTGAAACCTCACTCTAGAGCCTGCAAGCCGCAACTACCGATTCTGGGCCTTACATCTGCTGAAGCTTGCGCGCCTACAGGCTGTGCCCCACAACAAGGGAAGCCACCGCAACTAGAAGCCCGAGCACTGCAGCTAGAGAGTGGTCCCCTCCGGCCGCAACTAGAGAAAGCCCACGCACAGCAACGAAGACCCAGTGCAACCAAAAATAAATAAATAAAGGAATCTTGATGTTAAACAAAATGAGTTACTTACATATTTCTCTCTCTGCTCTTTGAAAACCCTGAATTTAAAGAATCAGAGTTACCATACAGAAAACAGGAAACTAAGCCTTGTACTCAGCCTTTACTGCTTCATAAAATAGGAAGGTGACAAAGGTCAACTTAAAATAATTGCATAATATTTTGCCTAAAAGTTGAAAACATTTAAACGACATTTGTGTGATAACAAAAACTGTGGACTGATCTTAAATTGTTTTAATTAACATGCAATATTCTTTTTTTTTTTTTTGCTGGAAGATGCATTTTATAAAAAAGGAAATTTCAGAGTAAAGAACACAGAGAATGACTATGGGTCAAAAAAAGGAAAGGGGAACGGTCAACCCAGACACTAAGCCCACACGTATGAGTGCAAACAGAAGGAGAAATAGCCAGATGTTCTCATCTTGAGCTACTAAGGAACTTGCCCAATCCATTCAAGACTACCAAATAGAGTCAGCAGGGATAATTACAAGGCTGGCCTAGAGAATCTATGCAATTTTCATCTTACTCACAGGGGAATACTGCTGGCATATTGTTTTATTCTTAGATATATTTAACAATGATTATTTAATTGTCTATGGCCATACCACCCTGAACGAGCCCGATCTCGTCTAATTATTTAATTGTAATGTTATTCTGCAGCTACACCTTTATTTTTTCAATCCTAAAGTGATAATCTGCAGGTAAATAAATTCTGAGTTTTAGATTATTTAATGAACCCTATTCAGCCTCTCATGAAGCATGCTCTACTCATCCCATTTACCATAAGAAACATACATCTTAGCTAAACTTTTTAAAGATGTATAGATGATAGGAAATACCTGTCTACAATATACAATTAAGCAAGTCAACTCCCTCTAATCCTCTTGTGAGATTATCAAATACACCCAAATTTGTTTAATTTGTTTAATCTGTTTGGGCTCAAGTTACTACTACTAAGTCACTTCAGTCGTGTCCAATTCTGTGTGACCCCATAGACGGCAGCCCACCAGGCTTCCCCGTCCCTGGGATTCTCCAGGCAAGAACACTGGAGTGGGTTGCCATTTCCTTCTCCAATGCATGAAAGTGAAAAGTGAAAGTGAAGTTGCTCAGTCGTGTCCAACCCTCAGTGACCCCATGGACTGCAGCCTTCCAGGCTCCTCCGTCCATTGGATTTTCCAGGCAAGAGTACTGGAGTGGGGTGCCATACTGCCAACTAATGATCACTTGGATCTGTCCAAGTGATTGGATCTGTTCAATCTGTAGTGTAATTGTTCAAAGAGATTTCACAAAGTGATTTGATTCATGCACAATTAGGCAGAGTGTTATTAAAAATTATTTACTGAAAGAAAATTGAAAGCTGGCCAGTCTGAATGTTAGGGGTGACCAGGAAGTCCTCATGCTCTGATTAGATATCTGTGGCAGCCTCACACCTCAGCTCAGCACAGTCCCTACGTCCTGACTGGTGAAAATGCAAAGCTGGGCTCATTATCCAACTGCCTTGCCCTTCTTAGCTAAAACTAACAGAAGCGTGTTGAAAACCTTTTGCTAGAATATACGTGTTTAAAAAAATGAGCATGATACAATAGCATACAGTAAGAGGTGAAGATCTCCTGCCTCGAGCGGCCCTCCACAGTCCCATTCTTCAGGGGTAAACCGCTGCCAACAGGGTGGTGTATAACCTTCCAGGTTTCTCTTCTACGTCATATAAATATATAATATCTTACAAAAATGAGGCAACTCTATACACAGAGTTCTAGAACGTGCCTTTTCATTCTTAAGTTGGAAATGAGAAATGAATAGTCTAAGATAAGGAGCGATGATTCAGAGGAAAGCATCATATGTTAAAAGAATTTTCAGATTCCAGATGTAAAGAGATGACCAAATGAGTCAAAAATCAGTCATTATTCAATACAGATTTAAATTTTCTTTCTGAGTTACCTATTTCTCCTAGGTTAAGAGAAGCAAAATTACTAAACCCAACTATGTCCAAAAATAAATGCCAAACACCAAACCACACAATACACAACCTTATATTATGGTTCCTTTGTTTTCCATAAGTAGTATCTTCTAGTCTATATATTTGTTGGAAATACTATTTAGACAGGATATTCTATTTGAGGAAGCAGAATCAGTTTGGCATTCAGAGGTTCCCTCCTTCTGAGGTGTTCAGTCAGGTGTCCAGTAGTGACTCCTGTGTGGTCTAATGCAATCTTGTTTTGCCAATGCAACCCCTTAACTAAAACTTTAAAGTTCTCTGGGTTTAAGAACACTTGAAAATATATCAATACACAATTTCCAGTTTCAAGCTGTTCTTAAAATATGGTGAAAAGAAACATCTGAATATATGTATTTTTAAATCCAGGAAATCATTTCAATAGTGATCACTTCTAAGAAATAAGCAATGGAAGTCCATTCATTTCTGATGATCTCATTGCTTAAGGTGATAAGGTCTAACAACTCAGAGGGAAGATTTTAATCTCGTGATCATTGTGGGCTACATGTTCATGATATATATTAAAAAAAAGACCAAATGACTTAGTTTTTCTTTCTTCATTGAATTGTCTTTGTATAGACATTGTTAAGAGAAAATTTATCATTAATAGAAAGAAGGACATTCATTTTCTGAAATCCTTACATGAAATGAAGTTACTAAGGAAAGAACTGGATTTTAGTGCCAATGTTCTCAGATTTACTACTCGCTCTTTCATTGCAGAGTGATAAACTTTGCTCACCTTCTCGTAATAACTTTAAAAATGGGACTGTTCACTGTATTTACCAACCCTGCCATTTCTCAGCATAATTATAGGATATATCCTGAATAGAAAAGTTGTTTATAGTCTATGCTAAAAAAAACACAACTGAAAGAGTAATCTCTTCTCCTCCTCTTCCACTGTTTCTCTATCCATCTGACAGCCAGCATGGATTTTTATTGTTTCTCCACATATTGCAGTTGTATAATATTTCTGAAACAACCTTAGCTTAAGTGATTCTATTTAAATCATGTTTGATGTACCATGTGACATTTTTAAACAGCTTATGGTAAAGCAATGAGCTCTCTTACAGGCAGATGTTATGATGCTCTTAGTAACTTTTATGAATAGAATTCTATATATACATTCAAGGGCAAGTCTTTTCTTCCAAGATTGAAGACAGTCTAACAGCTCAATAAGATAAGCTATTATGAACAAAACTAGGACTAAGTGTGGTCAAAATCAATTTACTTCAGCTGTTCATCAATTAAATTTAAGACTCTTAAAACTAATTTATCCTGAAATTTTATAGTTATCACACATAGTTTTTCATTTTCCAGGTGGGATAATAAGTATAGAAATTGAAAATACTACCAAGCATTATTATATTAAAAATAAAAAGAGATAATATATTTAACATTGAATAATCCATATTTAAAATTTTTGACTTGGGTATAATTTGCTTGGGAGAGAAGTGTTCATTTGGATAAAGGCTTTTTTTAATTTGTTTTCTTTTTGACATTCTATGAATTCAGACGAAATACTCAATCTGCACTCAGCTTGAGCTAAGCAGCTGTAAAATGTCCTCATCTGAAACTGTAAGCAGGACCTGGAATCAAATCCAGAGAAACTAAGACAGAAATTTATTAAAAAAGAATATAACACACCCTTTTACTGAAAACAAAAGTGAAACTAAGTTAAATAAATGGATTGTCCTTTTTTTTTAATACCAGTTACTCAGGTCTACCATTCTTATTCAATTAACCATTACGCAGGCAGTATTTATTTACCATTCGTCCTCCCAAAACCCTAACCTAAACCCTGTTACTGGGGGTAATTTAAGAAATTAAGTAATTGACTGCTTTGATCTCCTTGTTGACCAAGAGACTCTCAAGAGTCTTCCTCAGCACCACAATCTGAAAGCATCAATTCCAGTTAATCCAAAAGGAAATCAACCCTGAATATTCACTGGAAGGACTGATGCTGAAGCTGAAGCTCCAATACTTTGGCCAGTGATGTGATGAGCCAATTCACTGGAAAAGACCCTGATGCTGGGAAAGATTGAGGGCAGGAGGAGAAGGGGTTGACAGAGGATGAGATGGTTCGATGGTATCATTGACTCAATGGACACAAGTTTAAGCAAATTCACGGAGATAGTGAAGGACAGGGAAGCCTGGTGTGCTTCAGTGCATGGGCTGCAATGAGTCAGACACTTTAATTTCTTGTTGCTAGTTTCTGAACAACAAATTAAATAATTAGAAAAAAAGCAAATTAAAAATCGGATTTTACTTTTTGTCAATCAAGTTGACCAGATTTTTAAAACAAGTGTGAGTAAAAATGTGAGGAAATGGATAAAAATGTGGGGAAAAACAATTTTCTAAAATTTGACCATTATATCAATATTAAAAACACTTGGCAATTTGATCCAACAACTCTCTCTTTGTTGAAGTCTATTTTTTCTGAAAAAACAATTGCTCAAGGAAATAGAATTCGAGGATGTTCATTACCTTGGATATATAATAGCAAAACATAAACAAAACTTTACAAAATAATAAATTTAAATAATTAAAAATGGCACAGAGTTATGGAGAATCATTGTTATGTATTTCTCAAGATTAAAAAATTAATAATAAAAAGAATGTCCTTATATATAGGTCATAATTATAAATGGGTAAATTAAAGGCAAGTCTTTCTATATAATGTCATATAGAACTACCACACACCCATCTGCACAGAAGTCACAAGCTAGACATGCCTTAATTTGTTCAATTTTTCCTGCTTTAATATATATCTTGATTATTCTATGTTCTAATTTAACTCATTCCATCCAAAAGGTGATATAAATAGCTAATAAAAATTAAAATCCTGACTTCAAGAGTAATCAAACAGAACAAATTAAAATTAAAATGTCATTTTTTAAGCATATCAGATTAGTGAAGATTTTCAAAATGACAGTCTTTAAATCCTGGTTTATTCAGTGGGGTGGTCACTTACTTATACATAAGCACATACATGCTCTCTAGAGGCCAGCTAGGTCATGTGTATCTAGAATTCTGAAAGCATTTATTTTTTTCTATTCAGTAATGGTATATCAAGGATTCTTTAATAAAAATGATAAAAATATAAACCATTTCTATTCATCTATTTATCACTGTTTATAACAGCCTGAATATCCAAATATTAAAAATGAAACATTTATCCTATAGACTGTTAGGCAGACACTAAGTACCAGGATCAATAGGGATTATCACTAAAATAAGGCAATGCTCAAAAATAATTACTAGAATAAATTGGATGCAAAACTCTAGGTAAGACGCATATACACATAATATAATATAAACATAATATAATAAAAACTGTCCTGAAAAGAATACACCAAATTTTCTAGTGGATATACCTGGAGGGAGTAAACAGTGCTTTTATATTCTTCTTTGTATTTGAATGAATTTTTTTTTAAATTTCTACTTTTAAAGTAAGAATTAAAAAAAGAAAATGCATGCCTCACTACAAAATTCATGGCGCTGCTCTCTTTCATCTATAAAACAGATTGGCTAGATTCATGTTAAAGGTCTTTTAATTTGATTCCAATTTATTAACCCAATCTTCTCTCTAATGAGTACCCAATTCTACCATTGAACTGTATCTCAGATGGTTATCAGGCATGTTATGTTCCCTCTAGAGTCCACCCAAGCTCATCCAATCAGGCCTAGAGCTTCTCGTCTTTCCTAAGGTTTTTGATCATCATTTCTGATGGAACTATTTTAAGCCAACATCAGCTATTAATGATGCTCTAACTCATGTCCAGTAATCACACAAAATCACATTTAACCCTGATTCCAATTAACTCAGCACGCTAATTCAGAAGGAAACTCCTTTTGAAGGCAAGACTACCATCATTATTTGTTAATATTAATCATAACAACAACTGTGATCATAACAAGTATAGCTGATAAAGTTTATTGAGAATTTTCTATTTACAAGGAGGCACTGTGTCAACTCCATTTAATGTTCAGAAAACTCTTCCATTTCACAGATGAGAAAACTGAGACTCAGTTAGGGTACATACTTTTCCCAAGGAGATGTAGCTAGTGTGGATCTGAGATTCAAATCTAGCTCTGTCTGAGATCAATATACTCTATTCTGCCAATTTGTTAATGGAAATTCACTAGAAATCATTTTGCATATGATATATTTTTAGTGATTAACTGCATTCCCATATAGCTAAGTTAAAATGATGTGTGGAGCTACAAAATTTTCTTTTACATATAAGAGCAGATACAAAAAACAATGATAATTTTCATTGAATTTCATTATATTCTAATATATTTACCTGTATAGGACCAGCCAATCTCTTCAACAAGTTTTCTCTGTTGTCTGTAGTATCCATAAATCCAATCTACAACCAAGAAAAAAAACCAATTGATCAATGTGTAGAAAAATGTATATGTACAAATTCTAAAAAACATAAGAAGCCCAAAGCACCATTCATACAATAACGGTCCTCGATTATTCTTTTCTATGTCACCTTCACAATTTCAACTGCCACCACTATAGACTCCACCATCCCTGTTCTGGAAATTAGTGTAACTTTTAGCAGGGCACATGTTAAAACTGCTGAAGTTCAGGCAGAGACAAAGAAGGTATTCTGTGAAAAGCATGAGCAACCTAGAGGATTTCATCTCATAGAGTGACTAGGGTCAGAAAGGACAGCCTATTCTATCTTTAGATTTTTCCTACCATTCCGTCGATGGAATACGCGAAATCCTACTAACTAGAGAATCCCAGGGACAGCAGAGCCTGGTGGGCTGCCGTCTATGGGATTGAACAGAGTTGGACATGACTGAAGCGACTTAGCAGCAGCAGCAGCAGCAAGATAGAATGGTCGGAGAAGGTAATGGCAACCCACTCCAGTACTCTTGCTTGGGAAATCCCATGGACGGAGGAGCCTGGTAGGCTACAGTCCATGGGGTCACGAAGAGTTGGACAGGACTGAGCAACTTCACTTTCACTTTTCACTTTTATGCACTGGAGGAGGAAATGGCAACCCACTCCAGTATGCTTGCCTGGAGAATCCCAGGGACTGGAGCCTGGTGGGCCGCCATCTATGGGGTCACACAGAGTCGAACACGACTGACGTGACTTAGCAGCAGCAGTGATACTTTTCAAGTTACAACTCAAGTTGTATCTGTAAATGCTTCTAGGAGATCCAGAGGTTACCATGTTTTCAAAATTTACTTCTAAGGCACAACAAAATTAATAGTCTTGAAGAAATGGAAATTTCAGTGTGTGTGTGTGTGTGCGCGCGTGTTGGCTGGGACAAAGCTTGTGTTAGACAGTGTAAGTGAATTTGTCTCTTAGAGGAACAGTGATGCCTGAGGGCGATAATCCAGTGGGAAGCTTGGGGCATCATAAAATAGTGGACTTTTCATGACCTAGAGAGAGAAGCTCTAGTTCTTGAACACGGGGCAAGGGCTACAGAAAGGAAAATGGATGGAAGCCAAAGGCTCACTCTATATAGTTCAGAATTTTGCCTGGAGTCATGCCTGTACCCAAGAAACGGGGACGTTATGATCCATTCTCCTCTTCGTGCTATTGTCCCTTTATTCCAGCCTGTCTTAACACTACTATGCCATTTCAGCTACATTGTGAGCAAAATACATCTTTGTGAGCTAAGTTTGGAAGCTGATCAGTGTTGACAAAACTGTTTCTGTAGAAAAGGCTACAGGAATTTCCTGGTTGCCTGGTGGTTAGAATTCCGGGCTTTCACTGCCATGGTGAGTTCAGTCCCTGGTTGGGGAACTGAGATCCTGTAAGTCACATGGCATGACCAAAAAAAAGAAAAGGCTGCAAATAACTAGTTTACAAATGAACATGTGGAACATTACATATTCATAAATTGGGGTTCTGTCCATATGGTTTTCATTTGAATACAAGGATTTATTTATACCATACTGCAGATATGCATACATATTATATATATTTCTCATCAGTTTTGAAGAGAGACTCTTATTTCCTCTTATTCTCTTTACACAGATTTTTTTTTCTTTTTTGACAGTTCCCAATTTAAGGGAGGCAAATATCTCAAGCACGTTTCAGAAATTATTTTTCTTCGATTCCATGTTATACACAATCTGATTAGCAGAACACACCAATAAGAACACATCAATACATACTAAAATTTTACAAAAACTTAAAAGCAGGCTATCTTACAGAAATACACATTCTGAATCCATAGATTATTGAAAACCAAAACCTACCTTGGAGAAAGCAAAAAAAATTGTTTTAAAAATTTCTCTACCCATAAATATTCTATTGACCATGTAGCACATTTCAACAAACATTTGTTTTGATAACGGTTTTATTGAAATATGATTTACACACCTTACAATTCACCCAGGAAAGTGTACAACTTAATGGCACTTACTATACTCAGAGTTATACAATCATCACTACAGAAAATTTTAAAGCATCTTTATTATCCCCCAAAAGAAACCTCATACCTTTAGCTGCCACCCCCAACCCCACCTCAACCTCCATTAATTTATAGATTTGGATATTCCAGATATTTCTAAATACATAATCATGTAATACATGGCTTTTTATGGCTGGCTTCTTTAACTTAGCAAATTAATGTTTTCAAGGTTTATCCATGTTGTAGAATATATGAGTCCTTCATTCCTTTTTTTAAACTTTTTATTTTGTATTGGAGTATAGTTGATTAACAATGTTGTGACAGTTTCAGGTGAATATCACCTGGAGAAGGAAATGGCAATCCACTCCAGTATTCTTGCGTGGAGAATTCCATGAACAGAAGAGCCTGGTGGGTGACAGTCCATGGAGTCGCAAAGAGTTGGACACGATTGAGTGACTAACACTTTCTCTTTTCATTCATGTATCTGGGTTTCTCTGGTGGCTCAGCTGATAAAGAAATCTAATTGCCAATGCAGAAGATACAAGAGACATGGGTTCGATCCCTGGGTCAGAAAGATCCCCTGGAGTAGGAAATGGCAACGCACTCCAGTATTTCTTGCCTGGAAAACTCCAAGGACAGAGGAGCCTGGCAGGCCCCAGTCCATGGGGCGCAAAAAGTCAGACATGAGTGAACACATATGCAGGCACATACACGTATCCATTCTCCCCAAACTTCCCTCCCATCCAGGCTGCCATATAACACTGAGGACAGGTGCATGTGCTGTACAGTAGGCCATTATTGGTTATCCACTTTAAATACTGCAGTGTAATACTTCATTCCTTTTTATTGTCTAATAGTATTCCATTGTTCGGTGTCCAAGACGGCCTTAAAGCTCCCCTCAGCTTGACTAAACTTTGGACAGGCTACATCCTAGCTCTATGTTTCTGACCTCCTATTTCTTCCAGCATTTCATTTATACATTCTTTCTTTGTTACTTTGAGAAGTACATTTTTTTAATAGCCCATATGCCGTTCTACAACTAGGACTGTACTTATCAAAACTAAGGAAAACATCTCTCTGAAAAGCAACTATCAAAGGAAATAAGCACCCTTATCTCCCACCTTCTGTGGGAGGGTAGCAGCCTAACTTCCATTGAGGTGTCTTGCTCCAAGTTGTAAAAACTACCTCTGCCATAATGATATAGGCTTATTTTTCTTTTGGGTGGAGCCAACTAGCAAATGCAGATGGCCGATGACTTTCTCCAATGTCCTGAATTACATTTACACTGGGATCAACCTAGCTCTCAAAACACCTTACCTTTTCAGCCTCATCAGAGTTGAGTTTAGATTCGGGTCTGCCTTCTCGCCCTACTGCAATTGCCTTGAATACAGTTTTCTTTGCCTGTTTCATTTTGTATGCCGCAATTTTTGTTTTGATGTTGGCTGTGCCACTTTCTATTTATCCATTCATCAACTGTTGGATACTTGTGTTGTATCCTCTTTGGGGCTATTGTGAAAAATACTGCTTTGAATGTTCATGCATATATTTGCTTTTCTATTTAAAAATTAAACATTAGGCTCATAACACATTTTTTAGAATTGTCCATAAAAGGGTAGTCATTTAAGGTTAAATTCTGGGGACAAGTGTTTTTTCATGATCAAGGAATACACACAACTAGATGTGAGGACCTCAAAGGTCATTTGATTCAGAATTTAACAGCCTACAAAAATTCCTATTTTAGAGATAAGACAAATCTTTTCAATGGAAATTTAAGTGGTTTGTACAGGCAAAAAGTGAAAAAAATGGAAACAATAATCCATGGCTCCTGCCTCCTACTCACTAAGTCTTCCCCAATATCAAGGGTTCCTAACAATCTGGAGTTACTGGTTATTCTCTTAAGTTCTCTGCCTGAGTAGGAACCTCTTCAAGAGAAACAAAACAAAACAAAAAAAATTTACTGGGGTTGAATTTCCCAGTAGGAATTATTTGGGCAAATAAAGAGAATTGACCATATATCTGACCTGACCTGGCCATCACTTGGAATTTTCCTCTGAAACTTTGCCCTGCCCATAGGGAAAAGATTTATTCTCATCATTTATGTTTTGAATAAAAATATTTTTTTAAATGTAAAGACATTTTTGACATATAAATGCATTTTGGTGATTTTAGAAGACCAAAGGCCATGTAGAACCTATAATTAACAAGTATTCCATGGAAAAAAAAAAAAAAACAGTAAGCTCTTGTTTTAATGATTCAGGCTGAAGGACGGCAGCAAAATATCAGCAGATTTTAGCTTTCCTTGGAGGGCTTTACTGCTACACAATCAGCATTTGTCCTTGGTTTTTAATTACTTATGTTAAGAAAGCTTTTTTTAATACAAGATTCCCAGGTGTTGGTAGCTCTCTTCAGTTCCTTTATGTATTGTTCCCTTAATTGTTACTTCAAACAATCCGTTACACATTCATATGCTAATTACATGGTCCTTGGGCGTGAGAGAGTACCCCACTTTTAAAATTCTACTTAGAGGTCTGATAGATGAGATGTGATAGCTCCAATGAACAAGAAAAAAAGAATCTAGGTTCACTTTTTTTTGTTGCATTGTATACGTTGAAAACCAGTAAATCCTATATAAAGTAGAGTCTATCAAAGTGCTTACATATTTTAAAATCAATTAAAATAATGAAATATAGAATTGCTTTTTGTTTCTGTGGGTTTTAGCTTCTTTAGCTTGTATATTTTGTTTCTTTCTGTTTAAAAGTATTTGCTCCGTCTGCTTTGGTGTGAGTGTTTTGTAGGGATAAAACTAAGAAATAAATTTCAAGAATGATTGGTACACATGATGCAGAGTAAGAACATAAACATTAGTAAACCTTTTTAAAAGGTAACTAAACTTTGTCCTGAAAAATTATTCTTCATGAAGGGGCTACCAAAATTGAGAGAAATTTGGTTTATACTATTTTGCTGCTGCTGCTACTGCTAAGTCGCTTCAGTCGTGTCTGACTCTGTGTGACCCCATAGACGGCAGCCCACCAGGCTCCCCCATCCCTGGGATTCTCCAGGCTTTTAGGTAACTTTAAATGTCACTGCTTCAATCTATTCAAGCTTATACTTATTGTGAGCATTTACATATTTTGCAAACATTTATATGCCACATATTCCTTTACTTTTCTTTAGATCCACATAATGGAAATCAAAGTTTTGATAACAACTAGAAGGAAGATGTATATAAATTCAGCATTTTTTGCTTATTTTTTTAAACAAAGAAAAACTCAAGGTGCTCATTTTGTATTAAAATATCACTACAAAAAAATAAAATATCACTACAAGTATTTTGAACTATATAAATCCCTCTGATTTTGCCCTGAATGGCTAAAGAAAGTCTCTGCTTTATGCTGATCAACAATTCATCACCTGCATTCTACGATATAATCTAGCAGCCATGCTCTGACAACACACACACACACACACACACACACACACACACACACAATGCTATTAAGAGGCTAAATGTATGACAGAAGAAATAGAGTGGTCCACAGAAAAAGACTTCCCAGGTGGTGCTAATGGTAAAGAACCCCCCTGCCAATGCAGGGGACGTTAGAGACCCGGGTTCGATCCCTGGGTTGAGAAGGTCTCCTGGAGGAGGGCATGGCAACCCACTCCAGTATTCTCCCCTGGAGATTCCCATGGAAGGGGAAGCCTGGCAGGCTACAGTCCATATGGTCTCAAAGAGTTGAACATGACTGAAGCGACTTAGTAACACATAAGCAGAAAAAGAAACTTCAGGTAGAAAACAGCCACAGATAAAAATCTGAAGACTGGGATTCTGAAACTGGATTTCTCAAAGTAGACTTTTCCAAGGTAAATGATAATTGTAAAATATCACTAAGGAACTTCAGAGGAGGGGGAAAAGGAAGTCAGTTGATGGGAGAAATCTGGAAAGGTAGAAAAGAAGGAATAGAATTTAGAGATGAATCTTTAAAGCTTTTGAGTATAGACTTTGATGAGGAAAGACTTGGGACAGGGACCAAAATGGATCATATAGAGGAAGGGCATTGGGCACCAAGAAGTGGCAAACCAGGGATTTGGGCAGCCAGCTGGGCTATCCTATGTGGGGGTGGGGGTGGGGGCTGTATAGGTCCCTAGGGACTTATTTTTGGTGACACTCACCATGATACAAAAGTCGCATCAATTTTCACTTTTTTATTTCATCCTATACTCTCCTCTTATCTAGAATTCCTTTCAAAACAGGAAAGACATACTGGAAAGTGTTCAATATATTTTGTATATTGAGTATACTTTAAATAAAAATATTAAACAAGCACAAAAATGAACAAATATTTCTAACTGAAGTGAAAGAGGTAGAGGGCAGTAGAAGAAAACAGGTCAGTGGCTACTGACCACTTGAAGAAGAACCTGGAAAAGCCCGTAAACAGACTAGGATTATCAGAGTGATTGACAGATACGAATAAGGCTGACGTACCAATGATAATAAAGATTGATGGTTATGGTAGTCATAACCATCAATTACTCAAAACAAAAGAAGAGCAGTCCCCTCTCAGAGAAGAAAAAATGTAAAATCAGAAATGAGTTCCTTTAAGGAGAAAATCAGCTGTGAACACATCATCTGGCTACAGAAGTCTTTTATTCCTTTAGATATTCTACTGTCAATACCTTTGTTTGTAAAGGAAGCTGAGTTTATGACTCAAGTGATCTAAACCAAAACCTTGATGAGTCAACCAAGGCAAACTTTCCAAGCAAAATTAAATCTGCTATATCGTGAGTACACCACAGAGTCTATAAAATCATAATACCATACATGGCAGGCTTGACCCGGATATTTTCCTGTCATTCAATGTTGACTATTAGTTTGCTTTTGAATTGTGTTAGCACATTTTTTTAGGGCTTCCCTGTGGCTCAGCTAGTAAAGAATCTATCTGTAATGCAGGAGACCTGGGTTTGATCCTGGGTTGGGAAGATCCCCTGAAGAAGGGGAAAGGCTACCCACTCCAGTATTCTGACCTGGAGAATTCCATGGACTGTATAGTCCATGGGATCTCAAAGAGTCTGACACAACTGAATGACTTTCACATACTCCATTTTTACCTATCTGGAATATATACTTGTATCCAGTATATATGCAAAGACATTTGTGAAACATAATTTAATTAATTATGGAAATTCAGGTAACTTGTTTAGTGCATATTTATAGTTCAAACATGGCACTTACTGTTAATTACTACAGATGTAACTTTAAAAAATACACATATATTCAGTTCAGTTCAGTTGCTCAAGTCGTGTCCGACTTTGCAACTCTATGAACTGCAGCACGCCAGGCCTCCCTGTACATCACCAACTCCTGGAGTCCACCCAAACCCATGTCCATCGAGTCGATGATGCCATCCAACCATCTCATCCTCTGTCGTCCCCTTCTCCTCCTGCCCTCAATCTTTCAAAACATCAGGATCTTTTCCAGTGAGTCAACTCTTCGCATCAGGTGGCCAAAGTATTGGAGTTTCAGCTTCAACATCAGTCCTTCCAATGAACACCCAGGACTGAACTCCTTTAGGATGGACTGGTTGGATCTCCTTGCAGTCCAAGGGACTCTCAAGAGTCTTCTCTAACACCACAGTTCAACAGCATCAATTCTTTGGTGCTCAGCTTTCTTCACAGTCCAACTCTCACATCCATACATGACCACTGGAAAAACCATAGCCTTGACTAGATTGACCTTTGTTGACAAAGTAATGTCTCTGCTTTTGAATATGCTATCTAGGTTGGTCATAACTTTCCTTCCAAGGAATAAGTGTCTTTTAATTTCATTGCTGCAATAACCTCCTCCAAACCACCTATCTTCCAATTCCGACTGTTTTCCAGGGTTAGAAAAAAGAATACCATTAGTTTTCTCCCCTTTGCAGAGGTTTAAAAATATAAGTACTTTTTTATCCATTCATCTGCTGATGGACATCTAGGTTGCTTCCATGTCCTGGCTACTATAAACAGTACTGTGATGAACACTGGGGTACACGCATCTCCTTCAATTCTGGTTTCCTCAGTGTATATGCCCAACAGTGGGATTGCTGGGTCATATGGCAGTTCTATTTCCAGTTTTTTAAGGAATCTCCACACTGTTCTCCATAGTGGCTGTACTAGTTTGCATTCCCACCAACAGTATAAGAGGGTTCCCTTTTCTCCACACCCTCTCCAGCATTTATTGCTTGTAGACTTTTGGATCGCAGCCATTCTGACTGGCGTAAAATGGTACCTCATTGTGGTTTTGATTTGCATTTCTCTGATAATGAGTGATGTTGAGCATCTTTTCATGTGTTTGTTAGCCATCTGTATGTCTACTTTGGAGAAATGTCTATTTAGTTCTTTGGCCCATTTTTTGATTGGGTCGTTTATTTTTCTAGAATTGAGCTGTAGGAGTTGCTTTTATATTTTTGAGATTAGTGGTTTGTCAGTTGTTTCATTTGCTATTGTTTTCTCCCATTCTAAAGGCTGTCTTTTCACCTTGCTTATAGTTTCTTTTGTTGTGCAGAAGCTTTTAATTTTAATTAGATTCCATTTGTTTATTTTTGCTTTTATTTCCAATATTCTGGGAGGTGGGTCATAGAGGATCCTGCTGTGATGTATGTCGGAGAGTGTTTTGCCTATGTTCTGTACGCCCGTGGCAGATTCATGTTGATGTATGGCAAAACCAATACAATATTGTAATTAGCCTCTGAGAAGAAGGGGACAAGAGAGGATGAGATGGCTGGATGGCATCACTGACTCGATGGATGTGAGTCTGAATGAACTCCGGAAGCTGGTGATGGACAGGGAGGCCTGGTGTGCTGCGATTCACAGGGTCGCAAAGAGTCGGACACGACTGAGCAACTGAACTGAACTGAAGCGAAAATAAATAAATTTAAGTACTTTTTACCATTTTAAAACTTAAACTGCAGCTTATCTCTAAATAGAAGGGCACACGAATCCATATTATTAAAGATAAGAATTCTGGAAAAATATGTTATTAGAGTACAGATGACTTCTTTATTTAATGATAAGGTTAAAGAGATGAAAAAGCAGATCCCTGAGGCACTGGTAAATTGTAAAAAGAGATGGAAAGATTGAACTTAATGGACAATGTGAAAAACAGAGGGAGCCATTTCCTCCATATGTTTGTTTTGGTAGTCAGATGTCCAATTAAATACAAATTTTTCACAGGACTAGGGAAGGGTTTGGAGGTGAGCAATTATATCTTAGTGCTCCTTAGACACTGAGGACTGTGTATACCTTCCAGAGAGGGTTTGTATGTTGGCAATATGTCTACCAAACCTATTCAATGAAAACTCAAAATATTCATAGGCTTGTCTTGGAAAGTCACCAGGATATTTTCTTATACTTACATATGTTTTACCTAATGTGATTTATCTATATTCATAAAGTTGAAGCATTTTCTGTTGAAAACATGTTAATAATTTTATCTTGATCATATAGTAATACCTATTTCAGATAAATTTTAAAAATAAAGTTAAGCAAAACTAATTTAAAAGATCACCTGTAATCCCATCTCCACCATAAACTAGTATTTACAATCTTGTACATTATATATGTTTTTTAAATGTTATGCTATGCAATATAATAACTTTACATTAACTGAATTACATTGTTTCATTATTTAGTTACTTGCTTTTTCTACATAATAATCATTCATGTCTCAAGTTAATAAATATGGTTTTATAGCACCATAATAGTTCACTTGAAGCATTCACTATTTTTTTGATATTAAAATAAAAGGCTGATTTAGATTTGGAAAATTTATTCCTTAGGATTAAATAACATGAGTGATAAAATTTTCCATTAAGCTAGTTTGAACTTAAAGCTTTTGAGTATAGATTTTGATGAGGAAAGACTTGGGGAGAGGGACTGAAATATTTCAGATAGAGTAAGGGTGTTGAGCAGGAAATTAAGTGCCACTTTTCATGGATGGAGGAGCCTGGTAGGCTACAGTCCACGGGGTCGCAAAGAGTCGGACACGACTGAGCGACTTCACTTTCACTTTCTTTCTTTCTTTTTTTTTCCTATCAGTCTTCTAGAACACCAATAAAACACTAAAATGGAACAAGCTCATTATTATTGTACAGTACTAAAATAATTATAGTTATTTTGTTTTACCTCCATAACTAACAGTGAATTTATTCTAGTATAAGAGAAAAACTCAGTTGTTGATGAAACAGTGATAACAAGAACAGAGATAGAAATAACATGTGTATTAGTCCTGGGTGTTCATTGGAAGGACTGATGTTGAAGCTGAAACTCCAATACTTTGGCACCTCATGCGAAGAGCTGACTCATTTGACAAGACCCTGATGCTGGGAGAGATTGAGGGCAGGAGGAGAAGGGGACGATGAGGATGAGATGGTTGGGTGGCATCACTGACTAGATGGACATGGGTTTGAGTGGATTTCAGGAGTTGGCGATGGACAGGGAGGCCTGGTGTGCTGTGGTTCATAGGTCACAAAGAGTCGGACACGACTGAGCGACTGAACTGAACTGAACTGAAAGATAACTATTGTGCTTAGTTGCTCAGTTGTGTCCGACTCTTTGTGACCCCCATGGACTGTAGCCCGCCAGGCTCCTCTGTCCGTGGGGATTCTCTGGGTAAGAATTCTGGAGTGAGTTGCCATTTCCTACTCCAAAAAATAATATTAATATTAAAAGTATGCAAAAATCTGTATGCAAATGTATATGAAAAATGAATTAATCACGTTACAAAATATGTTATTATATTTGTGTTCAGTTCAGTTCAGTTCAGTCGCTCAGTCATGTCCGACTCTTTGCAACTCCATGAATTGCAGCACGCCAGGCCTCCCTGTCCATCACCAACTCCCGGAGTTCACTCAGACTCACGTCCATCGGGTCAGTGATGCCATCCAGCCATTTCATCCTCTGTTGTCCCCTTCTCTTCCTGCCCTCAATCCCTCGCAACATCAGGGTCTTTTCCAATGAGTCAACTCTTCGAATGAAGTGGCCAAAGTACTGGAGTTTCAGCTTCAGCATCATTCCTTCCAAAGAAATCCCAGGGCTGATCTCCTTCACAATGGACTGGTTGGATCTCTCTGCAGTCCAAGGGACTCTCAAGAGTCTTCTCTAATACCACAGTTCAAAAGCATCAATTCTTCGGCACTCAGCCTTCTTCACAGTCCAACTCTCACATCCATACATGACCACTGGAAAAACCATAGCCTTGACTAGACGGACCTTTGTTGGCAAAGTAATGTCTCTGCTTTTCAATATGCTATCTATGTTGGTCATAACTTTCCTTCCAAGGAGTAAGCGTCTTTTAATTTCATGGCTGCAGTCACCATCTGCAG
>NW_011494661.1:2750426-2757009 GCF_000754665.1 Bison bison bison | reverse complement strand
ATCTATTTCCCATGAAGTGATGGGACCGGATGTCATGATCTTCGTTTTCTGAATGTTGAGCTTTAAGCCAACTTTTTCACTCTCCACTTTCACTTTCATCAAAAGGCTTTTTAGTTCCTCTTCACTTTCTGCCATAAGGGTGGTGTCATCTGCATATCTGAGGTTATTGATATTTCTCCCGGCAATCTTGATTCCGGCTTGTGCTTCTTCCAGTCCAGCGTTTCTCATGATGTACTCTGCATATAAGTTAAATAAACAGGGTGACAATATACAGACTTGATGTACTGCTTTTCCTATTTGGAACCAGTCTGTTGTTCCATGTCCAGTTCTAACTGTTGCTTCCTGACCTGCATATAGGTTATGTATTATTATATTATTATGCCAGTGTATACTATTATAAGGACTTCCCTGGTAGCTCAGCTGGTAAAGAATCCCCCTGGAATGCAGGAGATTCTGGTTTGATTCTGGGTCAGGAAGCTCCTCTGGAGAAGGGATGGGCTACCCAGTCCAGTATTCATGGGCTTCCCTGGTGGCTCAGATGGTAAACAATCTAACTGAAATGTGGGAGACTTGGGTTCGATCCCTGGGTTGGGAACATCCCCTGGAGGGTATGGCAACCTACTCCAGTATTCTTGCCTAGAGAATCCCCATGGATAAGAGGAGCTTGGTGGGCTAGAGTCCATGGCGTTGCAAAGAGCTAGACATGACTGAGCGACTAAGCACAGCATAGCATACTTTCATAATATTATCTGTATAATAGCAGTGTGTTATTATTCAACAATCTAAATAATGGTTCTGTCATGAAGTCTTATGCCCATGTGCTCTTACTAATTTTAATTGGGTGTAGGGCAAGAATGTCTGCTGTGTTGCTCAAGGATTAGGATTGGTGGGAAATTCTCAACAACTGACATCCTAAAATAGCCAAACAGAGAATAAAATGTGATTCCATTCACATCTACCATGAAAAGCGTAAAACACCAAAAACTGCATAAAGAGATGAACTATTATTAATATAAAAATATGAATAAATAAAGAAGTCTACCACATCCTTAAATGGGAACACTGAACTTGGGGAAAGTTATCAGTTCTTTCCATATTATTAATGAACAGTTCAGTATCAATGGGGTATTTTTAATAGGCAAAATGATTCTAATGTTCATTGTTGTTTTATAGCTAAGTCACGATCAACTCTTTTGAGACCCCATGGGCTGTAGCCAACCAGGCTCTTCTGTCCATGGAATTTTCCAGGCGAGAATACTGTAATGGGTTGCCATTCTCTTCTCCAAAGGATCTTCCTGACCCAGGGATCGAACCTGGGTCTTCTACATTGCAGGCAGATTCTTTACTTTCTGAGCCACCAGGGAAGCCCAAAACATTCCATGTTTGTCAATAAGTATAGATTGCGTGTGTGCATCATAAGTCACTTCAGTCACGTCCGACTCTTTGAGATCCTATGGACTGTAGCCCACCAGGCTCCTCTGTCCATGGGATTCTCCAGGCAAGAATTCTGGAGTGGGTTGCCATGCTCTCCTCCAGGGGATCTTCCTGACCCAGGTATCAAACTTGTGTCTTTTACTGTCTCCTAAATTGGCAGGACGGTTCTTTACCACTAGTGCTACCTGGGAAACCCCATTAAAACACATTCAACAAATATAATGATATATTTCAAACATATAGAATTCTTACAAATTGCTAAAGGCAAATACATGAGCAGAGAAATTTTTAAAATGCAAAAATAATTATTAAAGCTATACAGAACTATTAGACTATCAAAAAAACATAATTTAAAATAACACTGAGACATCATTTTTCAGTTATCAAATAGTCAAAGGTTTATTATTTTAATTTTTAAAATATTCAATGATGCTCAGAATAACTTGAGATGTTCTTTTGCATACAGGTGGAAGTATGAACTAGTATAAACTCTATGGAAAGTAAGCTGGCAAAAGTTAACAAGATTCTTAAAATACTTCATAGCCTTTGAGACAGTAATTCTATTCCAAGGAATATATTTTAAATGATGAGCAGAGATGAGAACAAAGTGCCATGTACCAAGATGTTCAAAGCGCTGAAAGTAACAGTGAACAATAGGAAAGTATGTTAATGTTCAAAAAGTGGAAGAAACCTAAATAAATTACATAATGTTCATAATATGAAATTATGTGATTCCATTACAATTAAGTTTCCCAAATACTTACTGATGGGAAGAAATGCACATGATACAAAACATTATCAAGTTATGATGCCATTTTGAAACTATCACATATATTCAAAAATGTAAATCTCCTCATGTGGTGACACTTGGAGTGATTTTTACTTTTTTATAAGTTCTTATGCTTTGCATACATTTTATGAGTTTGTACAAGTTAGTATTTTAAAAATGTAAAAGTATATATGCACTTTGAAATAATATTTCTAACTCTACAGCAAAATTGCTTAAAGACAAATATATAACTATATTTTGAAGATGGGGTAAGGAAAAGCTTGAAACCCATTTTTTCATTGCTTATCTTGGATTTTACAATAAAAATCTTCTCCTTATTCACAAGAGCCTGAATCCATTAGTTAGTGTTAATGCTAGTGTTAACCACATATTGAGGTGAAGTATAGCCAAGTCTACCCATGGTAGGCAATCTGAGCACTTCAGCTACCAAGAAAACCAAAAACAAGAGCCATAGCAAAATAGGCAGTACAGTAGCTCACGGACCATCTTATTGGCCAAAATTATCAGACTGACTGGATCATTTGTTTTTGGGTAGACCTTGAAGTAGCCTTATTTAAATTTGTGTCTTACTTCTAATAACGCCTTTTGCTTAGATAAAATCAAGCCCAAAGATAGACTCTATCCATTAAGTGGGAAAATCTGGTAACTTGGAGTTGGCAACCTACTCTGAAATAGGTGTGGTTCATCTGTTAAAACTGCTGCCAGTGTGTTGACTGATTTGACTATGTAGTTACATCTGGGCAAGACAGAGAGATTTTCTTGACTTCTTTCCAGAGTACTGACTGAAAATTCATTTTTGTTTTTCATTTTGACTTATTGGTTTAGAAAAAAGGAAAACTTTTTTTTATACAAAGCTTATTCACTGTATAAAATGTATTTTATATTAGTGAAACTCCTCAAATCCTACAGGGTCAATGGGTTGGCACAGAACAGGGATGCTCCATCTGGCTAGCAGATAAGTTTTATTGGATTTCCTCTGCCTGATATTTTCATGAACACCACCCCCAGCCCTATTCCCCCTACAAGGCCTCTACTTTTTGTAGAACATCCCACCTATACTCTCTTATCTTTATCCTGTAGATGTACATTCTCCATGAACTTGGTGGTTCCATGATATTCATGGAACATCATTCCATGAATATCATGGAACCACCAACATCAATCATCAATCACAACACATTTACCTTCAAATCTTGCATTGGTGACAGCTCCACACCAACGACAGCACTGGGTCTTATTGGCCCGCTGTTGGCAAAAGCTTTTCCTAACTTCTGCCTAAAACTTGAAAGCTCTCTGCAGCAGCAGATGCTCAAAGATGCTCATTAGGTTGCCTAGATAACCCAGGTTTACTGCACTCAGAGGAACAGTATCTAAAAAGCATTCCTGTTCAGAAGATAATTAACAACCTTGGAGAATAGTGCTCATTAGTTACTTTTTACACACAATCACAAATGGTTAGCCAGGGGTTGGATATATTTATTTTGGAATAGTTAACTCAGTTGGAACAAATATGTTTTCTCTCCAGGCTTATCATTCTGTTTGTAAGGACGTTAAGAGACTGAACAAGTTAATGCAGTGTTTTCAACCTGGATTGCAACCAGGACTCAGCTGGCATTTTGCCTTAGAGTTACTGGGCCACTGGGCCACCTCAAGATAATTAACACCTTCCTGTGGTGTCTAATATGACAACAGTGATCGTTAAACTTAAAAAACCACCTTATAACATATAAAGGGTGGCATCTTTGCAATGTGAAAACAAAAGGTGTTTTTTATAAAAAGATTTAGGCCTTGGGATTCATATATGTATGTCATGAAGACATAGATATTGAGATAGAATTTATGTTTTCTTCAATACATTTTTAAACATCCACCTGACTTCACACCTTCCTGAAGTTTAGGCTTTTTGCCACTGATTTCATTAATGGCTAATATTTTTGGTGGAAAATGTTTAACTGATAACCTACCATATATCTACCCAAAACATTGATTTAACCTTGGAAATAAAATATCATAATACCCTACCCACTTGGTGCTCAAGTAAATGGTACTGTATTGATGTCTTGAGTTTTAAACAGGAGAACAAAGGAGTGACTGAACAGATCCATGATTAAAAGAAATGCTACAATCATTCCAAGTCTACTCTTACATATAAATATAAACAATGAACTTTTGATTAAAAATAATGCTCTTTTCTCCAATATTTATTCTTTAAATGGTCATACTGATTGAACAGAAATTATAAGATGAAAAGGCAAAGGCTAAATGTTTAGAGATCTTAGGCCTTTATATTTAGCATCAATATTTCACTAAAAGGTTTCATATTCATTTTATACAGTTTACAGCTACTTGCCTCCTACAACAGCTCAGCTTCTCCAGTAAAGGGTGCTGCTCACAAAACTGAAGAGCTGGTTTTCATTTGTGATATACTTTGAAAGACTGTGAATCATAATAGGAAGAGATCAGAATTAGAAATGGAGACAGAAGAGCTAGGAATTTAAATCCTGGCTATTAAACTTCCCAGCTGTGGGCCTTTGGAAGAGTCATTTGCCCCCTCAGTGACTCAGTTCCTCTACCTGAAAAATAACTCCCTCCTATACTGGTAATGGGGGTTGGGAGTCCAAGGAATTAATTCATTTGAATGTATTTATAAACATAAGCAATTATGTTTTCATCTGGGAAGTAAACTGAAGCTGATTGACACATTATTTTATAGAATGAACAGTGGTTATTTAATGAACTGTGGAGGGCAAGAATTTTCTCTGTCCATTCTTTTATGTTCCACGTGAGAGACATTAGTCAATTAATATTGCTGAAAATGACTGTTGGATTGTTTATTAGCTCTTTGGGCAAGTCAATGTTTCTAAGTCTCAACTCCCATATCTATAAAGTGGGTATAATAATCAGTATCAACATTTTGTTGTTCAGTCGCTAAGTTGTGTCTGACTCTTTGTGACCCCATGAACTGCAGCACACCAGACTTCCCTGTCCTTCACTATCTCCCAAATTATACTCGAACCCACGTGCATTGAATCAGTGATGCCATCCAACCTCTGTCGGCCAATTCTCTTCCTGCCCTCAATGTTTCCCAGAACAGAGTCTTTTCCAAGAGTTGGTGCTTTTCCAGAGTTGGTGCTTCACATCAGGTGGCCAAAGTATTGGAGCTTCAGCTTCAGCATCAGTCCTTCCAATCAAATTACACACACACACACATTTTTGCAAAACAACAAACTTAATTTGCCAACAAATGGGGAGTGGCAAGTCATTTTACATGAAGATATTTTCAGAAATACGTCCACTGAATTTCAAAACAGGGAAAAGAACACATTTTCTACCGATGTTTTATAGTCAGATTTACTCAATAACATACTTAATATAACTGAAAAAGATCCAAAGGAGAACTAAGCTGTCAATAATAAACAAAATTTAATTTAACAGACATTGATTCACTTTAAAAGCAGAACAGTGTAATCTCCCCCATGGTCCAGTGGTTAAGTTTCCGTGCTTCCACTGTGGGGGGGCGGGGGGCACAGATCTGATCCCTGCCCAGGGAACTAGGATCCCGTGTGCTGCATGGTACAGCCAAAGAAAGAAAAAGCTGAACGGTTACAGAAATAGCTTCAAAGCCAATGAGGACATATACTTCTTTTATACATTAGCAATACCTGAAGTTCCTATTTTGGCATCTTCAACATACATGTAACTATCATGAATCCAGATGAAAGTAAGTTGCAAAAACTATTCCACAGTAATGGATTTAATATAGGCAACTGTGTCTAATATAAAGAAGAAAATCTGGGGCAAGAAATTCAAATACCATCAAAAACTAACAGTAGATAGTTGAGGAAGTTGACCATACCACCATTAAAAATCAGAAAGACAAGCTCAAAAGTAGAAATGAATTACTTAATGATGGGAAAACTGGCTCTCATTCTTCAACAGCATTTTTAAAAATTACTACAGATAAGAATATTGATATATCATTTAAAAAGTTAAATTATGTGAAAAATCTTTTTGAAAAAGTAGAAAAATCTATTTATATTTTTAAAGATTTTCATCAAAATACTGGGGAGATTTTAAAATAATTTGTGCTTCAAAGGATATATTTTAATTACTTATTAAAAATCCAATTCTGTAGAATGCCCCATTGCATCACAGTGGTGTCAAATGGAATGTGTATGCAGAATTCATTTAATAGTCAGTGGATTCACATTAAACCCCACGCACTAGGGATGCACAGCTTAAAACAGAAGCTCTTCAAAGAGGTTACCAAGGAGCAGCATAATGCCTCAAGTGCTTGAACATGTCACTCAAGGTCACCGGCAAGCTAAGAAAACAGTAACTGCTGAACTATACATTATT
>NW_011494661.1:2748028-2750326 GCF_000754665.1 Bison bison bison | reverse complement strand
CTCTAGGTCATCACAGAGCACCAACCTGAGCTCCCTGTGCTAAACAGCAGTTTCTTACTATTTATTTTACACAAAGTAGTGTATATGTTGGAAAAGGCAGTGGCACCCCACTCCAGTACTCTTGCCTGGAAAATCCCATGGACGGAGGAGCCTGGTAGGCTGCAGTCCATGGGGTCGCTAAGAGTCGGGCACGACTGAGCAACTTCACTTTCACTTCTCACTTTCATGCACTGGAGAAGGAAATGGCAACCCACTCCAGTGCTCTTGCCTAGAGAATCCCAGGGACAGAGGAGCCTAGTGGGCTGCCGTCTATGGGGTCACACAGAGTCGGACACGACTGAAGCGACTTAGCAGTGTATATGTCAATCCTAATTCCCAATTAGTCCCACCCTCCCCTTCCCTCTGTGTTGTATATTAACACATATATATGGAATCTAGAAAAATGATACAGATGGACCTATTTTCAGGGCAGGAATAGAGATGTGGATGTAGAATATACATTATTTTAAACTACCATTTTTAACCCCAGAAAAAATATCTTACAGAAATTGACAAGCCTTTTAACTGACCTCTACGTACTTCCAACTAACTGAAAGGTTTTGCTTCATGTAATATTTAAATAAATGTTTCTTATTAGGGCAGAATTCTCAGAAGCCTCTCTGGAGTGAGAGCAAGGAGCATTGCTTGGCTTTTCTCAAGATCTGAGCTAGAAGCCTGAGGCTAAGCACTCACTTTCTGCCTGAAAACTCTAGGTAGTACAATGTCTGGAGGATGCGCTGTCCCCGCACCACCGAGCAGGGAGCACGTGCTGATCTGAGGTAGTGTTCCAGGCCAAGGGAGTGGGTGGTAATGCCATGCCTTGACTCGGCTTTCCATCTCACACAGAACCCCGTCAGTCAGCAGGAGCAGGTATGCAGTATAATGAGATGCCATAGCAGGCCTTGCTGTCTCTCCCCAGAGGGGAAAAGCCCACCCCCATTTCCCTGGAACATCCAACAAAAATTAATGTAGTTTAATCAGCCCCTCGTACCACATTGCCCTTAATTCCCTGTCCACCAAATTATCTATGGGAAACCTAGCAGAAAACCCTGGGATGTTCTCATCTGTAAAACCAGTCTGGCACATAAGCAAATAAATGAATGAAAGATATCAATCTCACGTTACATTCCGTTCCATGCTCAGAAGTATAGCAAGTGTCCACTAAAAACTTTTCAGGAAGAGAAAAACATTGAGAATTTCATTCCACAATCTTCAACAATCTTTTGTGTTCTGGTTTTAATCATATTTTTCATTTTGCTCTTTAAAATACCACTGACCACTGAGGACATTTCAGATTAAAAAAAAAAAGATTAATAAATAGTTTACGATTATAATGAACTTGATTCTTTGAATTCAAGGCACATCTTGAGGGTTTTTCACAAAAACAATTGATCCTTTTCATGGCTTAATTCTGCTGTAACTTCCTGCACACAGCCAGCAGATTACCATGGACACACACACTCGATGCTTTTCACTCTTTCTGGTCTCCAGAAGTTTGCATTTGGGTTCAAGAAGAAAGGGCAGTGGGGTCTTTTCTACACATGAAGCTTACTTAGGACCTGAAACAATATGTACTTTTGTAAGTGATAATACAAATCACCATCAGAAATTTATAAAACATTAAAAGAATTTTTTTCTACACAAATAAAAAAAGTATGCTTTAAAAATTCCAATAAAATCAAGTAACCACAAATGAACAATTTAAGACAGTGGTAAACACATATGCTTTCACAGAAGTGTAACGAGGCACAGGTGACAAAAGCAATGCCAAGTCTTTGCTTCTCTCTAAACAGGTGTCATTTATAGAGGGAAAGTAGATAAATATGCAATGTAAAAAGTAAATATAGTCAGTGGAGCTGGGTAATTCCAGGCAACAGTTTCGGTTTTCCCCAGGAACTAATTTGGTTTATTTTTACCTGAACTTTATGAATGATATTCTAAATTGTTTATTTAATCTGTCTGTCTGAATATTACACTTGGAATTCTTTTGCTTCAATATTAAATAACTTGAAATTACTCTGTCTTATTCTATTGTACTGATAGTACTCAATTAAAAAAAAAAAAGAAATGAGAGAAAACTTTCCCTCATCAGATCAGATCAGCCACTCAGTTGTGTCCAACTCTTTGCGACCCCATGAATCGCAGCACGCCAGGCCTCCCTGTCCACCACCAGCTCCTGGAGTTCACTCAGACTCACGTCCATCGGGTCAGTGATGCCATCCAGCCATCTCATCCTCTGTTGTCCCCTTCTCCTCCTAC
>NW_011494661.1:2747136-2747928 GCF_000754665.1 Bison bison bison | reverse complement strand
ATTCCTTCCAAAGAAATCCCAGGGCTGATCTCCTTCAGAATGGACTGGTTGGATCTCCTTGCAGTGCAAGGGACTCGCAAGAGTCTTCTCCAACACTACAGTTCAAAAGCATCAATTCTTCAGCGCTCAGCCTTCTTCACAGTCCAACTCTCACATCCATACATGACCACAGGAAAAACCATAGCCTTGACTACATGAACCTTTGTTGGCAAAGTAAGGTCTCTGCTTTTGAATATGCTATCTAGGTTGGTCATAACTTTCCTTCCAAGGAGTAAGCGTCTTTTAATTTCATGGCTGCAGTCGCCATCTGTAGTGACTTTGGAGCCCAGAAAAATAAAGTCTGACACTGTTTCCACTGTTTCCCCATCTGTTTCCCATGAAGTGATGGGACCAGATGCCATGATCTTCATTTTCTGAATGTTGAGCTTTAAGCCAACTTTTTCACTCTCTACTTTCACTTTCATCAAGAGGCTTTTTAGTTCCTCTTCACTTTCTGCCATAAGGGTGGTGTCATCTGCATATCTGAGGTTATTGATATTTCTCCTGGCAATCTTGATTCCAGCTTGTGTTTCTTCCAGTCCAGCGTTTCTCATGATGTACTCTGCATATAAGTTAAATAAACAGGGAGACAATATACTGACTTGATACACTGCTTTTCCTATTTGGAACCAGTCTGTTGTTCCATGTCCAGTTCTAACTGTTGCTTCCTGACCTGCATACAAATTTCTCAAGAGGCAGATCAGGTGGTCTGGTATTCCCATCTCTTGAAGAATTTTCCACAGTTTATTGTGC
>NW_011494661.1:2746125-2746828 GCF_000754665.1 Bison bison bison | reverse complement strand
GCATCATCTTTCAGGATTTGGAATAGCTCAACTGGAATTCCATCACCTCCACTAGCTTTGTTCGTAGTGATGCTTTCTAAGGCCCACTTGACTTCACATTCCAGGATGTCTGGTTCTAGGTCAGTGATCACACCATCGTGATTATCTGGGTCATGAAGATCTTTTTTGTACAGTTCTTCTGTGTATTCTTGCCATCTCTTCTAATATCGTCTGCTTCTGTTAGGTCCATACCATTTCTGTCCTTTATCGAGCCCATCTTTGCATGAAATGTTCCTTTGGTATCTCTGATTTTCTTGAAGAGATCCCTAGTTTTTCCCATTCTGTTGTTTTCCTTACTTCTTTGCATTGATCCCTGAGGAAGGCTTTCTTATCTCTTCTTGCTATTCTTTGGAATTCTGCATTCAGATGTTTATATCCTTCCTTTTCTCCTTTGCTTTTTGCTTCTCTTCTTTTCACAGCTATTTGTAAGGCCTCCCCAGAGAGCCATTTTGCTTTTTTGCATTTCCTTTCCATGGGGATGGTCTTGATCCCTGTCTCCTGTACAGTGTCACGAACCTCTGTCCATAGTTCATCAGGCACTCTATCTATCAGATCTAGGCCTTTAAATCTATTTCTCACTTCCACTGTATAATCATAAGGGATTTAATTTAAGTCATACCTGAATGGTCTAGTGGTTTTCCCTACTTTCTTCAATTTAAGTCTG
>NW_011494661.1:2741935-2745851 GCF_000754665.1 Bison bison bison | reverse complement strand
GAGCCACAGTCAGCTCCTGGTCTTGTTTTTGCTGACTGTATAGAGCTTCTCCATCTTTGGCTGCAAGGAATATAATCAATCTGATTTTGGTGTTGACCATCTGGTGATGTCCACGTATAGAGTCTTCTCTTGTGTTGTTGAAAGAGGGTGTTTGTTATGACCAGTGCATTTTCTTGGCAAAACTCTATTAGTCTTTGCCCTGCTTCATTCCGTATTCCAAGGCCAAATTTGCCTGTTACACAGGTGTTTCTTGACTTCCTACTTTTGCATTCCAGTCCCCTATACTGAAAAGGACATCTTTTTGGGGTGTTAGTTCTAAAAGGTCTTGTAGGTCTTCATAGAATCGTTCAACTTCAGCTTCTTCAGCATTACTGGTTGGGGCATAGACTTGGATACGAGCTGCCTAAAATAAGAGAATTGTCCCAGTTTTTTGGTAAGCAACCCCAAGATAAACTTACATTTCACACACCATCAGTGGGTTGGTTTATAATATTTTTAAGATTAGCACAGGTAAATGTAGCATCATTTTATCAAATATATATTTGATAAATAAATTAATTCAATGACTATAAACACACAAAATGTAAAAACATGTGGAGAAGAGGGTGGGACAAATTGAGAGAGTAGCACTGAAACCTACGTATCACCATATGCAAAACAGATAGCCAGTGGGAAGCTGCTGTATAACGCAGGGAGCTCAACCTGGTGCTTTGAGACAACCTACAGGGATGGGATGGGGTGGGTGGTGGGAAGGAGATGCAAAAGGGAGGGGATATACGTATACTTTGGGCTGATTCACACTGTTGTATGGCAGAAACCAACACAACACTGTAAAACAATTATCCCCCAGCTAAAAAGAAAAGAAAAATACAAAAGAAAATCATCTGGAGATGTGCCAAATTTGAGGTAACAACATAAGAGCTGAACAGACGACTATTCGACACACCTGTCGCCCACTAGAGGCACCACACCACTGACCAGTGGGAAGCCCTGCCCTCCACCTGCCAGCAAGTCCTTCCCCAGGGCCTCTGCTCAGCATTCCCCTGCCTGGGTATCTCCACCCATTCCTTTCTCTGCCTCCCTACCCATGCCCAATCCTTCTCATCCTTCCTGTGGTGTCCTAACACTTCTTCAGAGAAGTCCTTTCTATCGTGATTCTTGTATGCAAGAATCTTTCTCACCATTACAATGAATATTAAGTAATGTAATAATTTTTTGATACTTGTTTACCATGCAAGACTCTGAACTCGTTGAGAATTGCAAATGTGTCTATCTTGTTCTGTTGTATACTCAGCACCTAACCTAGGCACACAGTAGGTATTCAATACATACTCACTAAATGAATCAACTACACATTTGGATTTAAAATCTCAGAGGACTGTTCCTGCCACATTTAATTTATTTATCCTTCTCTGGCCATCAACATTTTCCAGACCAGTGATTGTGCTAAATCTCCTCATTTATATTAGGAGCTGACTCAGTATTCTGTCATGGCCAGGAAAACAGAAGCCACTGCGCAGGAAGATTTGCAAGTCCCTTCCTCTCTGCCTGTTAATCGCCTTTTATCTTCACTCACAGACCTCTTTCACCTTGTATCTCATATAGAAAGTGTCTCCATAGTTTCCCCTCCCCTAACCTCCTCCAGGGTTTCTTGGGCTTCAGTCTCCCTCTCTTCCCTGAATTGTGTTCTTAGCCTCTTGTAACTCACTCAAGCCCAATACCCTAAAATGCCCTTCCCACGACCCCTCTACTAAATACACTAAGCATCTGTGCATCCATACCTTCGTCTACGTATGGTGGCTGTCATTCTCCTTCAATGAATAGAGGCTCATTTGTCTCTCTTCTGTCCAGGTTCATGTTAAGAGCAGAAACTGCTGAATCCTTGTATACTCTCTAGTACCAGGCACAGAATAAGTGCTCATACGTACTTCACACAAAACTCTCTCTTGAATTGATTTTTTAATCTAATTCTTCTATCTAATACTAATACTTAAAATCTACTACTACTGGAATCTTTAATTATACATTATCCCTTTACAGGTATAAGAATCTGAGTTTTCATACTGCCGGAAAATATTACATCATAATTTTCTATTTCAAATACAAATACATGGAAGGTGATAGTTCCCTTTCTATAACAGGTCATGTTATGAAATAGATCTTAAAGTTCTTGAATAGAACTTTAAGAATTTTCTCATGTAAAATTCTTTCCGTGTAAATTTAACATTGAGATAAATGTAAGACAGACCATCTACTTTGCTGCTGCTGCTGCTGCTAAGTCACTTCAGTCGTGTGCGACTCTGTGCGACCCCACAGACGGCAGCCCACCACGCTCCTCCGTCCCTGGGATTCTCCAGGCAAGAACACTGGAGTGGGTTGCCATTTCCTTCTCCAATGCATGAAACTGAAAAGTGAAAGTGAAGTCACTCAGTCGTGTCTGACTCTTCGAGACCTCATGGACTGCAGCCCACCAGGTTCCTCCATCCATGGGATTTTCCAGGCAAGAGTACTGGAGTGGGGTGCCATCGCCTTCTCTACTTGTCTAGGTGTTTAAAATGTTGAATAGCTTATTGAAATGTTGAATAGTTCATTAAAATGAAAAACATTTCATCTCTGTGTGTGTACAAAATTGAAGCCTCCTAATACATATTACATAGCTTATGATAAAATAGGTCTTATCCTCTGAAATGTGCACTGCTGAATGAGGCTACAGTCAACTGCTTGGGAAAACACAGACATTATCTTGGTGATAATGTGGGTTTGGTTCTGGACCATCACAATAAAGAAAATAATATTGAAATACATTGAGACCCAAATTTTTTAGTTTCCCAGTGCATTTAAAAGCTATGTTTATACTACCTTGTAGTCTAATAAGAGTACAATGGCATGATGTCTAAAAAAACAATATATAAACCTTAATTAAATAATTTCTTATTAAAAATTGCTAGCCATCATCTGACAACACAGGTTTGCTACCAACCTACAATTTATAAAACACAGTACCTGCAGAGCACAACAAAATGAATCACAATAAAAAGGGGTGTGCCTGTGATTGGATTGCCATTGCAAACTACTTGAGAATGCAACTGCTTTCTCCATAACTTCTCTTAGCTTTGAAACTTTCTCTCAACACCCCCAGCAGGGGAAAGGCCTTTAAAAGTCTGCAGTCTTTGTGTGTGTGTGTGTGTGTGTGTGCATCAGAGTTTTATTAAAGTAGAAAAAGGGACAGAGAAAGCTTCTGACAATCACACTTTCCTATCATGCCCTGCCACCCATTTAGGTTTCAAAAAAAGTGAGAGGCTGTGGAAGAACAAGAAAAAAACTTAAAAAAGAGTCATAGATAGTGAGTCATATGATAGTGATCATAGACAGATCACTCAGGTGTACATCAGATTTTAGACATGAATTGTGACTTTAAATGTATTCAATATAGAAGCATTTGTCCTTTACGGAAGAAAACTGCAATGTATACTTACTAGCTATTACTATACCTGGGCCAAGAAAAAATAAAATTGATTTTATTAAACTGGCTGACTACACTGTAATCAGATTAATCCATAATTGATGTTTTCAAATAAATAGTGAAAATGAGAACACAGAATCTTTTCCCAATTATCCCACAGCTTAAATCTATGTAGGTTATAACTGTGTGTATAATTAAGAAAAGTACCTACTTTCTTAAGTCAAGCTTTTTAGATGTTAGGGAAATTTGGTTCTGTATGTAATCATTAAGAATTGAATGTATTCTTTTTAATGGCTGAGTAATACTCCATTGTGTATATGTACCATAGCTTTCTTATCCATTCATCTGCTGATGGACATCTAGGTTGCTTCCATGTCCTGGTTATTATAAACAGTGCTGTGATGAACACTGGGGAAATATGTATAATATTATGTATGAAACGAGTCGCCAGTC
>NW_011494661.1:2739247-2741835 GCF_000754665.1 Bison bison bison | reverse complement strand
TATGAAATGAGTCGCCAGCCCAGGTTCAATGCACGACACTGGATGCTTGGTGCTGGTGCACTGGGACGACCCAGAGGGATGGTATGGGGAGGGAGGAGGGGGGAGGGTTCAGGATGGGGAGCACATGTATACCTGTGGCGGATTCATTTTGATATATGGCAAAACCAATACAATATTGTAAAGTTAAAAAATAAAATAAAATTAAAAAAAAAAGAAATCACACCTGGAAATAAAGGGATTAAAAAAAAAGAGAATTGAATGTAATTTTTTTTAATAGAAGAAAGACTATTAGTAAGTGCAATATTGAATCTTTGCTTAATCTTAGATATGAGTCTTTGTACCCCAAAGCACAAAAACATCTTTGTAACCTACACACAGGCTGAAAAGATTACAAAATGTTTTGGAAAAATTTCTATAAAAGTTTTTCTGTGGTAGTTAGCTAAGTTATTGTAACATTCTTTTTTTTCATTCCATATTGAGAACATCTATGGATTTTTATGAAACAATTCTCTTTAAATTTCACTTTTGCAAGACTATGAATGCTGTTAAGCTCTAATAATATGTATTGGAATCTCAGGTTTCTGTATTTTCAGGTATTTTCTGCTTACAAAATTGATGCAATGTTGGTTTTAGAATCATATATTCCTCCCATTTTATCAACTCGATGTTCAAAACCTATCTCAAATCACTTCTCTCTATTTAACTTACCTCCACCCAGACTCAAACCATCACCATCTTGTCTATAAAATAATGCAACTGCCTCCTAGCTGGTGCTCCTTGTTTCATCCATCCTTCCACTGTCTGCCCTTTCTTCCTTTAAGCCCCCTCCCTTCATTCAGTTAATTCATTGATTCAATCAAAAAAAAAAAAAAAAAAAAAAAAAAAAAACAATCAAAAGCACCCAAATATACCATGAAAAAGCAACCAGCAGTCTGTCCCTGAAGGCTCTTATTTTACTAAGAGAAAACCAAAAGTAAACAAGGGAGATAACAAATAAGTCAGTCATATGCAGGTAGGAAGGTGATAAACGCTCTGGAGAAATGCATTAGGACAGAATAAGGCGGATGAGTAAGCAGGTGCAATTTTACATGGGGTGGGCAAGGACAACCTGGCTGAGAGGGTGCCATTTCAGCAAAGACTTAAAGATGAGTGCGTATGCCTACAGATACCTGAGGGGAAAGCAGTGGTGGCACAGGCGCAGTCCTCAGGACAGAGTCACAACTTTAAGGAATGGCACGGAGGCCAGCGTGGCTGAGGCATGGGGGGGGGGGGGGGAGACGAAACGAGGTGGAAAAGACGAAGATGGCCTCTTCCATCCTCCAACAGCCATCCTCTCCAAACTTACAACATGAAGATCAAGTTTTAGAAATATTCAAAATTATAATGATGTCAGTACTGACTGCCAAGTAAAGCAGTACACTATGATTGTTGTTGTTAAGTCACTAAGTCGTGTCTGACTCTTTGTGACCCCCATGGACTGTAGCCGGCCAGGCTCCTTCTGTCCATGGGATTTCCCAGGCAAGAATACCGGAATGGGTTGCCATTTCCTTCTCCAGGGGATCTTCATAACCCAGGAATCAAACCCATGTCTCCTGCATTTACTACTGAGCCACCAGGAAAGACCTACACTATGGTGGTGGTTCAGTCACTAAGTCAGGTCCAACTCTTGCAACCCCATGGACTGTAGCCTGCCAGACTCCTCTGTCCATGGGATTGTCCAGGCAAGAATACTGGAGTGGGTTTCCATTTCCTTCTCCAGGGGATCTTCCCAACCCAGGAATCGAACCTGGGTCTCCTGCATTGCAGGCATATTCTTTACCAACTGAGCTATGAGGGAAGCCTCAAAGTGAAATTCACTCAGTCATGTGTGACTCTTTGTGACCCCATGTACTATACAGTCCATGGAACTCTCCAGGCTGGAATACTGGAGTGGGTAGCTGTTCCTTTCTCCAGGGGATCTTCCCAACCCAGGGATCGAACCCAGGTCTCTGCATTGCAGACAGATTCTTTACCAGCTGAGCCACAACAGAAGCCCACTATGATTATGTCCCTTCTAATCAATACTTTCTTATTCCTGCAGTTACTTAATGCTTTGGGTTTTAAATTTCATTCATCTTCTCAGTACAAGGGCTTTGTTGTTGTTCAGTCTCTAAGTCATGTCTGACTCTTTGTGACCCCATGGACTGCAGCACACCAGGCTCCTCTGTCCTGCACTAGCTGCCAGAGTTTGCCCAAACTCACGTTCTTTGAGTTGATGCCATAATCATCAACATCAATTCAACCATCTCATCCTCTGTTGCCCACTTCTCCTCCTGCCCTCAATCTTTCTCAGCATCAGGGTCTTTTCCAGTGAATCGGCTTTTCCCATCAGGTGATCAAAGTAGGGAAAACCACTAGACCATTCAGGTATGACCTAAGTCAAATCCCTTATGATTACACAGTGGAAGTGAGAAATAGATTTAAGGGCCTAGATCTGATAGACAGAGTGCCTGATGAACTATGGACAGAGGTTCATGACATTGTACAGGAGACAGGGATCAAGACCATCCCCATGGAAAAGAAATGCAAGAAAGGAAAATGGCTGTCTG
>NW_011494661.1:2738136-2739147 GCF_000754665.1 Bison bison bison | reverse complement strand
TCTGAATGTAGAGTTCCAAAGAATAGCAAGGAGAGGTAAGAAAGCCTTCCTAAGTGATCAATGCAAAGAAATAGAGGAAAAGAACAGAATGGTTAAGACTAGAGATCTCCTCAAGAAAATTAGAGATACCAAGGGAACATTTCATGCAAAGATGGACCTGATAAAGGACAGAAATGGTATGGATCTAAGAGAAGCAGAAGAGATTAAGAAGCGGTGGCAAGAATACACAGAAGAAATGTACAAAAAAGATCTTCACGACCCAGATAATCACGATGGGGTGATCACTCACCTAGAGCCAGACATCCTGGAATGTGAAGTCAAGTGGGCCTTAGAAAGCATCACTATGAACAAAACTAGTGGAGGTGATGGAATTCCAGCTGAGCTATTCCAAATCCAGAAAGATGACGCTGTGAACGTGCTGCAATCAATATGCCAGCAAATTTGGAAAACTCAGCAGTGGCCACAGGACTGGAAAAGGTCAGTTTTCATTCCAATCCCAAAGAAAGGCAATGCCAAAGAATGCTCAAACTACCGCACAATTGCACTCATCTCACACGCTAGTGTGAGATGCTCAAAATGCTCAAAATTCTCCAATCCAGGCTTCAGCAATATGTGAACTTCCAGATGTTCAAGCTGGCTTTAGAAAAGGCAGAGGAACCATAGATCAAATTGCCAACATCCTCTGGATCATGGAAAAAGCAGGAGAGTTACAGAAAAACATATATTTCTGCTTTATTGACTATGCCAAAGCCTTTGACTGTGTGGATCATAATAAACTGTGGAAAATCTGAAACAGATGGGAATACCAGACCACCTGACCTGCCTCTTGAGAAACCTATATGCAGGTCAGGAAGCAACAGTTAGAACTGGACATGGAACAACAGACTGGTTCCAAATAGGAAAAGGAGTACGTCAAGGCTGTATATTGTCACCCTGTTTATTTAACTTCTATGCAGAGTACATCATGAGAAACGCTGGGATGGAAGAAACACAAGCTGGAATCAAGACTGC
>NW_011494661.1:2737745-2738036 GCF_000754665.1 Bison bison bison | reverse complement strand
CAGTGGAAGTGAGAAATAGATTTAAGGGTCTAGATCTGATAGACAGAGTGCCTGATGAACTATGGACAGAGGTTCATGACATTGTACAGGAGACAGGGATCAAGACCATCCCCATGGAAAAGAAATGCAAAAAAGGAAAATGGCTGTCTGAGGAAGCCTTACAAATAGCTGTGAAAAGAAGAGAAGCAAAAGTAAAGGAGAAAAGGAAAGACAGATATAAGCATCTGAATGTAGAGTTCCAAAGAATAGCAAGGAGAGGTAAGAAAGCCTTCCTCAGTGATCAATGCAAAG
>NW_011494661.1:2737199-2737645 GCF_000754665.1 Bison bison bison | reverse complement strand
TCAGATATGCAGATGACACACCCTTATAGGCAGAAAGTGAAGAGGACTAAAAAGCCCTTGATGAAAGTGAAAGAGGAGAGTGAAAAAGTTGGCTTAAAGCTCAACATTCAGAAAACGAGGATCATGGCATCTAGTCCCATCACTTCATGGGAAACAGATGGGGAAACAGTGGAAACAGTGTCAGACTTTATTTTTTTCAGCTCCAAAATCACTGCAGATGGTGATTGCGGCCATGAAATTAAAAGACGCTTACTCTTTGGAAGGAATGTTATGACCAACCTAGATAGCATATTAAAAAACAGAGACATTACTCTGCCTACAAAGGTCCTTGACAAAAGTCAAGGCTATGGTTTTTCCTGTGTTCATGTATGGATGTAAGAGTTGGACTGCGAAGAAAGCTGAGTGCTGAAGAATTGATGCTTTTGAACTGTGGTGTTGGAGAAGAC
>NW_011494661.1:2730358-2737099 GCF_000754665.1 Bison bison bison | reverse complement strand
AAGTGAAGAGGAACTAAAAAGCCTCTTGATGAAAGTGAAAGAGGAGAGTGAAAAAGTTGGCTTAAAGCTCAACATTCAGAAAACGAGGATCATGGCATCTGGTGATTGCAGCCATGAAATTAAAAGACGCTTAGTCTTTGGAAGGAATGTTATGACCAACCTAGATAGCATATTAAAAAACAGAGACATTACTCTACCTACAAAGGTCCATCTAGTCAAGGCTATGGTTTTCCCTGTGTTCATGTATGGATGTGAGAGTTGGACTGCAAAGAAAGATGAGTGCTGAAGAATTGATGCTTTTGAACTGTGGTGTTGGAAAAGACTCTTGAGAGTCGCTTGGACTGCAAGGAGATCCAATCAGTCCATCCTAAAGGAGATCAGTCCTGGGTGTTCACTGGAAGGACTTATGCTGAAGCTGAAACTCCAATACTTTGGCCACCTCATGTGAAGAGTTGACTCATTGGAAAAGACTCTAAAGCTGTGAGAGATTGGGGGCAGGAGGAGAAGAGGACGACAGAGGATGAGATGGCTGGATGGCATCACCGACTCGATGCACATGAGTTTGGGTAAACTCCGGGAGTTGGTGATGGACAGGGAGGCCTGGTGTGCTGCGATTCATGGGGTCACAAAGAGTCAGACGCGACTGAGCCACTGAACTGAACTGAACTGATCAAAGTATTGGAGCTTCAGCTTCAGCATCAGTCCCTTCCAATGAATATTCAGGATTGGTGTCCTTTAGGATTGACTGGTTTGATCTCCTTGCTGTCATAGGGACTCTCAAGAGTCTTCTCCAGCACCATGGTTCGAAAGCATCAGTTCTTCAGTGCTCAGCCTTGTTTGTGACAGTTAATAATGGCTTTATTTTTAAATTTGATTCATTTTAGTACCAAGTGCTAATTTTCCCCAAATCTGAAAAATCTCTCTGGATCTTTAAAACACATACAGATTTCAAAACTGTTTGCTGTGGTAAATGAGTTACATCAAACAGCAATTCTATTTTTAACCCCCCTCAAATCCTTCTGTTTTAATCAGCAGCACCACGGCCTGCTGCCTACCTGGTATCTTCAGGTTCTCCTTCATTCTGATTGCTGTTCCATTAATTGCAACTCTGGTTTCCTGAATTCCATGAAACTCCCTTATGGACTTATTCCCTTGCTTTTGGTGGAGCAGTGAAACCCATTTTCTAGCCTCTTCTAAGAAAAAGTACATGAGATGAACGTCTTCAGACCGTCTGAGACCATCTCGTTCTCTTCACAATTTGAGGTTGAAATAACTTTGTCTCCTAATTCCTCAAGGTATGTAATGCTCTTCTCATTTCCAGTCCTGATGCTGAGGAACTTGTTGTATTTTTTAGTCTTTTGTAGATTGAGTCTGTTTTTCTGTTTTGTCTTTAAACTTCAGAATCTTTTCAATATCCAGTATTTTGAACTTTCATAATGATATGCCTTTGGTTTGAACCTTTTATCATTGAGTATAACTGGGTCTATTTTGGCTCTTTCAACTTAGAGATCTATGTTCTTCAGTAATAGGATATTTTCCTGCTATTTTCTTTATAAATATCTCTTCCCCCCCTTTTTTTTCAATTTCTAAAACTATTAGTTAGATATCAGCTGGATTGATAATCTATTTTTAAGTATCTTCTCTCTCTTATTGTTCACATCTTTGGGTGTTTGTTTTAAATAAAATTTTCTACTTAAAATTTGATCATCTATTTCAACCAGTTTCATTATAAAATTTTTTTTAAAGACTTTTATTTTCTTCTGAAGCCATTTTAGAGGAATCTTGTTTTCATGTTATGAGTGCAAAATCTTCTATTATTTCTCCAAATATATTAATTCTATATTTTATAAAATTTAATTCAATTTTCTGCTTTCTCTCAGTTTCTTCTGAGTTTCTTCTTTTATGTTCATTTATTTGTTTGTTTTGACCACTTTCATGCTGGAGGCTTTGCTGTAATATCTGGTCATCCTCAACTAACCCTTCTTATTTATGAGAAACACACAAAAATATAGAGCAGTAGTATCTGAGAGGAGTTTATCAAATGATGTGTTTCACTACAGGTTGATAATAAGATAAATTTTTCATTGTAGAGTTCCAAATACTCAGATCTATTTATTCATGCTTTTGGCATTCTGGGACCAGGACAGAGAAATGTACTTGAAGGCTTCACATATGTCACTCTTCCCTAGGGGCTCAGACGGTAAAGAATCTACCTGCAGTATAGGAGACCTGGGTTCAATCCCTGGGTTGGGAAGATCCCTTGGAGGAGCTCATGTCAACTCATTCCAATATTCTTGCCTGGAGAATCCCCATGGATAGAGGAGCCTGGTGGGCTACATACGGCCCACAGGGTCACAAAGATTCGGACACGAATGAGCGACTAAGCACAGCACAGCATGTCACTCGGACTTTCAGTTAATTCCCTTATTTTTACCTCCTGTGCTTCATTCTTCTTATCTCTGCTATGTCTGGGTCTCCAAGACAAGATGTAAAGAGTAAGATGAAAGTTTAATTTGAAAACAGAAGAGCAAGCAAACTGATTCAAAGATAACCTTAGCACACATACATGATACATATATAGAACAACCAGATATGTCACAACAATACTAAAACCTAAACAGGTATGCAGATATCCAGCACATCCTAAATAAATTTCTACAAAATCTCAGCATTCTGTGAAAATTTTAAGACTATGGATTTTTTCCATGTACAAGAACAATTCACTCTATATTTGCAGTTTGCCAGTTCTTACCCAATATATCTGACATTTATTTCAAAAAGATCAGTAGCACTATCACTAGGGTGTCATACACAATGTTATTCTAGCCTGAACATTGCTTACTGGGAACATTTTTAGGATCTAAATGGTTAATTACTCACCTATTTTAAAACCTCAGTTCATTCAAGTTTCTAACGTTTAACAAGTGCATACCTAAACTGCGGTTGCTTATAATTAAAATGGGAGCCTGGTGGGCTGCCGTCTATGGGGTCACACAGAGTTGGACACGCCTGAAGCGACTTAGCAGCAGCAGCAGCAGAAATACAGAACAAATCATTACAGAAATACAAGATCCATTCCAGAACACAGCAATTGTAAGACTGAAGAGTATAACATCTGAAGCCCCAGAGGAAGGCTGGGTAAAATAAAAATCTGAGGCAGAAACTAAAATATAACACAGACAAAAAGGAACATAAATGCTGGATGCATCAGCATTCTTAAAAGGAAGAGAAAAAATAGAACACAAACTAAGAAATACAGATGCTGTGCAGTTCACATTCCTTTCTAACACAACTGAACCATATATTTGATAAAATCAGCTATTTCAGAGGCATAAATTCAGCTGCTAAAGAAGTTAGTTGACCTAGATAGACATGCAATTTAATACCTGGCGGCCAAACATATAAGGTTGTGATTATATGGGCCACAAATAACTGCCATCACCAACACATTTCGCTAAAACATTGAAGAGAAATTACTCATAACTGTTCTACAGGCAAACGATTAACTATTCCTAATTTAAAACACGGTGCCTGTCTTCTTCCTCTACTCTTACTTGACAACAGTTGACACATTTGATTAGAGTTTGACATGACCAAGACCAAAGTCATTGGTTTAATTCTCACATCAGCCATTAATGTCTCCTTGTTTTGTACTTGAATATTGAATAGCTAAATTTGGTTATCATTTCGTGATTGGGCAGACATATGAGTAGATAAATCCATTTAGTAGGTTATATGAAGAGCACATAACCTTCAAATAATGACTCAGTTTTATTTCATTATGTATTTGAAAAGTGTATGACATTTAATCTTGTGAAGTTTATAGGTGGAAAAGTTAATATATATGAGATAAATTAGACTGTGACAATATGCTAATTTATTTATTTTTTAAAACACCTTGACCTCAGGCCTTTCTAACTGCTTTTAATGTAAAAGCACTCAAAATCATGAGAGAACTGAGGCTATTTTCTTATCACTTAAAATATTCTCCTAAATTTACCAGTAAAAAAAATAAAAGGTGAAAAGTTAGATATATGCTGAGATCACTCTTTAATGTATGATCCTGGTTCAACACCAGCAAAATGTAAAAACATTCAGCACCTACATGCCTCCTAATAAAATAATAGGATACCTCAGGCTTCCATTCATAAAATATTTGTTCTTAGTTATTCAGGCAGACACAATAATGGAAAATGAATGCCTTGGAGTTATCTTCCACATTTAATTCATTTTGAATACATGAGAGCTGTTTGTTCAGCTCAGTTCAGTCATTCAGTCATGTCCAACTCTCTGGGATGCCATGGACTGCATCACACCAGGCTTCCCTGTCCATTACCAACTCCCAGAGCTTACTCAAACTCATGTCCATCGAGTTGGTGATCCCATCCAACCATCTCATCCTCTGTCGTCCCCTTTCCCTCCTGTCTTCAATCTATACCAGCATCAGGGTCTTTTCCAAAGAGTCAGTTCTTTGCATCAGGTGGTCAAAGAACTGGAGTTTCAGCATCAGTATCAGTCCTTCCAATGAATACTTAGGACTGATTTCCTTTAGAATTGACTGGTTGGATCTCCTTGCAGTCCAAGGGACTCTCAAAAGTCTTCTCCAACATCACAGCTCAAAAGCATAAATTCTTCGGGGCTCAGCTTTCTTTAGGGTCCAACTCTCACATCCATACATGACTACTGGAAAAACCATAGCTTTGACTAGACAGACCTTTGTTGGCAAAGTAATGTCTCTGCTCTTTAATATGCTGTCTAAGTTGGTCATAACTTTTCTTCCAACAAGCAAGTGTCTTTTAATTTCATGGCTGCAGTCACCATCTGCAGTGATTTTGGAGTCCAAAAAAAAAAATAAAAGTCTGTCACTGTTTCCCCATCTATTTGCTATGAAGTGATTGGACCAGATGCCATGATCTTAGTTTTCTGAATGTTGAGATTTAAGCCAACTATGAATAAATACAAATATGTAAATATAAATACATATAAATGATATAGTAAATATTTTGGCAAAGTTTATATAGCTCAGATTTGATGGGTTTATATTTTAAAATTTAGTAATGCTTTGCCACCACATACTATATTGAAGGAAGACAAAAATTTGGTTTTCCCTGTTAGGATGACATAACAAATTTATTTTGTGTATTTGTGTTGTTCTTGACTAAAAGCAGTAAATGTTGCCCTTTATGTAGGCGTAATATTCCTAGTTAGCATAGATGCTTTAGCTCATATGAATAACTTTTTGTGGCTTATGCTGACTCTATATGTTCCATTACTTAAAAATATAGTTAATTGCCTATGAAAGAGCTAAAGTTCCTTCTTTTATTTATTTTACATCTGGTTTCACACTTATTAAGAGGTAACCTACAGTCATTCTTGTTTTCAGATACCTACACTACCTGCACTACTGATGTGGATTGACTTTTGTCCACCAGACATCTTGAAATCTTAAGCCTCAATATCTGTGGATGTGATCATACTTGGAAATAGGTATTTTAGATGTAGTGAAGTTCAAGTTCAGTCATCTTAAACTAGGGGGACTGGGAAAAACTTCTCCCTGTTCTGAAGGCCTTAAAGAAACCTTCCCTGGTAGGTATTTCTAAGAATTACTTCATATTCTTATTCCTTAGGAATTTAGACTCAAGATTATTATAATCTTTGGCTTACAAATACCTTATCTGTAGCTATCAAAAGTGATTTTTTCTCCCTCCTAATCAAAATAAGTTGATGACAGAGGATGAGATATGGCTGGATGACATCACTGACTTGATGGGCACGAGACTGAGTGAACTCCAGGAGTTGGTGATGGACAGGGAGGCCTGGCATGCTGTGCTTCATGGGGTTGCAAAGAGACGGACATGACTGAGTGACTGAACTGAACTGAACTGAACTGAATCAAAAGACAAAGTGAATTCAATATAAGTATATAATCAAGTCAAGGTAGGACAAACAATGGCTTTTCTCTGAGTTTGACCATCAACAGTGATCATCAGTAATCACTAAGGGCTCTTATAATACATTCATCACTCAAGAGATCTCTTGTTATTTACTAGCTGTTGGCATACTCTCCTCATTGCCATCTTCATTTCTTGATTTCTGAATGTGTAAATAACAGGATTCAGGAAAGGAGTAAGAACTGCATCAAAGAATGCCAGAAACTTATCCAGATGTGTGGAGGGAAATGGCCATACATAGAAAAATATCAAAGGACCAAAGAACAAGACTACTACAGTGATGTGAGCTGAAAGTGTGGACAGAGCCTTGGATGAACCACCTGAAGAGTGTTTCTGAACAGTGAGAATGATGACAATATAGGAAATGATCAGAATGAAGAAGGAGCCAACAGAGATGAATCCACTGTTGGCTGTGACCATGAATTCTAGCTGGTATGTGTCTATGCAGGCAAGTTTGATGAACCGAGGAAGATCACAGTAAAAGCTGTCCAACACATTAGGGCCACAGAAGGGTAAGTTTACAACAAAAGCCAGTTGAACCATGGAGTGCATAAGGCCAATCATCCAGGCAGACACTAAAAAGAAAACACACATTCTTGGGCTCATGATAGTCAGATAGTGGAGAGGCTTACGTATGGCAATGTATCTGTCAAAAGCCATGGCAATGAGCAGCACCATCTCCACACCACCGATGACATGGATGAAGAAGATTTGAGCAATGCAGCCACTAAAGGAGATGACTTTGTGTTTTCTGAAAAGATCATAAATCATCTTGGGGGAACTGACAGAA
>NW_011494661.1:2697714-2730258 GCF_000754665.1 Bison bison bison | reverse complement strand
TCTTTTAATTTCATGGCTGCAGTCACCATCTGCAGTGATTTTGGAGCCAAAAAAAAAAATAAAGTCTGACACTGTTTCCATTGTTTCCCCATCTATTTGCCATGAAGTGATGGAACCGAATGCCATGATCTTAGTTTTCTGAATGTTGAGCTTTAGGCCAACTTTTTTACTCTCCTCTTTCACTTTCATCAAGAGGCTTTTTAGTTCTTCTTCACTTTCTGCCATAAAGGTGGTATCATCAACATATCTGAGGTTATTGATATTTCTCCCAGCAATCTTAGTTCCAGCTTGTGACTCACCTAGCCCAGCATTTCTCATGATGTACTCTGCATATAAGTTAAATAAACAGGGTGACAATATACAGCTTTGACGTACTCCTTTTCCTGTTGTTCAATGTCAAGTTTGAACTGTTGCTCTTGACCTGCATACAGATTTCTCAGGAGGCAGGTCAGGTGGTCTGGTATTCCCATCTCTTTCAAAATTTTCCAGTTTGTTGTGATCCACACAGTCAAAGGCTTTGGCGTAGTCAATAAAGCAGATGATTTTCTGGAACTCTCTTGCTTTTTCGATGATCCAAAGGATGTTGGCAATTTGATCTCTCACTCCTCTTCCTTTTCTAAATCCAGCTTGAACACCTGAAACTTCACATTTCACATACTGTTGAAGGCTGGCTTGGAGAATTTTGATCATTACTTTGCTGCTGCTGCTGCTAAGGCACATCAGTCTTTGCTAGTGTGTGAGATAAGTGCAATTGAGATAAGTTTGAGCATTCTTTGGCATTGCCTTTCATAGGGATTGAAGTGAAAACTGACATTTTCCACTCCTGTGGTCACTGCTAAGTTTTCCAAATTTGTTTGCATATTGAGTGCAGTGCTTTTACAGCATCATCTTTTAGGATTTGAAATAGCTCAACTGGAATTCCATCACCTCCATTAGCTTTGTTCGTAGTGATGCTTTCTAAGGCCCACTTGATTTTGTATTCCAGGATGTCTGGCTCTGGGTGAGTGATCACACCATTGGGGTTGTCTGGGTCATGAAGATCTTTTTTGTACAGTTCTTCTGTGTATTCTTGCCATCTCTTCTTAATATATTCTGCTTCTGTTAGGCCCATATCATTTCTGTCCTTTATTGTGCCCATCTTTGCATGAAATGTTCCCTTGGTATCTCTATTTTTCTTGAAGAGATCTCTAGTCTTTTCCATTCTATTATTTTCCTCTATTTCTTTGCACTGATCACTGAGGAAGGCTTTCTTATCTCTCCTTGATATTCTCTGGAACTTTGCATTCAAATAGGTATATCTTCCCTTTCCTCCTTTGCTTTTTGCTTCTCTTCTTTTCTTAGCTATTTGTAAGACCTCCTCAGACAACCATTTTGCCTTTTTGCATTTCTTTTTCTTGGGGATAGTCTTGATCACTGCCTCCTATACAACGTCACGAACCTCTGTCCATAGTTCTTCAGGCACTCTGTTTATCAGATCTAATCCCCTGAATCTATTTGTCACTTTCACTGTATAATCATAAGGGATTTGACTTAGATCATACTTGAATGGTCTAGAGGTTTTCCCTACTTTCTTCAATTTAAGTCATTTGTTATGATGTGTAGTTTTTAGTAAAACTAACAAGATTTTTAACAAACATGTCATTCTGCTTAAAAATCACTTTTAGATTTGCTGCTGCTGCTACTGCTGCTAAGTCGCTTCAGTCGTGTCCGACTCTGTGCGACCCCATAGACTACAGCCCACCAGGCTTCCCCATTCCTGGGATTCTCCAGGCAAGAACACTGGAGTGGGTTGCCATTTCCTTCTCCGATGTGTGAAAGTGAAAAGTGAAAGTGAAGTCACTCAGTCATGTCCGACTCCCAGTGACCCCATGGACTGAAGCCTATCAGGCTCCTCCATCCATGGGATTTTCCAGGCAAGAGTACTGGAGTGGGGTGCCATTGCCTTCTACTGTATACCTAATAATGGCAAAATAATATTCCAATTTTTATTTATGTGATAGTTATAATTAAAATGGAGAAGCAAATGGCAACCCACTCCAGTATTCTTGCCTGGAGAGTCCCATGGACGGAGAAGCCTGGTAGCCTACAGTCCATGGGGTCGCAAAGAGTCAGACATGACTGAACGACTTCACTTATAACTAAAATTATATAAAATCTCATTCTTGTTTTTATCTTTTATTGCATAGTCCCATTATTATTCAGTGAAACTGAACCCCTGTGAATAGTGTTTATTAAGGTAATGAGATATTTACATCAAATATTCACAAATAAGAGACTTATTTAAGCTTTAAATTCTAATACCTGCACTGAAGAGTTAAAACTGGGAAATCATTAACAAAAATTGAGTCACAGATGTAAAAACAAACTTATGGTTACCAAGAGGTAAGTGTGGGGAGGGATAAATTGGGAAATTGGGATTGACATACACACACTTATATATATATATATATTAGATATATATATATTAGATTCTTATTAATTGCCTATTTATAAAATAGGCAATTAATAAGAATCTATCACATAGCACAAAAAACTCTACTCAATACTCTTTAGTAACCTATATGGGAAAAGAATCTAGAAAAGAGAGGATACATGTGTATGTATAACTGATTCACTTTTGTGTACAGCAGAACTAACCCAACATTGTGAATTAACTATACTCCAATAAAAGTTAATTTAAATAAATAAAATAAAATTGGGAGCTTATTTTGGGCTCAGGCTTCCCTGGTGGCTCAGATGGTAAAGAAACTGACTGCAGTGCAGGAGACCCAGGTTCAGTCTCTGGGTTGAAAAGATCCCCTGGAGGAGGAAATGGCAACCCGCTTCAGTATTCTTTCCTGGAGAATTCCATGGACGGACGAACCTGGTGAGCTACAGTCCATGGAGTTGAAAAGAGTCAGACATGACTGAGTGACTATCACTTCGTGACATTACATCAAATTGTCACCTTACAAATGTGAAAACAAAATAATTAGGAGAAATAGTCGTAAAATACTATAGATTTTCTTGTGGTAGGTCCACATAGAAACAGTAATAAAATTTCAAAGCAGGTCTTAATGGGAATACTGAATACAGCCCAAATTTTAACTTCTAAAAATATGGATCATATACTTCATATTTTAACAGTGAGTAAAATCTGCAAATTCACTACTTTTATTCATATCGGGAAATGAAGAACAAGCAAGCTTTCTCAATGATGTCCAGCTAGTGAATGTCTCTGATATGCTTTAAAAGTGTAGTTAAGACCCTCTGCTATTGCCCATGCCTCACCCAGGACCTCCTCTTGAAATGGAGGGAAAAAGTCAACCACCTAAAACCCCAGACCTTTTGAAAACTCAACTAGGTAAAGTATCCAATAAACAATAACAATGCTCAATTCAAGTATAATTCTTTATAAGCCAAAAAGCTTAATTTGAACTATGGAAGCCCATCTTGTGACACTCTACCTAAATTACTAAACTGAATTTCAGACTGCTGGGTAGAGACTGGGTTGAACAAAATGGACAGCATCTTAATAAAAAATAATTCTTTTTATTTAACCTCCAGTGCATTAGTAAGAAGACAATCCACATAATTTTATAAAAATAAATAAACATGTTTCATATCAGGGAGTGATTAATACTCATCCATATGCTTTCTGAAATCCAAAATTTGTGTTTTGAATCCAAAGGTTCACAAGACAGAAAACATTCCAGACATAACCTTTCAAGTTCTGAAATAGTATTTAGTCAATCACAGACCCTGTGGTTTTAAAATAACTGCTTCCTTTGAATACAGGATGAACCCTTTTAAAACTATTATGACCAGGTTAACATCTAAGACCAGAAATTCATCAAAAGAAGTTTCCTAGAATAAAGTACCATTGAAACATTACAATGAGGGTAAGAGTATTATACAGAGAGAGAACCAAAATTTTTTATTTGAAAAGTAGTGTCTTAGTAATCAAGGTTCTTGTGCCTTTTGTAGTGGAGGCAATTGTAGTGGAGGCAATTGAAGAGTGGAGGCAATAAGAAGAAAATTATTTGTACTATCATCAGGATCTCTTGTAAATCTGGCTAAAAATCTAGGAGAGAGATATATCAGGGTGATGAAAACAGAATAAAAGGGAGAGTTAGAAAGCAAGGAGAAACTAAAGAGCCTCTTGATGAAAGTTAAAGAGGAGAGTGAAAAAATTGGCTTAAAACTCAACATTCAGAAAACGAAGATCATGGCATCTGGTCCCATCACTTCATGGGAAATAGATGGGGAAACAATGAAAACAGTAACACACTTTCTTTTCTTGGGCTCCAAAATCACTGCAGTCATGAAATTAAAAGATGCTTGCTCTTTGGAAGAAAAGTTATGACCAACTTAGACAGCATATTAAAAAGCATACATTACTTTGCCAACAAAGGTTCATCTAGTCAAAGCTATCGTTTTTCCAGTAGTCATGTATGGACCATAAAGAAAGCTGAGCACCAAAGAGTTGATGCTTTTGAACTGTGGCATTGGAGAAGACTCTTGAGAGTCCCTTGGACTGCAAGGAGATCCAACCAGTCCATCCTAAAGGAGACCAGTCCTGAATATTCATTGGAAGGACTGCTGCTGAAGCTGAAACTCCAATACTTTGGCCACATGATGCAAAGAACTGACTCATTGGAAAAGACCCTGATGCTGGGAAAGACCGAGGAGATGGGGACGACATGGTTGGATGGCATCACCAACTCAATGGACATGAGTTTGAGTAAGCTCCGAGAGTTGGTATGTACAGGGAAGCCTGGCGTCGCAGGCGGACATGGGGTCGCAAAGAGTCAGGCACGACTGAGTGAAGTGATTAATAATTTGCTCCTATCTTATTTCTGAGTAGTCCTCTATAGATATACCACAGTTAAGGTATGTCTCACAAATTTCAATAAGCTGTGTTTCAACATGTTTTTTAATTTCACTTCAGGCTTCTTTAACTTGTATTATTGATTCCATTGTGGTTGGAGACACATTTGATACGATTTCAATACTGCAGTCCATGGGGTTGCAGAGAGTCGGACACTAGTGAGCAACTGAACTGAACTGAGCTGATCAGAATAATACTGCAGACTGACATGGGGCAAGACCACATAGAAAAGGTAATATATTTTCAAAGCAGGTCGTAATGTGAATTCATATCACCAATCCTTGTTTTTCTTCCCGCTATGTGTGTGCACGCATGTGTGCGTGTGACTATAAAGACTAGAACAAAGAAATTGCTGCACACATTGCATATACTTGCAAATCTTAGCAAAATCTTAGATTTCAATCTTATGGTTGTCAATTTCCACTTCTTCCAGAAAGCCCAGATATTCCTGAATGATTCTCATGCCCTAATACCACATTTGCATGGCTTTGTTGTAGGCTGAAGTCAGGAAGTGGGGAGAAGTACCCTTACCAGAAGCACTGTGTAGGGCAGCTGCCCTTGATAAGTCACCCTACGTCTCGCTTGTCCAGGATTCTTCCCACAAAGGTTAGGAAGAACTGAAAGGGATGCCAGGGTGATGGCTGACTGTGGTAGGATTTGTTCTCTTCGTAAATCCTGGGGAGAGTGCTGCCTCCAATTGTCGGTGGTTTCCATTGAACGTGGAACTCGGGTTCCTTGGTCTTCATCCCAGGACAACTATCAGCAATTCCAAGGCAAGAGGAAAAGTTCTCAGGATCACACTGCAGAATTACATTATCTATAGTTTGTTTCATTAAATTAACTTGAAAAGCATATCCTGAAGTTCAAATCAGTAAAAGAACATTAAGAATTTTAAAGGTTGAGATAGACCTACATAAATATTTGTTGCTGTTGTTTACTTGCTAAGTTGCATCTGACTCCTTGCAATGCCATGGACTTAGCCCACCAGGCTCCTCTGTCTATGGGTTTTCCCGAGCAAGAATACTGGAATCGGTTGCCATATTCTTCTCCAGAAGATCTTCCCAACCCAGGGATCAAATCTGCATCCTTTGATTTGGCAGACAGATGCTTTACCACTGAGCCATCAGGGAAGCACATAAATATAGTTCATTTAATTTAAAAAGATCTTTAAATACATGATAATAATTAGGTTCATGTAAAAACCTAACTATGATAGATTATGTATCAATATATAGTTATTTTTCTATGTATATGCTAAGTCACTTCAGTCATGTCTGACTCATTTGGACCCTATGGACTGCAGCCCACCAAGTTCCTCTGTACATGGGATTTACCAGGCAAGAATACTGGGATGAGTTGCCATTTCTTCCTCCAGGGGATCTTCCCGACCTAGAGATCAATGTTAGCACATGAAGAAAAATACAACACAGAGTAAATGTTCTCTAAACAGCAGTTGAAAAAAATGAATGAATATTTGAATAAATGAAATAAGCATAAGAAATTAAATTCAAGAATTTGCTAAAAAGTTAATCCTGATGGCTCAGACAGTAAAGAATCTGCCTGTATGCAGGAGACTTGGATTCGATTCCTGGGTGGGGAAGATCCCTTGGAGGAGGGCATAGCAACCCACTCCAGTATTCTTGCCTGGAGAATCCCATGGACAGAGGAGCCTGGTGGGCTATAGACCATAGGGTTGCAAATAGTCGGACATAACTGAGGCAACTGAGCATGAATGCACACAATCCAAATATATATAGGACTGTGTCTAAATTACAAGAAATAGTAGGTGTTTAGACCTTAAGAGTTTGCAAGAAAAAAAAAAATCAAGTGAAATTCACCTCTGAATATAAATTATTTTTTTCTATATTATTCTGATAAATGAGTACATCTTGGAGCTTTCACTCACAGATCTCCAAAGAATTTCCCATTATGTTGGGCAGCTCTTTAACAAGAGTGTTTACTGATCTTCCACTTCCTTCGACAGTAGAAGACAAGGGGATTAAAGGCACCAAGCTGTTTTTCCAGTATTCCACTCAAGAGGATGGCTGCCAGCTGAGAGCACCCCAGGAGGAAGGGAGTGTGGGGTGGATCACTGGTGGTGAGGTCTGAGATGGGAGGAGAATGACAGTCCGGAGCCAGGTTTCCTGTGGCAGGGATCTGCGCCTTGAGGATTCCTCTGTGCTTGCATGCTAGGTCACTTCAGTTGTGTCTGACTCTTTGGGACCCCATGGGCTGTAGTCCACCAGGCTCCACTGTCCATGGGATTCTCCAGGCAAGAATACTGGAGTGGGTTGCCATGCCCTCCTCCAGAAGATCTTCCCAACCCAGGAATCGGACCCACATCTCTTATGTCCGCTGCATTGGCAGGGGAGTTCTTTACCACTAGCGCCACCTGGAAAGGGATCCCTCTGGGGCTCAAGCAAAGAGAGCAAACACATGCTCCCCAAGAGATTTAGTTATAGGACCTCACCCACAGAAGGTACTAACTAGAGAAAGAGCAATGACCAAAAAGTAATCTCTTCTTTCCTTTCCTCTAGGACTGTCAAATGAGAAGAGTGTTTAAGAAGGAGGAGAAGAAGGAGCCAAGTGGCAGACTGAATTTCTATCCTTCAAGCCCCTCACGCTTGAGCCAAGGGATGGGTAAAAGATGAACCGAGTTTGAGGCTTTTTTTCCCACTGAACTGGACTTTCAAAAACCAAGAGTGGCCAGAAATTTGTCAAACCTGCCAAGGTTGCTGTTACATGGTGGAAAAGGAGAATCTGACCCTACCAGGTTGGACACAATGATGGAGTCAAAAAATAAAAAGTGCTTCTATTTATATTTCACTCAGTTGATGCTTCTCAATAGTTAGTTTTACTCAAAAATGAACAACAGAACCCATGTTTTCCTTTCACTTGCCTCAAAATCTAATAATCTTGATCTATACGAAGCAGAGAAATCAAGTAATTTAACATTAGTCTATAATAAAATTAAACTCTACCATTTTTCGTTGTTAAGAAATGAACATGACAACAGTTTTTTAAGTAAATAAATTACATTGCAATTGATGTGTCAGAACTATAGGATTTGCAGCAAATTCCTATCTATCACCTTCATGCATTGGAGAAGGAAATGGCAACCCACTTCAGTGTTCTTGACTGGAGAATCCCAGGGACAGGGAAGCCTGGTGGGCTGCCGTTTATGGGGTTGCACAGAGTCGGACACGACTGAAGTGACTTAGCAGCAGCAGCGTATCTAGCAGGAAAATAGGCATTTTTATCAAATCAAATCATTTTTGCAATCACCATACAATATTGTATGTGATACTTAGCCACAAAGAGCAGTTGCTCAACATTAAGTGATGCTATAGTCATTAGCAGAGTTTAGCACCAGGTCTGTACAACAATAGTATCCTATGGAAGCAAGGGACTGGGCAGGCTTGTTCTCCTCTGGATTCCCACCACGCAGCCAATGTGTGTGTGTGTGTGTGTGTGTGTGTGTGTGTGTGTGTGTTAGTCGCTCAGTAGTGTCCCACTTTTTGTGACCCATGAACTGTAGCCCGCCAGGCTTCTCTGTCCATGGAATTCTACAGGCAAGAATATTGGAGTGGATTGCCATTTCTTTTTCCAGAGGATCTTCCTGACCCAGGAATCGAACCCTGGTCTCCTGCATCACAGGCAGATTCTTTACCAGTTGAGCTACAGGGAAGTCCTCAGCCAGTGCCTGATACATAATAATTGCTGTGTATTGAATGGGCTTCCCAGGTGGTGCTAGTGGTAAAGAACCCACCTGCTAATGCAGGAAACAGATGCAGGTTTGATCCCTGGGTTGGGAACACGGCAACCCACTCCAGTATTCTTGCCTGGAGAAATCCATGGACAGCAAGCCTGGCGGGCTACAGTCCACAGGGTCACAAAGAGTTGAACACAACTGAACAGACTTAGAACACATACATGAATTAACGTTGGAGCATTCAAAACAGGGAATCTGTGGTAGGCAGCTGTCACCTCTGGTTCTTCTTTCTCCTACATTAATAAGCTGCTGCTACTGCTGCTAAGTCGCTTCAGTCATGTCCGACTCTGTGCGACCCCACAGACGGCAGCCCGCCAGGCTCCCCCATCCCTGGGATTCTCCAGGCAAGAATACTGGAGTGGGTTGCCATTTCCTTCTCCAATGCATGAAAGTGAAAAGTGAAAGGGACGCTCAGTCGTGTCCGACTCTTAGCGACCCCATGGACTGCAGCCCACCAGGCCCCTCTGTCCATAGGATTCTCCAGGCAAGAGTAGTGGAGTGGGGTGCCATTGCCTTAATAAGCAAATCTACTTATTTTCTACATTTTCCTAAATAGCAACAGAATCCTGAGGAAATACAGAAAGCAATATTTTAAGATTTTTGCTTCACTATGGGCATGAAAGATATAACAAATACACCTTCAGAAATGAATAAGATAAAGAAATTAACTTTTTTATGACACTGGATTGCAATAAGTGAAAGAAAATTCTGGATAACAAATTACTGGAACTAAAGAATCTTTTGTGTTCTGATATGCATTTATGAAATAACTCATAAAATCACTTCAGTAAATAAAAGCTAAGTAATCAAAATTTTCTAAATATATTTTCCTGAAAAAAAAAGTCAAAGGCTAATAAAAATAAATTCTGCTTTGACTTGTGAAATATTCCATCAAATTTCATCAAATTTTAGAATATACTAACCAATAAAATGGAGAAGGCAATGGCACCCCACTCCAGTACTCTTGCCTGGAAAATCCCATGGACGGAGGAGCCTGGTAGGCTTCAGTCCATGGGGTAGCTAGGAGTTGGACACAACTGAGTGACTTCACTTTGACTTTTCACTTTCATGCACTGGAGAAGGAAATGGCAACCCACTCCAGTGTTCTTGCCTGGAGAATCCCAGGGACAGGGGAGCCGGGTGGGCTGCCGTCTATGGTGTCGCACAGAGTCAGACATGACTGAAGCGACTTACCAGCAGCAGCAACCAATAAAAACATTTTAATAACTACACAATTCCATAATATTCACTAAATCATTTTTAAGTGATCTATGTTTTATATCTTGGAACAAATAAACAGAAAAAAAAATTTTAAAGTCTCATTGTTCTGTTTCCCCAAATAACCATTTTAACAAAATACATCTTTCTTGCAATAATATTTACCTAAATCCAGCTTTTATAACATTGCTCGGGAACTTTACATTTCCTTAGTCCTAGTTTTAGTCCTGTTTTCTCACTTTGAGTAGGCTGTGTATATGAGAATGAAATTACTGGCACACATGACTTTGGCTGAATTATGGAGGGGACTTCTGAAAATATTGTTCTCTGTTACTACTTCCATCCCAAAGAAAGAGCCACTATTACTCAGAATCTAAGGGCATTCACAATGATAAATACTAAAAACAGATTGAGGTACACACACAGGGACGAATACTACCAAGAGCCTCTCTTCTCTTTGGGCTGAAACACTTCAATGTAAGTTCTCCTGCTTACCAACTACATGACATTGAGCACATTTTTTTGACCTCTCCATACTCCATGTTATTTGTAAAGTGGATGTAACAAACCTCTTGGGGTTGTTGTTAACAGCTCAACTGAGTGAAAAAAAGGAAACATCATTGCTTGATACACAGATTGTGTATAAAAAACAGTGGTCTTCATGCTTCATAACAGACTTCACAGGTAGGAATTTCATCTTCATTTTATATCCAAGCACTGATCATGGTGCCTATCAAAATATATAAAATAACTTCTGGTTTCAGGTGTGGGTGTGTGTGTGCTCAGTTGGGTTTGACTCTTTGGGACCCCATGAATTGTAGCCCACCAGGCTCCTCTGTCAAGGAAATTCTCGAGGCAGCAATACTGGAGTGGGTTGCCATTTTCTACTCTAGGGGATCTTCCATCCCAGGGATCGAACCCGTGTCTCCTACATTCGCAGGTAGATTCTTTACTACTGCACTACCTGGGGGTTTCAGGTATGTCCATATATTCCTGAGTCCTTTGACGAATGTAAAGATTTAAAGCAAGCAGGGAGAAGCATCTGAGTGAATACGAGCAACGAGACTTTCCTTAATTTATAGCCCAGAATGAACCAATATAGCAAGGCTATTTGTTGGGTTTTTTAAAAACATATACAGGCCCCCAAGATCTTTTTACCAACTCAATAACACTTATATGCTATAGGTGAGTTAGCCTTTGGCATCGAAGAGGTCACAGACTAGAATGGGATGAGAAATGTATAAACAATTACCATACAATGGATGCAAGCAATGACAGAGACCTCAGAATACAGCCTCACAGAAGACAGAGTGCCCCTCCTGAGTAGTAAGAAAGGTATCACAGACAAGGTGATGCTTGTATTCGGTCCTGGAGAGGCCTCCACTGGGTTAACTGGTTTCCTGAGTTGCCAGGGCTTTGATCTTGACTCATAGTTGATGTCTGTGTCCTTGGCATCTAGTTTCAGTTGATCCTTTCTATTTAGCCTCTCTCCGGTCATGTTTCTTCTTTTCAGCTCCCAAACTTGACCTCTCCACCCTGAAAACTAAATATGATTCTTGACACCTGTATCTCAGGTTTCAACATCTGCTCTTGTGTCCCGTTCTGCCTCAGTCAAAGGCTGACTCACCTCTGCTCAGGTTTTGATCATGAGAGTATCTGCTGACTAGGTCAGAATATTCTTCAGGAAATGGATTTGGGTCTCTTCCAGCGAAAGCAAGGCAAGCCCCAACACTTACTCACTGAGAACATGGTTATCACTACTACTACACAACTAACTCCCGAGCCACAAATGATAATTCCAGAATTTGCTGGAATTTAAAAACCCTCTTGTCTGAGCCTCCAAGCTTGGTCTTTAACATTCCACAAAGTACCCTCAACCCGTAGACTCTATGTAACACTGCCTCCAGGGATCTGTGAAGCTCCAGCTGAAAGCTCCTCTACCTACATAATTTGTATAGATTCTACATATGGGTGGTTCGGGATTGACACATATACACTACTGATACCATGATGTATAGGAACCTGGTGGGTTACTGTCCACAGGGTCACAGAAAGTCGCACACGACTGAAGCGACTTCACACACATAAAACTGTTAAACAATGAGAATATACTCTATAACACAGGGAACTCTACCTAATGCATTGTGGTGACCTCAATAGTAAGGAAGTCCAAAAGGGAGGGGACATATATGTCTATATGGCTGATTCATTTTGCTGTACAGCAGAAACTAACACAACATTGTAAAGCAACCCTACTCCAATAAGAAGTAATTTTTAAAAAGAGAGATATGATACCTAAAAAAAGAAAAAGAAAGTGCCTTAAAGTGCCAACCCGGCCTGCACAGGATGTAGAACCTTCCAGTCAGATCGATTCTGGAACAGGCCTGAGGTCTGGTCTCCTGCAGCCTCAGTCCACAGCCACCCAACCGCCCCCTGCCACCCCTCCACGGAGCATCAGCTCTGACTCCCAAGAGCTCCAGGAGGGAGAGACAGTCTGAAAGAAATAGAAAAAGTTCCTAAATGCTCATTCTGTTCAGATGAAACCTGAGCTTTCAGTAACTTTAAAACATTAAAAAACTTTAAAAGATTTAAACTAAAAAACTTAAAAAAAAGATTTTAAAAAGCTTCCAATGACACAAAAAACATGATATGAACTTGCACAGATGGTAGAATTATCTTTCATATATTCAGTGTTACACATAAAAATATTAAGAATAAAATGAAGGAAGAAAGATGCAGAAAATGAATTTGAGAGGTCTGGAAATCATGTATGAATATTATCTCCAAGGATTAGAAGTTAGAGATATTTTGAGTCACGGCTGAAAATAAATTAATTGATTTGAATTGGGTCACAAATGGCAATGCCACGTAGTACTGGCAAAGAAGAGAAAGAAAATAGAGTCAGGACCCTATAACTTTTGTTTCAATCTAATGAGAACTGTCAGTACTTTTGGAGCTAAGAAAATTTTAATGTCCTGGGACTTCAATATTAAGATAAACTTAGAGCGAGAGAGAGGGAAGAAAAACAATGGTAGATTTTTAATTTAGGAAAGTTTTACATACAGCAATAATTTGAGATTCACAATGATAAATAGGAGCATTAGAATTTTCTGGGTTCTCTAGTAATGTCACTTTATATTAATTCCTCATGCTGTCCCATCATTAACTATTCTGTTTTATGCCTTCTTCTACTTCTCACAAGTATACTCTGCGTTCATTTTTCCCTTCAAGCTAATCAATCACTACAATGTTAAGTAATTCACTCTGCACTTCGGTAGACTATATATGTACGAAAAACCTCGCTATGCAGCAAGATATACTTATGGTTGGAGTAGCATCCATCCTGGTCTGATGTCTAAATCGGCAATACATTCAGCAGCACTTCTCAGGCAGAATTCTCAGTTTACTCAAACACGTTCACGATTATTTCTTCATCTACTCAAAGGAAATGTAGGAATACAAATGAATTTGCCACTATCTTTGCAGGAAAAAAATAACACTGCTTTTTCTAAATCAGTAGGGGTTGACAACAAACTTCAGTGTCTCATCCTCTAAAAAACACTATTTGAATATAACAGAGATGATACCAAAGAGTCAGACATGACTGAAGCAATTTAGCATGAACACCTATTACATTTACACTATAGCTACCCAAAACAGCAGATGAAAGACTTCCAAGAAATTCCTTTAATACAGAGACACCTCCTGAACTGCATGCTATCACAGTACTTTTGGATTGGGGAAACATCTATTTCCTACTTCTTTTGGATGTTTTTATACTTACACCTTACATAGAACATGAGAAAGACCATCCAATCCTTGCATGATTAGAAGAGATCTTCTCTGAAGAGAATTTAGTGAGTGTGGTGAGATTTATGAAGTCTGCACATATTCTTGGATGTCTTCAAATGCTTATATGTTTAATTGTTTCAACACCAGAATGGGTCATACTTCTCTCTATACATTTTCAGGTTATCACTTTCTATGACAGACTGAACTATACCACCAACAATGTGACATCCCTCCTTCACTGGGAAAAAAATTCTTCTCCTTCCACCTCCACTTATTCCTCCTCTTTGTCATCCTCTTTACTTAACTAGGACAACCAGTAGACTACTATGATATTGTAAATTTTTAGGGAAAATAACCATTGCTCAAAAACCTGAGTTAAATGACTGAATGAGAATGAATTCAGAAAGTGGATAATGGCATCATACACCATCACACTCCTTGCTATTTCTGGCTACCACAGTCCTTAAGGGTCTCTTGATCACTTGCACTTTTTGCCCATGAAGAGTAAATGTATCCACTGCAAGCTGCTTTGGGAAAGAGGCAGAGAAAGTTGCTCTGCTCAGAAAGATCATTTGCCCAGGTTTCCTTCTTAGTGGGGAAAGTGAAGATGACTTTCCAGCTGGTGAAAGGGAGGGATCTTGGTGAAATACGGGCATTAAGACAGTGGCATAGGGGGCAGACAGACAGCCCTGTGCCCCAGGTCTGGGGAGAGAGGCAGGCACAAAGGCGGATAGAACAGTGACCAATGTCCATGCTTCAGAAAGCACCATTGGTGGTAGTAAGCCTGAAACCAACAATATCAGGTAAAAATGTCAAGATTCAGGTTGCCAAATCATGTTAATTTTTTCCCCAAAGAGATTAGTTCTTTGAAATGTGTGTGCTAAGATGAAATTACGTTAAACCTTAACTCCAACCATGATTACGAATAAAGCTATTTTCACTGAAAGGCACAGGGGTTAAAAGCAGAGGTTTTGAAAGCAACAGAACTGGGTTTCGATCTTCATTCTGCCACTTTCCAGGTGTGACTTGAAGGAAAATAAAAGATGAATAAGAAGGGGCACAACAGTAATGTCTATCATAGCACTATAATGGTTACATGAGAACAAAAAGTGTTTGGTACCACAGATGTCTCAACAAACAGTTAAAATCTGGGAGTCACCCAGGTAGAGAATATGCTTCCCAAGTGGCTCAGTGGGTAAAGAATCTGCCTGCAATGCAGGAGACACAGGCAATGTGGGTTCGATCCCTGAGTGAGGAAGATCCCCTGGAGGAGGGCATGGCAACTCACTCCAGTATTCTTGCCTGGAGAATCCCATGGACAAAGGACCTGGCCGGCTACAATCCATAGCAAAGAGTCAGACATGATGGAAGCAACTGAAAACACAGGCACACACATGCAAAGGTAAAGAAGCTGCCTGCCAATGCAGGAGATGCAAGAGACTTGGGTTTGATCCCTGGGTTGGGAAGTAGGAAATGGTGACTCACCCCAGTGTTCTTGCCTGGAAAATCCCATGGACAGAGGAGCCTGGTGGGCAACTAGACACGACTGCACACACTAGGCAAATAGTGCAGCATCCAAAGAAATGAGTCTTGAAGACTCCAATATTTAAAGGTTCGGGACATGAAAAGAAACCATCAAAAGTGTTTGAGGTTGCCAGTGAAGTAGGTAATCAATGAGATATCAAGGTTTGGGGCTCTATAAGTCAGGTGAACAAAGCGTCGCCAGAAAAACAAAGTGATATCTGTCAATAGCTGCTTGAAGATCAACAAAATGAGGACCAAGGACCTTGACTATTGGGGGGTAGCCATGTTGGCTACCCAATTACATCAATTACTGATGTAATTGATGAGGACAGTTTTCTGAGTTGTGGATAGGGAATCCTGTTTAGAGTGGTCCGGGAGTAAATGGGAGGGGAACAAAGGGGGAAGGAAATACTTTACACAAGTTTAACTGGAAGGAAGAAATGGAGCAGAAGTCTTTTTTTAATGTTAGAGCTAACAGCATGTTAAGAAACACCCATTATTTTAAACACATTTACTGATTAATTTGTATTATCATATGTTAAGCTAACAATGTGAAAGAAAAAATAAATGATTTAATTATGAATGTATATAATGCCCCCCCCCCCAAATTCTGCTGCTAAAAATGTGACTGTTAGCTGTAAGCATTTGCACAGAGACTTGTTTCCGGATGGAAGTTCTTCCAAAACACTCAGAGAACTCTCATCTACATTTTCTAATATCATGTTGCCCCTTCTGCTTTGCACAGATAATTTCTCATCAAAAGCTTCCAAAGTCACAGTAAGCTTTTCCAAAAACATAGACCACTCATAACCTTAAGACTAGCATTGCCTCCAATGAACCATAACATGAATGGCTGAATTTTGTGTGAGGATTCTCACACAGAACTTTTAACTCAGGCTTCATTTTAAATAACCAAAATAATTAAAACATCTTTAAACAACAGGATGGAAATTCATGTTAAATCCACACAATTCCTCTCTGTGCTCAGAATTTTAAAACTTCAATAAATTAATTCACTCCTTATGTACTTGTGTATTAAAACCTTTCCCAAAGGAATCTCATGGGAGCCTTAGTCATTACTTATAGCTATTTGTCAGTTCTTCATCAGATCAAATATTGCTGTTTCCAGCTATTATATAATAATACCTTTTTAAACTTTTAATAACCTAGTTAATATTCTATCAAGCATTACTATTTATTTAAATAAGCACTCTTTTTTAATGTCTTTTAATTAAATATCTGAATATTGTAATTATTTTCCTCAGACATTCTGTTTTTCTCTTAATTTTACATTTCTTCATTTTTAATGATTACATTTTGTCCTGGACATAGTAAAACATAAACTTTAAAATAACTTCTTAAATCACCTGTTATTCAATATTAGTGCAATTCACCCTAAGTTAAAACTAATGACTATTTTTCAGTACAAGTGATTATATATTTTAGTGGATCCTCTGTCCTACTCTAACCAGGATAAGTTTTCCTGAATTAGATTTTACCCTTGTTGTTCGTCCAATTCTATGTGCAAATAGTTTCTATGTGTCTGTTAGTCTCATAAGTGTGTAAACCATTTTTATTGAACAGAACACTAACTTCTATAGTATGTCACCAAACATTTACCCCATCTCAACAGATTTTTGTTTTTAGCAATCTATTTGTTTCCATAATCTCTTTGTGTTTTGCATGTCTTCTCCAGCTATGTTATAAACAAGGTCAGCAGCCCAAAGAAAAGATACTCTGATTCTTGTCACAAAACGTAGTTTTACAAAGTCCCTCACAGCCCCTCAGGCGTGGCAAGGCATAATTCTGCTATTTCCACATTTTTAGAGACTTTCAGGTATGAAGAACACTGGCTTTTTCTTTTTCAAGAAAAACAGCTGTAAGTCTACAAATCAAAAACTCAGGCTGCTCAAAAAATATTTTAAAGCTTTGGGTCCAAGATAAAAGGCTGACAATACAGCTATTGACAGCAACAGGTAACCAGGGGCTGTAAAATACAGTGTTTTCTCCATGCCTGAATCAAACAGGATCTCACATATCTCAGATCTTGTTCTTGGTTTAAAAAAAAAAAAAAGGATAAAAAGAACCGAGAGGAATGCTTTTGGTTGGCACTGGCTCGGGTGTTGGAGGGATGAGGAGGTGTTAACAAGAGGGATCCGGTATCTTTTTGTTTCGTGAAAACCCTGGCTTGACAGGAAATACAGGGAAAACTTAGCCACAGAAATGGTGCATCTGCTGTACAGGCCAAAAAGTAGATTCTCCCACCGCTCCTTAGAATAAAGAAACTTATAGTTCTCTTTCTCTCCTGTTTCTGGCCAGTCATCTTTCTTCCCTTCTTCTGCATTCACTATTGTACTCTATTCCAATCACTTAATTTTCTTTCTTAAAAGTCTGAATGCCAAGAGGAAAAAGCCCTTAGGAAGTCGTCCACGATGGTTTGCCAATTCAGTCCAAAATCTATATAGACTCTTGGACCTATTAAAGTGAGAATGTGATTTGATTGACCTATTTTTGGTTTGTTTTTGTTTTTAAATAAGAGGGATTGAGTGAATTTGAGGGTGAACTGAATTCTAATTCCTAATGCTAGGAATGTAATCCCAAGTTTCTTACCCTGCCAAGGAGCGCACTGAATGAGTTGAGGTGGTGGTGATACTTTCATTTGACTAGAGAGATTCTGTTATATTTTCTGTTTTTAGGGTGACTGCTTTGGAAAGAATTTCACTCACTGACTTATGCCACAAGTATTGAGCACCTACTATATGGGCCAGGGGTCTCTAGAGTCTTGATATCAGGCTCCTTCAAGTGAAAGAGCCTCAAAAACAAATGAAATACAATGGAAGTGATGTGTACCCTGTCTCTGCCCAAGAACAGGGATATGTCAGAGAAGGCTTCACAGTGGAGGTGAAAAATTACCAGGGATGCAGACAGGAACAAGCCACCAAAGAAAAAGGAAAACCCTGAGCCAAAATGAAGGCTTACAGGTGAGAAAGTTCAGGACAATCTGGACAGGCAGCCTGAATTCAGGTCTTGAAGCAGCTTGTCTTCCTAAGGACACCATATGATATCAAGAGTTACATGAACCTACGGGTCTTTCCCCAAAATGAGTAGGAACAATAAAAACAACACAAAATCTGTTCTATTGTTTTCTCAATGGTTTCCAGGGATGGAAACCCTCATTCCTATATCGTGTTTCATTACTGAGGTTAGATGCAGGAGGATTTCTTCCTGAGAATTATAGAAACACAGTAGTAAGAGGAAAATCTTTCTCCTGTGATGCAAGTTTCTAAACTTGCAAAAGGCCTTTTTAACACTGGCCTTCGACAAGCAATGATTTATGTCATGTAAGTAATGACTATAGTGTGTTTATTGAACTGTATGCATTTTGGTGAGGATTTACTAAATTAGTAAGAGATGTGTTTGTTGCTATATTCATGGCCCATGTATGTGTGCATTTACGTGTGTGTAAGCATGCATGCCTGAGAGAGAGAGAGAGATTTAATATGGTGGAACTTTCCAGATATGTTTTGATCAACCAATATATGTGTCTGGAATTTATAGGTGGTGCTGCAAGAACATAGGCAATATGCAAAAACTTTTCATTCTTTGTTATTGAGTATGGTATAAGAATCTTAAGAAGTTCAATCAGCGGCAACTTAAACGGCAGACTACAAATCCTAAGTGGGATGATGAGAACATATTTTCTCACTGGCACTGCATAGTCTGGCATACTAGAATGTAGCAGAATGCAATAAACAAGCATAATTACTTTCACACAAAAAGTCTATATCAATCTTTTCTTGATGACCTACTTTCAGTGAGTTTTCTCCAGCAATGCAATCACCCAAACAAATCTCCAGCAGACTGTGTATGACAGTCTCAAAGCCTCATGTTTTAAAAAGTCAGCACTCCCCATGTATGAAAAGGGAAAACTCACAATGTGGAAGTACGCATTCTCCGCCAGTATTCAGAAAAGACCCAACCCCTCTCCCAGTAAAAGGGTTTATATGCCATTATCATTAGCAGAGAGAGTATTTGGCTAAACATTTTCTTATCTTCACTTGCTTGAAAGCTATTGTGTTGAATATAACTTAATCTCTTATCATGTTTGTAAAAACTAACAGTTCTTTTATTTTTTCAAATAGATGCTATAAAATTCTAATTTTAAAACATGGAGTAGAGAGGGGAGGAAAGGGGGAGAAGAGGAGAAAACAGCCACCTTGAAAAGTTCCTGGGAAGTACAGAACCGGAATACTTTTATACGGATGTTCAGTCATTTTGGAGGGGGATGGAGGGGGTTGGGGTAAAATTCTGAATAAACTATTGAGGAACAAAGAAGCATCTTGTGTGTTCTTGATCTCTTCTGCCAAGAATACTAAATGACTAAAATGTAATGAAAAGTTAGCAAGAAAATAAGTTGGAACCACAGGCAAGAGAGAAGCATTATGGGATATTCTCTTGCAGGATGGATGATGCCCAGGTTGTACTGCTTCATAACGGATTTCAGGACAACATGCACTAACCATACTGGCTAATTTAACATGACTTCATTCTTTGTGCTTCTTTCCAGGAATCCATTTAGCAGACAGCACTGCTATCTATGTCCAAAATTCCTGTCCCATTCTGATAGACTTTTAACTAAGAATCATATGCATATCAATTCTTTCTTTGAATTATAGCACCAAGTGTTTACCTTTGTCACAGAATAGCAGCTGCCACCACCAAAAAGTTACCCTCAACTCGGGACAGACTTAACTATGTAAATTACGTGACATTTTCCTAGCAGTAAGTAATGTTGAAGAGAACATACAAGAGTGTTTTAACCCACACATTTTGCCTATATATTTTGCTACTTATTTTGAATGTGGTAGAGTAGAAATATTGAAGGGAACACAAAAAAAGCTTAAAATTACTGAATGAAACAGTAAATGCTCCATGTTCAAAAAAGAGGAACTGCTGCTCATTTGCTCACAGAGACGTTTTTTAAAATGAATTCACATCTTTATTTTGTATTTTTAAATGACTTTCACAGACTTAAAATCTGATTCATACAATCTAACATGTATTTCATTATTCTCTATTCTAATATGCTCCCACTAGGTTATGTTTTATATCTGTAATCAGATTAACTCCTCAAAGAGAAAAACTACTGAAGTCAAGCACAGCGATAAGCACACAGTGGCTGTTCAGTGAGGTTGGTGAAATGAGCTCCATTGATCACAACCGGACTCAACCCCTTTGGAGAACAGCACTGTATTCAGGTCACAGGAAAAGACAGACCTTCTTCCTCTCCTTTCTTTACACAGGAGGAAGGAAAAGTCAGGCTTAAAATATCCTGGACAATTCCTTTCATTATACTTAATGATTTTTCCCAAAGATATCATCTTTGAATGCTTAACAAGTCAGTATCAGTTTTGAGAAGCAAGAAAACATGCATGTGTGTGTGTGTATAGTATATATCCATATTTATTTATCATGTGTATATGCATATCTACACAATATATGGCTTCCCAGGTGGTGCAGTGGTATAGAATCCACCTGCCAATGCCAGAGACACAAGAGACCTGGGTTTGACCCCTGGGTAGGGAAGATCCCCTGGAGTAGGAAGTGGTGACTCACTCCAGTATAGGGCTACAGTCCATGCAGTCACAAAGAGTCAGGCATGACTGAGCAAGTGAGCATGCACACACACACAAACATAATATATGCATATATACTTATAAATATATTTATATAATAAAGTATTATATATACTAAATGTCATTTCCCCACTCTGAAAGCCAAGGAAACTTGACTGTACCCAAATATTACTCATGAATTCATTTAGCCATACATTTTAAATACAAAAGCCTTGCATTCAACTCATACAACATAATATAGCTGTATTTTTTCATTACACAAGGAAAATATGCTTACATTTCTATCCTTGATAGCTGCCATCTGAAACTTCATGATTCATTAATTTACCACTTCATGCATTCTTATACATCTTAAGAGATATACAATAGATAAAATCCTATTCCATCTTTCATGATTTGAAAGAAAAAGATTGCTAAAATCAACTTTAAAACAAATTCTAGGAAGACTATTTTCTGGATCATTTTCCCACTGCACTGTTTTTATGTAAAACACCAGCTGCCAGCAGTATACAAAGGTATCAGCTTATGTGATAGGAATGTGATAGCCTTCAAGTAATCCGAAATCATGGATATTAAGAAAGCCTACTTACTGGCAGACAGCTGACTGAAATGTCACAATGTACCTGTGCTCATTTTAAAAAGGCCAAACACAAGGATTTTAAAGGTGAATGAAGTAGAGAGTTTTGATAAGACACTAAAGTTAACCTGACACCATGAATATACTCAAATCCCTCCTATCCTTAAAAAAAAAAAAAAGCTTTTTTAAGAGTTGTGACTAAAATCAATAAAAATAGATCGTTTTTAGCAGCACTATTTCTTCTTATTACTTCTCGAGGCGCTGAGTTAATCAGTTCTGAGGAAATGTTTACCATCAATTCCTCCGTCTTGAGGTAACCAATTTGTTGTTCTACTAGTCAATAAATAAGCAGTCTTCACACTATCTTCCTCTATGTCTCTTTCTTCCAATTATCAAACTCTATAGAACTGTATGTATTTGCTGCCTCCATTTCTCCTTCCCTGGTATTTCTCTGACTTTAAACGGTCCTAGCTACATCTTCACCTTTCCAGAGAGGACATTCCACCGAGGACCACCAAGGACTTGCTCTCCAGAGTAAGTAAGAATGACATCAAGTCCGAGCCATCATACCAATGACACATGTCATAGGAGGCAATGTATTTGAAATACTTTTAAACATTCAATTACTATATAAAGAGGAGGGTCTTATTATACCTCCAAATGATCTATCACATTTCCACCATTACACAGGGTAACAGTCTTTTACCTGAGCTTCCTGATTCCTAGTCTCACTCCGCATCAATCCACCCTACACTGATATACTGAAGTCATCTTCCTAAAGAAAAGAGACCTACTCGAGTCATTCCACTGCTCAAAACACTTCAATAGCTCCCCCTCATATATGGGATAAATTCCAAAATCCTACCTACCATTTGAAACTATTCCACTAATACACACCCTTCCCAATTTGTTCCTCCCTCAAAACATCACGTTATTATTTTCATTCCATGCTTCTGTGCATGCCATCCTTTTTACCACTAATACCCTCCCAAACAGTGACCCTTGAAGACCTATCCTTTCACCCTTCAGGATCTCCACCAACCCCATCTCCTCTTAGAACTGTTCCCAGAGGTGAGTTTAGTCTACACTCTCACACAACTCACACTTTCATATTCTACAAACTCTGCCAAGTATGAGAGCTACTTATGTATGGATCTTTCTCTCTTCCAAAGGTTTAACAGATGCTAGAGGAATATTCTCTCTAGGAGAATATTTATCACAAACAGTGTGCTCAGTAAAGATTCAATGAATTGATATGTGCTTGTGTTCTCACCATTTAGTCATTTAAGATTAAAAATATTAAAACAGTTATTTGGACCATCTAAAAATGTTCTTTGTTAACTTTAAAATGGGGTTATTAGTGCTTTTCAAATATGGTAAAAACAAACAGCCTAGACCTGGCAAATAATGAAAATGTAATATAAAAAACACACCCACAAAATAAATTGCTGAAATGAAAAGATACAGCTAGATCTTGTATCTACTAGATAAGAGAAAACAATAACCCTGACTCTAACAAATTATGCATGGAGAAAGAAAACAAACCACTGAATTAAACAGTAAGAATACGTATTATTGACAAAACAAACAATACTATGTGTCCATGCCCTGATAAATGCACCCGAGTCTCCCATCTCCAAGTGGTTCAGTAATCCTCCCATCTGCTGACAGACTTGAATCTCTGGACCAACTCCAAGACTGTCTGGCCTCCTGAAGTTCCTCTGGACTTCAAAGACTATGAGGTCAACCACTATAGTCCATACTCCTCCGCCTAGGGTTACTCTGAAACTGAAACTGCCTTAAGAAGAGGGGGGAGGGATGGGAAGTTTTCCAGGGCTTTTGTCCTGTGGCACTAGCTTTGTTTTAGGATGGCATGAAACTTGCCAACATAGCTACCTTAATGAAAATGAACTAAGATTTAGTAGTATCACGAGGTTGACCCAGATCTGTCATTTTAAACACCAGCCATACTCTGTAATCTACCTGGGGAGTTTTAAGACAATACTCATGTCTGGGGCCCACACTCTCACATGTACTTGATCCAGGGTAGGAGCCAGACATCAGTATGTTTTCAAAGTTCCCCTAGTATACAGTCAGCTCAGGCTGCTATAAAAATACCATAGATTGGATGGTTTAAACATTTATTTCTTACAGTTTTAGAGACTGAGTAATCCAAGTGCGAGGGGCTAGAAGATTTGGTTCCTGGAGAAAGTGCTTTTCCTGGCTTACAGACAGCTGCCTTCTCTCCGTGTTCTCACTAGGTAGAAAGAAAGCGCTCTGGTCTCTCATTTCTTATGAGGGCCTTAATCTCATCAACGGGATTCCACTTTCATGATGTCATCTAAAACAAATGATCTCTCCAAGGTCCCACCTCCAAATACCATCATACTGAGGGGTTAGGCTTTCAACATAAGAAGAATGTTGGGGGAAAATAAACATTCGACCCGTTAACACCAGACAATTTCAAAGTACAGCCATGACTGAGAACCACTGACCTAGACCAAGGGTTATCAACCTTCTATCACACCAAAACAAACATGATGAGGAGATCATGTGTGCAGTGCACTCCAACGGGCAGACCAAGATTCTGCACAATTCTGTGTGCCAGGTGAGTTGCCACACTTAGGAGTCCTATTCAAGAAGATGCAGTGTCAGAATGCAAGGGCAAAAACGTCATTACAGAAATGATTTTTAATTTGCTGACCAGGTGACTGAAAACCGTGAGATAATCCAGAAAGTTCCTTATATCTGGCCAGCATTTTGTTATTCCAAACACATAACTGGGACTCTAGTGGTGACCAGGATCTCTGCAAAAAGAGGGCATTCTAAACAGCAACATTTTCTTTTATTCCTGCTCAAGGTACTAAGTTAATCAGCTCAAACAAAAGGTCTAGTATGAAGACCCATCTTTAAATAAATACGTTAGCGCTCTCAGCATCAAAAAACAAGCAGTTTGGTCAGTGATGGTCAAAGAACAGAAAAATTGTGAACTTAAGTGGGGAAGGCTAGAACGATTCTCCAAGAATGGAAAGGCACCAGTGGACACTGTTTATGAATATTTTAATAGAAAATCCTTCTTTCTTGCTAATTAATAAATCATTTTTTTCAAATATGTAAAGACAATATTTCCAAGGAAACTTGTAAAAAATTTACTTTTGTCAATGTGTACATAAATTAATACTTGCTTATTGAATGAAACCAGAAAGTTCCCATTAACCAGGACTCTGATTAATCACATTTACTCTAATATCTGTGTGGAAGTATCAGAAACAATAAAAAAAGACACTCTTCCCATGTTAACATATTAGAATTTTTAGGCAGAAAGAAATGTTAATACATAATTTAAAAATTACGTTAACTACCAAATTCCCCAAATTATATTAACACATCAAAAATATTTTTAAATAAGGATATCAAATAGTATCAATTTCCTTCCTATCAAACTCTTTATCACAGTGCTGAGCTATGTTGAATTTCTTTTCACCTTTAAATTCTTGCTCAAAGGAAGTAGGGTATAAAGGAAACAGAAGCCAATTAAAAAAAAAAGGTGAGTGAGAAGAAAATACAGCAAAGATCCTAATCAAAGAGCAAATCTCTTTTTCTGTTTTTGACTCTTGTGAAAATTTCTAACTCATTCCATGCCCTGTTCCACTTGAATTCAACTAAATTCAAATATTCGTGGAATATCTGCTCTGTGCAGGGCTGAACTAGGTGCAATACATCACCTCTGGGATTAATGACAAAACAGACAGATTGCTAAAGCACGAATATTGACACAAGGTGACTGCACTTCCTGTCATTGATCTGCATTCCAGAACTGACTTGGGCCACTACCTCTTAGGGCCAGCTTGACCAGAGAAGACTTCATCCAACATGATGGTTTCTGATTGACTAAGAATACTGTCTTCATGGGATCAAGATACTGCATTTTTCATTACTGACTACTGACCATCCCTCACCCCCACTGCCCTGTCTCCCTAACAGGTAAGCATGTGAGCGTGTGCACACGCGTGCGTGCACACACACACACACACACACACACTGGCTTGATGCCCTGCTCCCAGGACATATCCGAGCTTCATTGCTGCCAACTCACCTAGAATTATTAAATGCTCACTCAAAATTGCTTCTGCCACTACACCTGCAGCACCTGTCATGCGGGCTGTACTTCTTATTCACAGATAGCGTCAGGATCTAGGTGATGCTTAGGTGCATTTCTGGGAGAACCAAAGAAAACGAAGGTCTGGTGCCAGGAGTGGCGTTAAAGATGGATGGCTAAAGATCAAGGCTGACCTAACTTCAAATTGAAATCAGAATCAAAAAGAAGGAAATGCCAGAGGAAACTGGCTGATCTCAACAGCAAAAAGCTATTACTAAGAAGCCTCACAGTACTGTCTCTCTATGACCTTCTGCATTAAAGATTTATTAAGCACCCATTACAGGTGCTAAGTCCAAGAAAGCTAAGTCAAAGGGCGAATGAAACACAGTCTTTGCTCTCAAGAAGCTTGCCTAGCTTGTCTAGGGGAGACAGGCAGAGGCATGCAAAGCAACACAGTGAATGTTAGAACAAATGCAGAAAAGGAGTTATGGCAGCTCTCACTCCTGGGACATCAGCTCATCTCTTTCGCTCCCAGTAACCAGTCCCTAAAGGCCACAAAGTGGCCCTTTAACTTCCTTCATCTATGGCTGCTCTATTTCCAGCCACCAGAATGTCTCTGTGATTTCTGTATGGCTGACACAGCACAGGCCAAAAATAATCAACATGTCTACATTTCAAATAATTTTAATGACTCTAGGAGTCTTTTTAGCTGAGTTGACTTTTCATCAGTACTATCAATCAATACTTTATCAACTTTTGATTCTAAAGCAGCGAATACTTGATCAACTTTTGATTCTAAAGCAGCGCTGTTTAATAGACTTTCTGCAGAGATAGAAATATTCTCTGTGTGCACTACCCCATGCAGCAGTCACTAGTTACATATGCCCACTAAGCACTTGAAATGGGGCTGGCGTGAATGAGGGACTGAATCAATGCATTTCAATAAATTTCAAATTAAACAGCCACTTACGCCTAGTGGCCATGGCACTGCATAGCACGGTTCTAAAATAGAAGTGTTTTAGGACTGTGCCATATGATCAAATAATTTGTCCCTTAATGCCTATATGGACGTTATACACGCCTCCAAAGAATTACAAACTCAGATAAAAACTGATTTCCTTTTGTAACTTGTGGCTGCTGCCAGGAATTACTCCCAACAAGACATTAAATGTTAAAGCACAATCGGAAGTACCTATGTCTAGTTAAAACTGGTTCTGACTTTTATCATTCTCACTTCATGAAGTGGGAAACATTTTAAAATATTTTAAAGTTAAGATATTTAACACATTAAGAGAGATTTTTGGAAGACTTATTCTCAACTAGTTCTAAAAGAAGAAAATATCTTCAAAGTGAGACTTAAAGGAGGTGTTCAACGTGGGGACTGATTCAGATCAGCTGGACTGAAGGTAATGAGTATTAAGACTTTGGACACTGATGTGCTGCTTAATTATCAGTGCCTACCAGATGCCAGGTACTTAGGAAACTTGCAATGGAGGAGTAGTTAAAATAGTATGGGGAGTTCCCTGGTGGTCCAGTGATTAAGAATCCACTGTCCAATGCAAGGGACGCGGGTTCAACCCCTGGTCAGGGAACTAAGATACCACATGCTGCAGGGCAACTAAGTGACTGCAACGAAGGAGAAGCCCACTTGCTGCAACTAAGACCTGATGCAAGCAAAAATAAATATATATTAAAATAAATAAATAAAACAGTATGGATGGGAATTTCCATATTTGGATCACGGTGGTTGTTACCTGACTACATGCATTTGTCAAAACTTTCCAATGGTACATTAGAAATGATAAATTATGCCTTCTTTTAAAAAAAGAGGGAGACAGAAAGTAATATGGGAGCACATGGAAAAAGTCATGAATGGAGATCTGCAAGAAAGTAAATGGGAACGTGAAATGTAGCATCACCTCTTATATGAAATGAATTAGTAAATTCCAAACAGCAAACTGATCTCCCAGGAATGAAAGGAGTCTCACACTTGAGAGTTAGAACACACAGACTGAGACAGGCTGTGTGACATTTGGTAAGTCATCTGACTTCTCTGTGCTTCAGTTCCCTCAGTTGAAAGATGTGTAAAATGAAACACCTATCTGAAAAAGTTTGGGGAAGAGTGAAATGAGCAAATCTATGTAACTTGTTCAGCACTGGGTTTGCACCTGGCAAACTCTGAGTACATGGTAAACAGAACTAAAACACAAGCTCATCTTCTCAATCAAACTCTTCCTCTGAGGTCCTCTCGTCCTGAAGGAGGGAGGTTCATTTCCATACAACAGTCTAAACAGTTGGCGAGTCAGTAGTCAAGCAATGCTACCAGGTAAGACAAAACTCAAATCTCCTCAGAGTCAGCGGAATGAAGAAATGCAGTTCATGCTTCCAGAAAAATCTGTATTTTTGCCAGAAGCAAAATTCCCACAACATAAAATTATCAGCAAGTTCCCAAACGTCTAGTGCAGACATGTGAACATAAGTGAATAGTCTATAGTCTACATAAAAAGGAGAGAGAGATGAAATAAAGAAAATTACTACTCTGCAAATCAAAAGTAATTAATTTTTTGAATGGAGACTAGTTATTATTGGGAGAGGAAAGGCAAGAATATTTTCTGTCCCTGGTTACAATCTGTCTTCTGAAGATAAACAGACCAAGCTGAGAGCCACAACATACTGGATTGTACTGATTTCACACTCAAGATAAATTAAGCAATTAATTCTTGCAGAGGAACTGGGTATAATTTGTAGTTAATGTGGCCCTTAAAGCAGTAATACATGACGTAAAAGTTCGGAATTTGATTCAAATTTAACAGTACTATTTAAACATTTTAGTTTAGTGTACCTTGCATGGCTATAACTCACTTAATTCAAAGATTCTGAATTCTCATTAGTTGAAAGAAACTATTCCTCCTTAAGACGCTCCTCACATACCTACTTTTCCTCCATGACTCATAGTTAAGCCTCCTTACAGGAAGCGACTGTAGATTTTCCCATTACCTGTTTGGTGGGTCATAATTAAATAATAGAGTTATACAATCATTACATTAGTTCTCCACCTCATAGAAAGCCTCTCAATTATTTTAGAGAACGTCCAAATTCACTTAGGGAATTAACTTGGAGTCATCTTTATTTTCTGCCTCTTGGATAAAGAATCATCTTCAGTTGAATAACATTACATATTGTGTTCCTCATGTGATTTTTTAAAAAACAATATTGTCAGGTATCAGAAATCAAGTCCACAGTGAAAAACTGTTAATAGTCCAGAAACTTTATGGACATTTAAATGTCAAACTAGCTCTGCAGCTGTCAAAGTGTGGACCTGGACTGGTAGCACCTGTATATCATGGGGATTTGTTAGACATTGAGATACTTGGCCCCACCCCAGACCTACTGAATCAGAAACTCTTCGGGGTGGGCCCCCACAATGTGTGCTCTAACAAGCTCTCCTGGTGACTCTGATGTGCCCTAAAGTTTAAGAACTGTGATCTAACTAATTTTGGCAAAAACATTTGAGGCCTCAGGCCAATCTTGATATGATTATACAAATAGATGAACTCACAGATAGTTTTAAAGCCCCCACTTACTCCCCCTCCCCCCCAAAACCCATGAAAAGTGAAAGTGTTGCTCAGTCGTGTCCAACTCTTTGCGATCCTATGGACTGACTGTAGCCCGCCAGGCTCCTCTGTCCATAGGATTCTCCAGGCAAGAATACTGGAAATGGTAGCCACTCCCTTCTCCAGGGGATCTTCGTGACCCAGGGATCGAACCTGGGTCTCCTACATTGCAGGCAGATTCTTTGCCATCTGAACTAAAATGATCTCTAGTAGTAATTTCGAAAGAAAGAATTCGTTTTACTCCAAATAATCTGATGAAGAGTTTTCTGTTTGGAGAGTTATTTAAAATAAGCAATTGGTCCCTATGTCCAATTCAAAATATCAGGACATTCTGGAGACAAAAGTGCTAAGGTCATTGTTGCTAAGTCACTTCAGTTGTGTCCGACTCTGTGTGATCCTGTAGACAGGAGCCCACCAGGCTCTCCTGTCCCTGGGATTCTCCAGGCAAGAACACTGGAGTGGGTTGCCATTTCCTTCTCCAATGCATGAAAGTGAAAAGTGAAAGTGAAGTCGCTCAGTCATGTCCAACCCTCAGCGACCCCGTGGATTGCAGCCTACCAGGCTCCTCCGTCCATGGGATTTTTCAGGCAAGATTACTGGAGTGGGGTGCCATTGCCTTCTCTGGATAAGGTCATTATGACATTCTAAATCGCTAACAATGAACACCTTATGAATTCTACATCTTGTTCTGGATAATGGTAAGGATTGGAGCCGTCAACCTGCACAGCAAGTCTCAGTGGGTGGACCTTCCTGAGCATATACGACACATGCCAGTCCTCTCATTGGCTCCAAAGACTTTAAAGATGAGTAATAAAACACATCCACAAATTTGCTAGTGGACGCTGAGAGGAAAATAATTGAAGTGGAGACCAAACTTATTTGTAGCTAATGTGCTCTCGTTTTTCAAAATGTGCTATCCTGAGATCAAATATTCATTCCGTCTAAGGTAGCCATGGCCCCAAAGCCATGTAAGCAACAATGTAAAACGCCAACTTTGTTAAAGCGGGAAGGGATATGAAAGTGTTTACCTGCCACTCTCAAAAAACTCATTCTGAGTTCTAATGCAAGCTCACATTCAATATTATCACATAAACTTGTGATATTCTTAAATAACTCATTTAATTCTTTCCAGTTAAATTTTATATCATCAAAGCATTAAAGAAAATGTACAATAAGCTGAAATCTATAAACACCAAGCAACAGGCTACTACTAATAATGCTTTACTGAGAAAAGCCTTTGCAAAACATGGTGTATTGAAATGCAATAGGATTCAGCCACAAAAGGGAATGAAGTACTCATACATGCTACAACATGAATGAATCTTGAAAACACTATGCTATGTGAATGAAGCCAGACACCAGAGGCCACATATCATATGGTCCTATTTATATAAATGCTCAGAATAGATACATCCATAGAAAAAGAAAGTAGATTAGTGATTGCCAGAGCTAGGGTCAGAGAGAATGAGGAATGATTGTTCATGGACGTTTCTTTGGGGGCTGATTACAATGTTTTGTAAGTAGATGAGGAAGGCTGCACAACTTTGTGAATATACTAATACCCACTGAACTCAACAATTTAAAAAGATGAATTATGCCATGCAAATTATATCTCAATTTTAAAACTTCACAATATACTCAGGGCATGTGGTTTAGGTGGCATACAAATAAATATTCTCTAGTTTATTTTTATATTACAGTGAGATTTTAAGTACCAGGAGAATCTAGCTTTATTGTTAACACAGATCTATAACAGAAACGTTAATTCAACAGGTGTGTATTCGATGACCGCAGCACTTTCAAAAAATGTCTTCCCCTCACCAGAATCAATTGTATGGTTTTAGAGAAAACCATGACCAGATTCCCTGCAAGTCTTGAAATGTCAACCATGTGCATCACATCATCCCTGAGCACTTTCCTAAAGCTTTTAGAATTTAAATCATGTCCATGTATCTGGCATGCTATTGGCAACTATCACCATATTTACAATGAAATTTCCATTAGTTAGAACATGGAAATTATTTCTTTTTGTAAAGATCACCATGCCAAGAGCAGCACCATCTCTTGGGTGAAAAACATAGGTTAATATCTATTTCATTATGAGCAACCTAGAAAACAAATTAGGATCCTCTAACTGAAAAACAAGTCAAGTACCGGTACTCACAAACAGGGGTACATCTTCTACCTTTCAGGTTAATGCCTCCAAACCTATTATATTCCATCATAATAGAACATCTTCACGAAGGAAAAAAGACATTTCGTTAACAGAACACAAAAATCTAGTTTTATAATTCTCGCAGAAAATGCTAGGAACACTTGGATCTGCATTCCAGGTAAGTATTCTACCTGGCTTTTTCAGAAGGCAGTTTCAATATTAAAGGTGTAACCTGGAAGGTGGTGGGTTTAAGATGAATCCCAATAAGTATCAACCTATCTATCTGACGTTGGCAGCAGTGGCAGAACGTTGACGGAAATTTTGATTAAAACTTTTTTTTTTTTTTTAAGTAATGCCCAGACTTGAATGTGACGAAATTAAAAGTACAGAAAAACACGGAAAAGTCAGGTTGATGCCTGCTCCTCTTACTACCTTTCGGGGGTTTGTGTGTGCGTGCGTGTGTTTAATTCGCAACAGACACGTGTATTTCTCATTCAACCCCCAAATATCCATAGCGTGAACTTAACAGCAAGAATGCTATACACTACGTAGCCCCGCAGCACGACTGCATTTATCTTTTTTAAAAATGTGTATCGAAGAGGCTCTTTCTGCACTTTGCAAAGAGGAGAGAGACGAGCTGCGAGGACAAGGAGCGCGATGGGCAAGCCCCCTCTCTCGGCGGCGGGAGCACCATTCCTGCTCGCAGGTGGACCGCAGCGGAGGTGCGAGGTGGGAAGGGGGCGCATCCTCCCGCGCCACTGACACCCGCCGTGCCGCCGCGACCACCGCGGTGGGCGCCCCAGTCCGCCGTCCCTCTGTCCTCCCTGCTAGATGGCGGCGCGGCAGCAAGTACCGAAGGTTCTGAAAACCCCCGACCCGTGTCCCAGACGATCCCGGAGGGGAAATGTTAATGTTATCACTCACCCAGGCGGCAAACACAGAGGAGCTGAATGCAGGCGAGGAAGCGCTTTAGGATTAGCATTTCCAGACGATCTGGGGGTTCCCACCGCGCGGCTCCTCTGCGGGTCTGAATGGAGAGGGAGGGGGCGCCAAGGAAATGTTTTCTCCTCCGGGGGATGGACTGGTGCGAGGTTGTGCGTGTGAGCGCGCGCGCGTGTGTCTGTGCGTGTGTAAGAGAGGGAAGGAGAGAAATAACCGAGGAGAGGACGCACGGTGCTCGCGGGCGGGGGAGTCGCTAGCCGAGGCGCATGTCGGGCGTCCAAGACTCGGTCTCGCTGGCCGGCGGCGGCCGCGATCTGAGCGCTTGGAGCGCGGCGGCGCCTGTGT